>NC_035441.2:81573688-81882438 GCF_002127325.2 Helianthus annuus
ATTTTATTGCCTCATTAACAGCTCCCTTATCTGACCTTTAAATTGTAACTCAAAGTCAAGGGCATCTGTATCTTCATACTGCTAAGTGGAAGATCAAGGAGATCCTGCAAATCTTCAAGACTCAGGCCAAGAGCTTGTTCCCTTGATATTTTCTCCACTTCTCCACCAGACCTGAGCAAAGTCAATACGCAGGTCTGTTTGTCAGTTTCCCACTTTTGTATTTTTGAGCCTGGTGGGTTTCTTGGGAGATGCTTATTAGCAGAAGTATTTGGTGAGGCTGGCCTGTTCATCACTGGCTGAGCAGTGGTAGCAGAGTTTTCCAGTTCAAATTCTTCTTTAAACGTTCTCAACAAGCCTTCTTTTACAACGGCATTTCCAGTAAGAATTTCTTGAACTGTTTCAGCACCTAACTGGCTTTGTCTCCTTCTTTTGTAGATGGCAGTACCAGTTGGAGCAGTGGCTCTCCTGATTTGCAGCTTTGTTGGTCTTTTTGAAACCGCTGCTTCAGGATAGTCAGGTTTTTGAGGAATTTTTGGATCTTTCTTTCTTAATTCCTCTAACCTTTTGTAGGTTGACCTGACCACATCTTCTTTCCATCTAGCAATTTGTCTTTTTGTACCAAAATCTGCAACAACCAGTTCTTCTTTCATTCTCTTCAGTTCCATTTGCTTATCAGGTACATTCTTTCTGAACTTTGCCCAATTAGGAGGAGTGTGAGTGACTTTCCTTTTTATCATGTCTTTCATTCTTGCAGCTTTAACTTCAAGTTCAGGAACAGTCCACTCTTTGTACATGTGTCTCTCTCCTTTGTATCTTTTGTAAAACATAATGCTTTCAATGTAGTCTTTCTTCAAGGTTTCAGCTGCTCTTTCTGAAATTTGTTGACTGACATTCTTTGCAAAACGTTCTAGGGAACTGACTTGTGTGAGCAGATATTGGTAGTATCTTGATACTTCTTTGTCAGATTTCCCTTGTGTGTTTCTTTTCGAGATATCCTCTGCTTGCTTGGCCTTTATCTTCAAATATTCTTCAATATTTTTGGGCCAGGGATATCCTTTGATTGAAGGCAAACTCCTTTTGGCAGGGTCATCCTCAGTATAGAAAGATTTTATTTCTTCTCTAACAGCTTCTAGTTCAAGAGGAAATTGAACACCTGCAGGAGGTAAGGGCTTGTGCATTGGAACAGAAGAGAGTGGGACTGGTTTTGGTATATTGACAAGAGCTAAAGGTTTTGAAGATGTTTGGGATGGTGTAGTGACATCATCTTTAGGAATTAGCCTTATCCTCTTTATTTGAGGAGGGACTGATGATGTTTTGGATGGAAAGGTGGTTGTAGTGGCAGTGGTTTGTGATAGACTAACAGCTGTTGAAACAACTGGTGTTCCAACCACTGTTGTCTTTACAGCAGAAGTTATAATAACTGCTGTCTTCTGCCTTTTGACAGGAGGTGATTTTGATTTTGGTGGTGATGGTGGTAAAGTAGTGAATGTAGTGTGTGTTGAGGTGGTGTGTGTTGAAGTGGGAGCAGATGTTGAAACTACTGAAGTACCAGCAGCTGTTGATACAACAGGAGTTACAACAGCTGTTTTAGGTGGTGGTTTTTTAGCAGACTTTGAATGTCTGACCGGCATGGATTTGGGTAGCCTTACTTTTCTAGTAGGCTTCTTCTTTTCATCAATAAGATTTTCATCATCTCTTGACCCTGAAGTACCCTGATCCGGATAATCCACCCTGGCTTTCTTTTTGGCCTCTCTGTCCCTTTTCACACATGCAAGTGCTTCTGCAAGTGCATTTGTGGTCACATCAAGTTTCTTACTCCCATCTGGCAAAGGAATCTGTTTGGTCATATTTGAATTTTCTGGTGCAAGGTAGAGACCCTCTGTTATTCCTTTCCTTCTCCACTCCTGAATTTTCTCCCCCTTTTTGGCATTATCTTCGGGGAGTTGATCAATGAAGAATACTGTGGAGGAGCAGTGCCAGAGTTGTGCAGGATCTGAGTTTTGAGAGCCTTTAGATCAGCCTGAGTGTCTTTGAACCTAGACTCCATAGCATTTCTCAGCTCTTGAACATGTTTTTCATGTTGCTGATCTACTAGTTGTGCTTGATGATGGAGAAAAGATTGAAATAGATTCCAGAGCTCATTTGTAGCAGGTGCCTGTTGGAGAGCAGGTGCTTGAGGTGGAACAGCAGTGGATTGTACCTTTTGTACCTGTAACAACTGTTGGAGCATGTCTTTGAGCTCAGCAACAGAGTTATCAAGTTTTTCAACACGAGCCATCAATTTCTGGTACTTTAAATCATCACCCAATTTAATGGGATCATCTGATTTCCCACTAACAGTGGTTTTATCAGTGGTTGAAGTAGGGAGTTTACTCCAAACATTAACTACTGATGCCCCTTTTTCTTGGTACTGGGGTCTTCTTCCTTCAACACTTGACAACCTTTTGATGTTGCCAGTAGGATAAATAGATCCACTGGTGGTTGGCAGAGGTGCTATAAAAGGAATTGCCTCCAAGGAAGTCTTATTGATGTAACCACTGTCCAACTGTAAACCAGTGGGTTCAACAGTTGTAGTGGCTGCTTCACTTGGATTACCACAAAGAGTTATTTGTAACTCAATGGGTGTAACCTCCTCAGGTTGTGTTGGTGGGTTAGCAAAGAATGATACAGCAGGCTCAGTCATTTGTTGAGGTATATTCTCATTGACAGGTGATTGAGAAGGACTGAGTAATGCCTGGTTCAAATCAATTGCATCCAACAGCAGTTGTGTTTTTGGTGGAATTGAGGATGTGATGGTGGGTGTAGAAAGTGGATTTGCTCCAGGTATTGAGCTGTGGATGATGGAAACGAGTGTATCCAGAGCATCATAATGTGGTGGCCCTTTGTGTACAACCTGTTCTTTTTGTGAAGAAGCAGGAGGAGTTATGGTTATGGGTTGAGATATTTGTACCAACTGCTGTGAGGAAGAAGCAGCAGTGGTTTCTTGTGACATTTGTGTTGTCACAGGCATTAACTCTGGTATCTCATCCTCCAGAGTTGCCGTTTTGATTGGTTTGGGGGGGTTTTGATTTTTCTTTTTGTAAAGCTTTTTGGGTTTTGTAGGTGTGGGTTTCAAAACAGTTGGTCTGCTGCTTTGATCACCTAGAGCAATAGGCTCAACAGCAGATACCTGAGGAGCAGTGGTGGCTGCTAAATTCTGCTCAGGTACCCCTGCTTGTGTTTTGCAAGGTGCTAACATTCGTGAAAAAGTTTCAGATGTTAGGCAGTTTATTACAGTTATTTCACCTTGGTTTATTAAAGCTAAATCATCCTTACTGAATTTCCTTTAAAATAGTAACTTAAAAACCTTGGAAACAGTAAGAATGATTTGGTTTCAACATTTTTAACCAAATCTTTAAAGATTTCCCGAGAATAATTATAATTTCTTCTTGAAGAATTGCATATCCCAGATTTTGAATCTTTATAGGGATCTCATTAAAAGAAGTGGTTTTGTTGGAACACACAGTAGGAGGGTATGAAATAGGAATCTGGGTGCAGGAGGAAAATAACCTTTTTCTAAGGTCAGTTTCTTCATCATGGTGGCTTCATACCCTCTTTCAATGAAGTCAGTGTGCAACTCGTTTTTAGTGAAGGAAGTTTTACCTGCCTGATCATCGAGTTGGAAGACCTCGGAGATGGATTGTGGCGTGATTTGGACCTTTTTACCCTTTATAGAAGAGTGTATGGTGGTTGCAATGTCTCCTTGTTTTTCAAGGGTTGCATTTTTCCAAAACTCCCTTTGGGTCGCCAAATAGATTGGTGCATCGGCGGTGAGCAAAGTTTTGTACTTTGACTTTGCCATGATGGTAATAATGGAATCGAAAACATCTGTAGTTCCTGGTTTTGTGAGAAGACCCAGGAGATTGTGAGATTTTTTGAATGGAATTTCAGTGGAGGTTGCCTTTTGAGAGGCTGTTTTCGATGATCTTGATGTGGGTTTTGCAGATGACTTCGATTTTGTCATTATTGAAACGAACGATCGAAGGAATTTGTGAGAGATGAGAAGAAAAACTGCTTTGAGAAGAGAATTTTAAGAATTCAATTCGACAGTAAAACCCTGTTTTGGTGGTGAGTGGGGAATCTTATAGGAAAGAGAATGAATGCTGACGTGGCTGCCGTTACAAAAGGTCTGGCTGCTATGTACTGCCCACGTGACAACCACTGGTGAAAATGAAGGACAATACTTTTGGTGAAAGCAACTGATGAAAACAGTGGAAAGGGGGCAGTGGATGATTTTCACTATCAGTGGATAGCATATCAGTGGATAAGACACTGCTTTTGAACAACAGAGGTTATCAAGAAATGAGAGAACAGAGGTTGCCTTTCAGCAGTGGGCAGGCTTTTTGAAGTAGAGCAGACTTTTGAACAATCAGTGGTTATGGCAGACTTTTAAGGATTTTAATGAAATTTTCATTTTTAGCTATTTTTAAGGATGGATTTTTGATTTTCTGAAAACATTTTGTTGCTTTTATTCATAGAAAAACAAGATGTTGCTTGTTATTCCATGTTTAGCATCCCAATCCTAGAGACCAAGCTTTCAAAGTGGCTGTATCAAGTGCTTTTGTGAGCACATCTGCCAGCTGGTCTTTAGTTGGGACATGATGCAGAGAAATCAAACCTTTTTCATAGCAATCCCTCACAAAGTGATGTCTGATGTCGATGTGCTTTGTGGTAGAGTGGGAAACTGGATTTTTTATGATATTTTCTGCTGCCTGACTGTCCAACATGAGTGGTGTCTTTAAGGCAGTGATACCAAAATCCAGCAACTGATTTTGAAGCCACAGGAGTTGGGCTGTACAGCTTGCAGCAGCAATGTATTCAGCCTCAGCAGTGGATGTTGAAACTGCTGCTTGCTTTTTGCTTTGCCAAGAGACTAAGCAATCACCTAGAAACTGGCACCCTCCTGAAGTGGACTTCCTTGTGGTGTGACATCCAGCAAAGTCACTGTCTGAAAAACCTGAAAGCTTGATATTCCCATTAGCTGGATACCAGATACCAAGTGTGGGAGCACCTTTTATGTATCTGAGAATCCTTTTTACAGCAATGAGATTTGATTTTCTGGGAGCTGATTGACTTCTTGCACAGACACATGTTGCAAACATGATGTCTGGTCTAGATGCAGTTAGGTACAATAAGGACCCAATCATGCTTCTATAAAGTGTTTGGTCAATCAGCTCATCCTTTTCATCAGACATGACCAGCTTATTTGTGGCCATGGGTGTGCTGCATGGTTTACAATCATTCATATGCTGCATGGTTTACAATCATTCATATCAAATTTGGTTAAAAGTTCTTTAGCATATTTGCTTTGATGAATGAAGGTTCCATTTTGCAATTGCTGTACTTGGAGACCAAGAAAGCATTGCAGCTCACCCATTGCACTCATTTCAAACTCAGCTGTCATGAGTTCTCTAAACTCTTCACACATTTTGGTGCATGTGCTTCCAAAAATAATGTCATCCACATAAATTTGGATAATCATTAAATCTTTCCCTCTCCATTTAAGAAACAGTGTTTTATCAATGGTACCTCTTTTGAAACCATTTGAGAGTAGAAAGTTGGAAAGAGTTTCATACCAGGCTCTTGGTGCTTGTTTCAGGCCATACAAGGCTTTGTTTAGCCTGTAGACATGATCAGGATAAAATGGATCCTCAAAGCCTGGAGGTTGACATACATACACCTCTTCTTGCAATGTACCATAGAGGAAAGCACTTTTGATATCCATCTGAAACACCTTCATGTTGTGGTTGACAGCAAAGGCCAGGAACAGTCTGATAGCTTCCAATCTTGCAACAGGGGCGAATGTTTCATCATAGTCAATCCCCTCTTCCTGTCTGTAACCTTGAACCACAAGCCTGGCTTTGTTCTTGACAACAATGCCCCTTTCATCTGTTTTGTTCTTGAAGACCCACTTTGTGCCAATGGGACTAACCTCTTTTGGAAGTGGTACAAGCTCCCATACTTGTTGTCTTTTAAACTGTTGGAGCTCCTCTTGCATGGCTTCTACCCAGCTGTTGTCTTTTATTGCCTCTTGGTACTTGACTGGCTGATGGAGTGATAGAAAGCCAGCAAAAGACAAATGTTTTGGGTTTGGCTTCTTGTGAGCACCCCTTCATTGATGTTGCCAATGATTTGATCAGGTGGATGAGATCTCAAGAAGATTAAATCTCCTTGGTATGGTATGATGGCATTTGTTGGTGAAGGCTGCAAATGTGTATCATCTGAGCTAACCACTGCTGGTGACTTTGATGACCCAGCAGTGGCTTCAAAAGGTGGTGGAATGGGTGGTAATGGAGTGGACCACTGCTGACTTTTATCCACTGTTTGAGGACTTTTGTCAGCAATGTTTGAGGATGTGGAAGCAGTGGTAGATGGGCTACTTTGGTCAACAACTGTTGAGGTAGCAGTGGTTGAGCTTTGGCAGCTGTTTTGAACAACTGGTGCCTTTCCCTTTATGGCAGACCTTTGAGGGATGATGATTTCATACCCATAGTCTGGTGATGTATCCTCTGATAGACCTGCACTGTTAGTCTTGATAGCAATATTTTCAAAGGTGAATTTTTCAAGATCAAACAGATCAGCAGGATTTGCTGGGATTCTCATTGATGAAAGTTCATTGAACTTCACATCCAAAGTCTCCTCCACTACCTTGGTCCGTGCATTGAACACTTTGTAGGCCTTGGCAGTGGTTGAGTATCCCAGAAAATAACCACAATCAATTTTGGCTGCAAATTTTGAAATGGAATCTTTTAAGTTCAAAATAAAGCATGGGCAGCCAAACACTTTGAAGTAAGAGATCAGTGGTTTGATTTTATACAGAATTTCATAGGCAGTCTTTTTGTGCTTGGGGTTTATTAAAACTCTGTTCTGGACAGAGCAAGCAGTATTTACTGCCTCTGCCCAGAAAGTTAATGGCAAACCTGAATCTGCAAGCATAGTTCTGGCAGCCTCAATCAAAGTTCTGTTCTTTCTTTCAACCACCCCATTTTGCTCTAGTGTTCTAGGGATGCTGTACTGCCTTACAATCCCTTTCTTCACACAGAAGGCATGCAACTCCTTATTTTTAAATTCTGTGCCATTGTCACTCCTAAAGCTTTTTACTGGAAGATCAAATTGCTTTTCAACCTGTGTCACAAAGTCTTGCAAAATGCCTGCAGTTTCATCTTTAGAGTGCAAAAAGAAAGTCCATGTAAACCTAGAAAAGTCATCAACTATAACCAAACAATATCTTTTCTTTTTGAGGCTCATGACTTGAACTGGGCCAAACAAATCCATGTGTAGCATTTGCAAACACTGGGTTGTTTTGGACTCTTCAATGGACTTGTAAGAACTTTTATGCTGTTTTCCTTTTAAACAGGAAATGCAATGTTCAGGACATGAAAACAATTTTTGTGATAGGCCTCTCACCAACCCATTTTTTGAAATTTCTGTTATTGTCTTAAGATTTGTGTGCCCCAGTCTTCTGTGCCAAAGTTCTGTCTCTTTGTTAGAGGCAGCTGAGAACAGACAGGCTTCAGCTCTGGGACATTCTTTAGACATGTCAACAACATAAACATTGCCACTTCTTTGAGCAACAAGTTTAGTTTGACCATTTTTGATTATTGCTTCAATCTTTTTGACCATTTCTGGTCCAACAATCCTACAACAGTCTTTTGTGAAGAATGACCCAAACCCTTTGTCACTCATTTAAGAGACACTCAGAAGGTTGAATTTCAGATTGTCTATTAGATTGACATTTTCAAATTTTACATTACCAGATTGCACTGTCCCAGACCCCAGAACTTTCCCTTTACTATTATTTCCAAAGGATATATCACCCCCTCCATGGATTTTAAAGTCTTTGAGGAGGGCTTTACATCCTGTCATGTGCCTGGAGCCTCCACTATCTAAATACAAAAGACTATCAAAGCATGCAGAAACTCCCTGCACATGAAGTAAAAGGATTAGTTCATTAAGGGCTCCAAAGCCAACAGGGCTTTGGATGGGGATTCAGCAGTGTTTGGTATGGATGCAGTGTGATGAGCAGTGGTTAAGTCAGGGGTTTGGACAGTTTTAGTACTGTTTCTTGCTAACCACTGTTGAGGGTCTTGCCCAATCACCTGCTGATACCCAAAAGGATGCCTATTCACTCTGGGTTTAGAGGGCTTTTTGTAGACCTCATAAACGTGTGGAATCCTTTGGTAAGACTGTTTTTCCTTGCCTTTTCTGAACTGATTGGCAGGAGGTGCATCAGTAACCTGAACATTTCTTTTGACAGATGTTTGGTTCAGCTGTTTTGTGACAGCTGTTTGAACTGGCACAAACAGTGGTTGTTTCTTTGTGAATTTGACCGATGGTGATGCTGATGGACTCAAGGATGTTTTAGCAAGGTACTCATTCTTTTTGATATCAAAGTTTTTGAGATACACACATGCTTGAGTTTTGTGGTTTGTTTTACCACAAACAATGCAGCTTTCAGCTGAAACTATGACACTTGTTTTGTTTATATCATAAGCTTTTAAGTGGAAACAATCTTTTGTTAGATGGTTCCTTTTCTCACAGAATTCACAAAACAAGTTATCAATTTTTTCTTTCTTCTTCCTCTTTTTAGACTCCTTTGCAGCAGAGGTTTTAACCACTGCTGGGATGTCCTAAAGAGGAATGACTTTAGCTTTTGGAGCTTTAACACCATCAGTTGATGTAAAGTCCATTGGCTTGAAATTTTCAAGAATATCACACTCATCAGACCATTTTGGTTTAAATTGATGATTTTCAATCTCCTCAAAAGCAGAGGGACCCATTGGTCTGTCAAGTGTAATTTTGTTACCAAGTTTGTCAGTGATTTTCACTTCTTGGCCATTCTTGTTTGTGGGGATGAACTCAGTAGTTACATCAGTGGTTGAAACAGATTTTTCAAAAGCAGTGTTTTCATCATCATGTTTTCTATAACCAACCCCAAATTTCACATTGCTTTTTATCTGTTTCTCAAGCATAACCTCATACCCTTTGCATGATTCCACCCATCTCTCACATGTGATCTGGGTGGACTCTAACTCCCTTTTGCAACCTTGGTATTTTTCTATCAAGGTTTGGAGTTGGGTTTTGGTTATGCTTTGCTCTTCTTTCATGCTGCAAATCTCTCTCTTTTTCAGCCAATTTTTTTAAGTTCTTTTAGAGACCTTTCAAATATAACTTCATCAGATAAGATTTTATCACGAAGGTTTTCATTCACCTCTTTGATGTTAGCAAAAGCAATAATGCAATTGTCAGAACACAGTTTTTCAAGAACTTGAGGTGATACCTTTGCAGCAACCATCATTGCACAATCACATTTAGGATTTTCCTCATCTTCAGCTCTCTCTTCTATCTCACCTGTCTTTTCTTCTTCGGACCATGGATCTGTCAGTGGTTCAATCAGGGTGCCTGAACTTTCTTCCAACAGTACTTCATTTGCCACAGCAGTAACCACTTCTTCAATCACCTCATCCACTGTTTCAGAGGCCAGCTGTTCCTCTTCAGATTCAACCCCCTCCTGTGTTGACTCTAATGCCATTAAACAAAATTCATCATGAGAAGAAACATTAGAAGCATAGAGTGCAAAGTTTTCATCACTGAGGTCTTCAGGCATACTGCTCCAGTCAACAAATTCTTGAGTAAAGAAACTTAGTTGATCTGGTTGTTTTGCTACTGGAGCAGTGGTTTGTGGTGCAGGTTGCACTTGTGCCTGGGGAGCAGGGGTTTGAACATATTGGATCTGTGGAGCAGCTGTTTGGACATAATGCACTGGCACAGGAGCAACAGCATAGTGAGCAGTGTTCACATGTGCTGCTGGGGCATATTGGGCATAGTGCACAGTGTTTTGATTTTGAGGTCTAGGATTTGAACTAGGGTGAGTGATTATGGGACCAGTTGTTTGACTCCTACACTCTCTAGCAAAATGTCCTAACCTGTTACACTTATAACACTTGATTTTAGATTTATCCAGCCCAACCCTTAGATTCCCATGCAACCCTAGGAATTTTTGCCCTGTTCTTTTATAAAACTTGCTAGTTCTAACACTTAGCAAGGCCAGTTGGTGCAGGATGTCCATTTCCTCTAGATCAGTGGGGTCAAAATGCTGTAGATCATTGAGTTCAAAGCTTAAATTGTCTGACATCTGGTTTTCATTTGCAGTGAATGCATAACCTGTAGAGTGAGGATCAGGGTTGTTAAAATTTGCACCAGCAGTTATGTCAATGAAGTGATCATAACCCTGATCCTTACCACTAACACCAGATTCTTCTTGACCCAGAAGAACAGTGTTACCGAATGAATAATCATCAACGGTTGTCCCTGACTCTTGTAACTTCCTTTTCTGGTTCAACTCCCTTTCGTAGGTCAGGAGTCGACCATGGAGTTGGGTCAAGGTCAGATCCTTGAACTCAGGTGAATTTCGGGTGACAAAAGCTATTGTGTCCCATTTTTCTGGCAGTGACCTGAGGAACCTGCTGTTTTGAGTTGAGTTTGTAAAAGTGGTTTTAACAAGCCTCAGTTCACTGATGAGACAACTGAAACGCTCAAATTGTTGTGTCAGTGATTCACCTTTAACATGACAAAATGTTTCATACTGTTGGTTCAGGATTTCCCTATTGTTTTCTATGACTTTTTCGGTACCTCCAAACTGTTCCTTAAGCGCGTCCCACAACTCTTTGGCATTGTCACAATGTAACAATCCAGCATATATTTCGTTGGGCAGCGCTGATGCTATGATACTAAACGCTTTAGCATCTAGTTCAAATTTTTGATAACCCGTTTCAGTATAATTTTCAACAGGTTTTGGAACTTGTTTTTTAGCATCTTCAGCACTTGGCACTGTAGGAACATGAGGACCAAAGATGACAGACTTCCAACAACCTGTGCTTTGTTGAGCGAGGATGTGACCCATCCTCCTCTGCCAGATGTTGTACTCATTTCTTTTTAGCATAGGTGGTTTAAAAAGAGAACCAATGTTGTTTTTATCGTCCTGAGATTGTGACGTCATTCTTGTTGTTTTACAGGCACTGAGAAATCAACTTTAATGGTGATTAATCCTTACTCTGTTTTTCAACGACGAACAAACGATCAGTATCAACTGTTTTGAGCTGAACTATTTACATCAAAATGATTGTTAAATCAAATTTGACTGTCCAAGCTCTGATACCAATTGTTGGATTTGAGTTTGTTTTTGATTGTATTTTATGTTTGAAAATAAGATGAAGATGGATGAGTGTGAAGCGGAAATTATAATGAAAACAAACTTTGCATACAATCAAACGAGAGTAATACTTTCATCAAACATCTTTACACAGAGAACCGAAAGATCAAATTTATTTCAACTACGATTACAATGATTGATGTAAGAATGCAAACTCCCCCTCAGCCAGAGCTCAATAGTTTGTTCGTGCAAAGAAGACGAATGATGCAAAGAGCTAATAGAACAGTACCAAATACTGAACTATTTATAGGCACTTGCAAACTACTGAGCATCTTTGCTGACGTCACCATGAAAGTGACATCTAACCTCCTAACAAACTCTAACCTCTGATCTATACAGACACTGCTTGTGTTAACTACTGCTAATATATTCTAATACAAAACAGACTTTAGAACAGCTGCTGCAACCTTCTACTGCTGTGAACCCAGCAGCACTTGTCCGGATCAGCAGTGCTTGACTCAAGGCAGTAGATTGAATCAGCAGGACTTTAGTCTTCCATCAGATCTTTAGTTGAGCAGCAGTTATGGGTCAGCAGTTTAGCAAGATCAGCAGATAGGAGGTCATCAGTAGTTGTAATCACTTTCAAGGGGAGAGATTTGTATATCAGCATCTGCTTATTCAGAATCCACTGCTCTGATCCAGTTTTGGCTTTAATTATCTGTTCCTCTGATATGGTTCAATCCCAACAAGGTCCTACTAAATTTGACCCAGGTCCTTTGCAGGATCTATACACTGAACAATGGCAAGACTCTTACCAAACCGTTCCCTTAACCCCCGACCAGGTAGCCAACATACCTCCATATAGACCATGGAGATATGAATGGTGAAAATCTTTTATTTTATATAGATAGTAAAATAATGCCAAGACACCACGGATAAACGATAAGGAAGAATCACCTTCAACATAAGAAACTAGTAATTAAAGTCATTAATACAAAACCAATTAAAAAGTTCAAAAGATTAAAAACAAAAAGTATTACACTAAACACTTGTCTTCACCAAGTGATATAAGAGACTTAGGCAAACATGGCCTTTGATTGTCAAGAACTCTTACGATCAATCTTTGATCCCAAGACGACTCACACACTCTATGATGGACAATAGATGATGGTGGTGGATGACGGTGTTGTGATGGTGGTGGGTGGTGGGTGAAGTGTGAGAGAGGTGGTGTGCCAAGGGATGAGTTGCAAAAGCTCCAAACACTCCTATTTATAGGCTTAACAGAAGCTCGGGCACGGCCCCGTGCCCGCTGGGCACGGCCCCGTGTCCATCTGACACTCTCTCTCTCTTCATTAATTGTAATTCGCAATTATAATAAATGCGCCTGCATCAAGTTGACCACGCCCCTGTGTTCGCTGGGCACGGCCCCGTGGTGGGCAGTAGAAGCTTCTATAGGTTTGTCTTTTCTGCTGCTTCTTGGGCACGGCCCCGTGCTCGCTGAGCACGGGGCGTGTTCAGTCTTCTGTTTTCTTTGTTTTGCTTGGGAGGATGCTGTCGGGGGGGTTGGGCATATCACTTTTGTTCCTTTTCTTGTATTTATGTTAGATTTTGCTGTCTTTTTGCTTCTTTTGTTATTTTGAGCTCATTTAATCTTGAAAATACAAAAGGAAGACAAAAGCACATTTTTTTCCAACATTAATACTAAAAAAGGGTTAGTTTTAAGCCATAATTGATGTAATTTATATGTTGCATTTTGTGCACATCAAATACCCTCACACTTGAATCTTTGCTTGTCCTCAAGCAAAACTCTTTATAATGTGGCTTTATTCACTCCCAAATGGAATGGGTAGAAGAGAAAGTTTTTGGGCTTGTCATAGAGTGTCGGGAATTCCAAGATTATTTAGGTTTTATTTTTATTTATTTACAATCCTATTCGTCATGATTTATTAAAAACGTTTCATATGATAAATTATTTATTAGGGCATAACATACCTCTTTAAAATTCCATTTATATACAAGTTCACATACCTCACGGGGGAATCACTCAACACTCGGCCGAAGGTGTATTTTTTTAGTGAATCACTCGAGAGCGGCATGAAACTTACTCCTACCATAAGCTTGCCAAGCAATCAATCCTCCTCCTTTTTAACTTTATACCTTTGTAAATATTAAGAGGACTTTTTGGGTGAAGGGTTAGGCTTGGGCTTAAAGGTGGGTGGTTGGGTTAGTGGTTAGTAAAAAGGGCGAAAAGCGTAACAAACGTCGGTTTTTGAAAGACTTTTTTATTTATTTCACATTTTTATTTTATTTGATGAACCATTTGTTTCAAACAAAGTTATTTTTGATGAACTTGTTTGTTTTTTTGGTTTCATCAATATATATATATATATATATATATATATATATTTCGATAAGGAAGAGTCATTAGAAAATCGAACGTTGTTACTAAAATAAAGGGTTAAAAATAAAAAGGTTTAGGTGGGTAAAAAGGGTGATGGTTTTGGGTGAAGAAATGAAAAGGTTTAGGCTCAAAGGGGTTAACTAGGGGGATTTTGGGTAGGTGGTAAAAAAAATGAAAAATAATGGTGTAGAAAGAAAAAGGGTTAGTCCTAATGCCTCCATCATTTACTTACTCGGGTATAAGTTGGTAAGGACCGGGAATGTATTGTTGTGGCAAGTTCTAGAGTCGTACGAACCAAGCGGCTATTCACACAAGAAACGAAAAATGAGCATTTAGTGTAAAGATATGTATTTGTATGCTCGTTAAAAGCTCAAAACTCACTTTTGTGGGAAAGGGTTTTCTTATATGATCAAATATATATAATCAAATTTTAACTAAGTTTGTTATGCCTTTTCATAATTTTCTTATGTTGGTTCTTTTTATCACGACGCTATCGGTTGTAAACTTGTAAAAATATAACCTTGTTAGAACTTGAATTCCCAACTTAAACTTAGACAAGTAAAAAAAATAAAAATTTTTGAAAAAAATTTGGGGTGATTAGCGGTTCCAATAGAGTTTTGTGTAAGGCTTGTTATTAGGACTTGCAAAATTCAAGGTTTTAGCATTCCCCCCACACTTAAATTACACATTGTCCTCAATGTGTCCCAAAAATAAGTTTTTAGGTTGATTGAATGTGTAAAATGGTGTTAATAGCAAAATTTTATGTTACTGGCATCCTGGACACGGCCCCGTGGGGACCGGGCACGGCCCCATGTTCAAGTGCCAACGACAAAAATTAAAGAAAAGAAGCAGAAGCCTGGACACGGGGGCGTGTTCAGCGAACACGGCCCGTGTCCAGTTACCTGAACTGGGCAATTTTCTGTAGAATGTGCAGCACGGGGCCGTGTTGGGCGGACACAGCCCGTGCTGAGCTTACTGTAATGAAGAAATTGTTGTCGGATGGCCCTGTTTTCGTGCATGGGGCTATGTTTCTCGTTTCCCTTGTTATCCTTCACCATCACGAGTGTGTTTTATTTATCACAACATCATCCAAACCTTAAAACCATCATTTCATTAAAAATCATCATAGAGAGAATTACATAGTCCTAGAAAATTAAAAACAAAGAAGAAATAAAAAGTTAAAAGTCCTAAATTAGATAGGTCTAGTGATACATAAAATCATCATAAGGAGTCCTAGTTTCTCATTAAGAACCAAAATTCCGGGAATAGATTCTTGGTATTTGTAGTAGGACTCTTGGCAGAGGGTTACCTTCCTAGAGGTTGTTAAAGCCATTCTTCTATCTCTCTTGGGAGGAAGAAGGTGGCCTCGTTTTCCTCAACATTTTGCGGAGGAGGGGAAGTGCCAACCGGGACTCCTTGCAATATGTCTCGAGGAGGCCCCGGGTGCATGGCGTACCACTCAGCTGGTATGATGACTTCAGGCACCACGTTCCATACCCTTTGGGTTATTATAGGCACCAAAGGAGGAGATGCGAGAATGTTCAACCTATGGTGCAAGAGGTTGACCTCCCGGAGACACCCTTCCAGTCCCACCGTTAGATGGTTGATACGGTCGACCAATGCTTCTTCCACCCCCGTCATTTCATCAATAGCCTCTCTTAGGGCGTAAATATAGTTTACAAGAGAGTCTTCCGTCGTTGATGACCTCCTCCCCTGTCGGTTGCTCCTTGAGTGAGATGAAGACATTCCGCTTGTTCTACTCGCCATTCTGGGAAAAGAGACCGAAAAGTGCTCAATTTTTCCAAAACAGTCCCCCGGACACAGCCCTGTGCTCAACGAACACGGCCCCATGTCTGAGTGTCTGTAAGTTTTTAAACCTAGGAATCTTTGGAGTTTAAAATCATTTTCTTGGTTTATAGGTAAATTTTAAGCACAAATAATTTAAAACAAAGTTTGCATAACTTAATTTAGACAAGATTCCTAGAATAAGAACTTTTCAAACACTACAATAAAGGTTGGAGACATGAAGCTTCCAAGCTTTAATGGAGGTGTTGATTGAAAATTGAGGAAGAAGGTAATGGACAAAAGTGGAAAAGACAAGATGGCTCTTGAGAACCTTCTTTTAGAACATACCTAGGATAGTATGAGTGAAGATCTCAGGAATCTTTGTCTTTTGAAGTTGTAACACCCCGTGTCTTCGAATGTCAAAGTCAAAGTCCAAGTCCAAGTTAACTTTGACTTCTTTGACTGTTAATGTTTCTTTTCGCTTTTGTATTATGTGGAGTTAGTGTTGTCTAAATGAAATAATCGAATATTTAATCAATGCGACCGATTTACGACTGTGAATAGTAGGAAGTAACAATGCGATAAAGTTAATCAATCAATAATCAAGTTAATCGACTCATCAATCAAACTCGAACCTCGATTTATGCGAATTTTGGTATTGCTATATGTGTGTGTGTGTGCCTTATGTGTTACTTGTGCATGTTTACTTTATGTTTTGTGTGGTATTCAATCGAATCAATTGAAACTCGAATCGAAACTCGAAAAGCAATCAAACTCAATCAAAATCGAAGTCGAACGGTGAATTATAGATGATTGTATGTTAGATATAGTAGTTGGGACTGAAAGTAATTTGACTAGGAACTCTATCGTATTCGTATCATCGTCCATCGAAATCGAAATATCGAAAATCGTCGCAAAACACTCAAGAAGGTGTTCCTGATCGAATAGGAATCACCGATCGAACAGGCTAGCCGATCGAACATGCTGTTCGATCGAGCAGCCTAGCCGATCGGAGGTCCTGGCCGATCGGCTGACACTTTCCTCTTTTGGAGCCTGTAAATAGCCCTCTCATTGTCACTCTTTCTACTTTTGGAAAGCTCTGACCGAACCAGCCCTTATTCTTCACTTTTTCTCAGATTTCTCTCAACTCCGGTAAGTTTTCACTCTAATTCTTGTACGTTTTTGATCATTACATGATTCTACACCTTTCTATCTTTCAAAACTTGATTTCTAACCGTGAAATCACCAAGATCTAAGTGTTGTTGGGTGATGTCATCATGGTGTTCTTAAAGAACATCATACTTTGGCCTCATTCAACCATGAATAACTTGGATCTAACCGATTTCCACATAAACAAACAAGGAGATCTTTCATAAATCTAAACATTTTCACATAAATCCAAACCCTTTCAGGAGGATAAAAGAGTTGAAAGAAATAGATACAAGTTTTCTCAATCTTTTACTCTCGAAACCTTAAAACCGATAGAAACGGAGCTCGAACCAACTAACTAATCATTCTAACAGTCAAGAGGTTCAAGATTCGGATTCTATCTACGAGGTTCACCGATTTCGGGTTAAACATCAAACTACCGTTCCGAACAAGTTCACCGGTCGGACTTGGGTGATTCCTGTCCGAACCGGTGAAGCAAGTAAGAACCCACGTTCTACGGTTTAACTCGCTGTCAAAATACCTTAAAATCATGACAAATAATCAAATGGCCAAGTGTTAGACGAAAGGCCGACCAGGTCAGACTTTGATGGCCGAACGGCTAGGCTGTTCGAACGAACAGCCCAGCCGATCGGACATACCAGCCGATCGGCCGGGCCAACCGATCGGCTAGCACATTGTTCCACACTTTTCACTTTTTCAAACTTCATGAAGTATGCTATTGACGAGGTGATGTTCGATCGAATATGCTAATCGGTTCGTAAACATTACTCTTCAGATCATGAGATACTATGCTTCAGCACTTATTCGATTTTGCAACTCGTTCGTAGTATGGAGTGCTAGCCGATCGAACAGGCTGTTCGATCGAGTGACATCCTGCTGAGAACTACTTCTGAAGTTCCTAGCCGATCGGTTAAGCCGGCCGATCGAACAGGCCGTTCGATCGATCGACCTGAAAGGTAAGAACACTTCAGTGTTCTCAAATACTACAACGAAAACTTCAAAAGTTCAAACCATCATACACAAACACATCAGAGGAAGAAGCAATCCACTCGAATGGCCCAGCCGATCGAGCCTACCGGCCGATCGGACAGGACTGTTCAAACGGACTTTCAAGCCGATCTAACAGCCCGTTCGATCGAACCTGCTGTTTGATCGACCAGGCTATTCGATCCATTCACACTTGTTTACATTTCCGTGTTACTCATCATTATGCTATCGAACTATTCAGGCTAACCCTACTCTCAGCGCTCCCTTCAATCCATAATCAATCACTGTGAGTATACTCGAATCCCTTTTTGCTTTAGCACTTTTGGGTGTTACATACGTTACTTATCAAAACCACAATCGAACACACTATTCAAACTATTTGAACGCTAACCGATTGCATGTATTACGTGACTAAATGTATGCTTGTTGTTATGTTTACACGTGGAATGCTGTCTACCTGCCTTAGCAACGTAGTACTATAGTTTGGACTCAGCACCCATTCACACGGGGGTTGTTAAGGACAATTACTTGCGTAAACTATTCGAACTCTATATGCTATTATTAAACTTGTATGCTCACCTTTACATTTTATGTATTGACATTTTTTTAACGTATGTGACAGGTGTTTAGGATATTTGCTTGCTAGGGAAGTGAAGCTAGAATAAAGCCTTAGAGGCCCCCAACAAATAGTTGTCTGTCAGGAACAAGCAACTAGGGCATAGTTGTCTGTAGATCTTGTCAGGCTGGGTCTTAGAAGCATTGAACAATATTTATTTATGTTAAATCTGAGTTGTCGGAACAGTACTACTTGTTTGGATGTTTTCTGTAATAAGGTATTTGTTTATTCGGGATACGGTATGGGACGTATCTTTAACTGGATTATATAGATAGTTGTTATGGAAACTTTTGAACAATCTATTTCGCTCAGTGCCATGCCCCGATGATTCCGCCATCGGTTGGGGTGTGACAGATTGGTATCAGAACCATAACTATAGGGAATTAGGTAAGACACGACCTAGTCCGGGTCGCTGTCATAGAGACCTAGACTATAGTTAGGAACCAACAGACCAAGCTTATGTGCTCTATTCTGCAATTATTCGCTATCACTGCACTCGAATTTCAATTAAAGTTAAGCGATCTGGTCAGGAATAGGTGTGAAAGCCGTAAACTCCCGACTAGATTGCCTGACTAATGTTGATTTTATCAATTTATCAATGATTTTCTCATTTCTTTCAATAACATACGAGGAGAATTATACCAAATCAGGAGTGAAATCCCCATTTTGATGAAAATTCTCCTTAGATTTTCTTAAAACAAGGAAGAAATTGCTAAGCCAGGGGTGAAACCCTAACCTTGACAAATTGTTCCGAATATTATTTCATCTCACTGAGGCATTCGACGGACTCCAACGACCTGAACTCACAAGTATGACCTAGGGAATGCGTGTGGAATGCCCAAGAATCGAGGCAGAAGCACGATCCCGAACATCGAAAGTGACGACAAGTCTACTGTGAATAGTCGGATTGCCTTGGGTAGTCGATGTCTAGTAGCCGCAGACGATCCAATTTCCTGATTTTTTTGGTGTTTTTGACTCGTTGATTTTGTGTGTTTATGTGTGCTTTATCTGTTTATGTGTTTATATTTTGGATATTATTCAATTTTGATGCCATTTCGATCAACACACACGACTCGCATTGCCATCCTATCTCAATTCGATACTCAGTTACAATCTAGACGGTACTATGCTTTGCTATGCTATACGACTATACAATGCTACTCGATATACTATACGCGACCAATATATACAAACGACACGCGAGCTTTGAATGATAGGTTTCTGTATTCTAACTATCTCTGCGATTAAATAGGAAGGTGTTCTGTGTTTATATGTTTCTGTGCTCTACGTGCTTGTGTGTTTCCGTGATCTATGTGCTCTATGAACTTCTGTGCTCTGTGATTACGTGTATCTGTGGTTATGTGCCTATGTGTTTATGTGATATGTGTTTCGACGTGTTCCTAAGCTTTAGTAGTCTAGACGTGTGAGGTGAGATTCAATTTCGTTGTGCTGAGTCCCGTGGCGATGTCTGTTGCAGACCATGTCGTCATCTGGATCCCGACACCACCTTACTCGTCAGGAGAAGAGAGACAAGCGTCTCGCCGCCATCATCGCCAAAAGCGTAGCAAAGGCTGTGAGCAACGTTTATGAGAACGCCAGCAAGTCGTCTGAAGAATCGCGAACAGACGCTCCCAAAGATGCAAACAAGGTTGCTTTCAGTTTCAAGCAGTTCAAAGCATGCGGACCCAAAGAGTTCATCGGAGAAGATGGCCCTACCGCCATGTTTCACTGTTTCGACTCAGTCGAAGTCACTCTGCGCCAGAGCGGATGTCCTGAAAATCTCCGCACTCTTAATGCTACAGGCGTCTTCCAGTCCCGTGCTCTAGACTGGTGGACGGCCGAACGAAACAAGCGCGGAAATGATGCAGCTTACGAGCTAACATGGGAGGAGTTGAAGGCGATTATGATCGACGAATTCTGCCCTCCTCATGAACGCCAAAAGCTGGAGGACGAGTTTTGGACCATCAAGCAGAAGGATGGAGACAACGCTGCTCTCACTGCTCGCTTCAAGCAGCTTAGCATCATATGTCCCGATCAGGTCAAAACCCCAGATCAAACCACCAAGAAGTACATTCGAGCTCTGCCCGATTGTGTAGCCGACTTTGTTCACGCCGCCAAGCCAGCAACGATTGAAGAGACTTACCTACTTGCCGCTGAGATCAATGACAAGCGAGTGAAGTCTGGTTTTTGGGATAAGCAAACCAAGTCTCTGCACCAAGCTACCGCGACAGCACCCACCGACACCGCCACCGCTCAATCCTCCAAGTCATCAAGAAGAAAGAAGAAGCACAACAACAACAGTTCCAGCAACAAGAGCTGTGCTGCCGCAACAACTGCTGCTCCTCTACAAGCTGTACCAGCTCAGCAGCAACAGCACCACCGCTCAGCTCCAGTGATCAATGCACCGCCAGCGAAGCGTGCATACACAGACCCTCACCCGCTCTGCCCGACATGCTCGTAACACCATCCAGTGGGTCTAGCCTGTCGTTTTTGCGCTCACTGCAATCTATACGGTCATTTCACTGCGAACTGTCGCTATGGTCCCCGTCAAGCCCCAATGCAAGCTACTGTCAACCAAGCTCTACTCCCCGCCCCTCAAGGCTAACAAGCAGCTCAAGCACCTGCAGTCAATGCTCGAGTCTGCTTTGCATGTGGTGATCCCAACCACTTTGCAAACAGGTGCCCGAACAGGGTGGTTAAGCAAGAGCCCCAGCAGCCCCAGCAGCAACAACAGCAGCCTTAGCAACAGCAGCAAGCAGCCTATGCTCGAACCTTCAACATCAATGCCCGTCAAGCTCAGGCGGATAACAACGTGGTTAATGGTACGCTCCTTGTGAATGGTATTTATGCATCATGTTTGTTTGATATTGGAGCCGATAACTGCTTTGTGTCGTTTGAATTCGAGAAGCTCCTTAGTCGTAAGCGCTCTTATCTGTCCTCGTCATTCGAAGTCGAAGTCGGTACTGGAAGAACTGTCGCCGTTAACTCTGTTCTCCGTGATTGTACTCTAGAGCTCAACAATCACATCTTTCCAATCGACCTTATTCCGATGCAACTCGGAAGCTTCGACGTCATAGTAGGCATGGACTTTCTTCGCGAAAACCATGCTGAAGTTGTATGCTTTGAAAAGATGATTCGATTCTCGCTCGCAAACGGTGATCTTCTATGTGTGTACGGTGAAACTGCTTTGAAAGGTCTCAAGCTAATGTCATGTATTCAAGCCAGCAAGTATCTCCGCAAGGAATACCGAGCCTTCTTGGCCAACATTGTAGTAGCGGAGAAGGAAAAGAAAAAGAAGGTGGAAGTCAATGACGTTCCAGTGGTTCGTGAATTTCCTCAGGTGTTCCCTGATGATCTTCATGGACTACCGCCAAGTCGTGATATCGACTTTCGTATTGACCTTATTCCTGGAGCTAACCCCGTCGCCAAAGCTCCTTATCGACTCGCTCCATCCGAAATGCGGGAACTCTCGAACCAACTCCATGAATTACTTGAAAAAGGCTTTATTCGCCCGAGCACCTCTCCTTGGGGCGCGCCAGTCCTTTTCGTTAAAAAGAAGGACGGGTCGTTCCGGATGTGCATCGATTATCGGGAGTTGAATAAGTTAACCATTAAGAACAGATACCCTTTGCCCTGAATCGACGACCTATTTGATCAGCTACAAGGTGCCAAGTGTTTCTCGAAGATCGATCTACGTTCAGGCTATCATCAATTGCGGATTCAAGAGGAAGACATCCCCAAAACCGCTTTTCGAACCCGATATGGCCATTATGAATTCGTTGTTATGCCTTTTGGTTTAACTAACGCACCTGCGGTCTTTATGGATCTGATGAATCGCGTGTGTAAGCCTTTCTTAGACCGTTTCGTCATCGTGTTCATTGACGATGTCTTGATCTATTCCAAATCGAAGACCGAATACGCGTAACATCTACGTTTGGTTCTCGAGTTACTTCAGGGGAACCAACTCTATGCCAAGTTCTCCAAGTGTGAATTCTGGTTAGAGGAGGTTCAATTTCTGGGTCACATCATGAATAGTCAGGGAATACACGTCGATCCCGCGAAGATTGAAGCCGTCAAAAGCTGGATTACGCCTAAGAACCCGTCTGAAGTTCGTTCTTTTCTCGGACTAGCGGGCTATTATCGACGATTTATTGAAGGATTCTCCAAAATCGTTGTGCCGCTTACCGCTCTTACTCATAAAGACAAGCCTTTTGTGTGGGGAACCGCACAAGAGTCTGCCTTTCAAACCCTCAAGCACATGCTGTGCAACGCACCGATTCTTACGCTGCCCGACGGAAGCAACGATTTCATTGTCTACTGTGATGCTTCCAACCTTGGTCTTGGTTGTGTTCTCATGCAGCGAGACAAGGTTATAGCTTACGCATCTCGACATCACAAGATCCACGAGAAGAACTATACAACCCATAACCTCGAGCTAGGCGCGGTTGTCTTTGCGTTGAAGATTTGGCGACACTACCTGTATGGCACTAAGTGTACAATCTACACTGATCACAGGAGTTTACAAAATATCTTTAATCAAAGGGAACTTAATATGCGTCAACGTCGATGGGTAGAACTCCTCAATGATTACGACTGTGAGATTCGTTATCACCCAGGCAAGGCGAATGTGGTTGCCGACGCGCTCAGCAGAAAGAGTTATGTGCTCAGTATCCGAAACGTTCAAGCCCAGCATAACCTCGAAGCCCTTATTCGCGAAGCCCAACATGCTTGCTTTAACGAGTGTACATTGAAGAAGGAGAGGATCTATCACGATGGAGCTCAGTTAGTAAGCAAATCAGATGGGATTTTCTACTATCTGGACCGAATTTGGATCCCTAAGCGAACTGATCAGCGAAAGATCATCATGAATGAAGCCCATAAGTCCCGATATTCTATTCATCCCGGTGCTGATAAGATGTAACAGGACCTGCGTTATAAGTACTGGTGGTCGGGTATGAAACGTGATATCGCTCTTTACGTTGGAAGTTGCTTAACTTGTGCAAGAGTCAAGGCTGAACATCAAAGACCATCCGGCTTACTAGAACAACCGCCAATACCTATATGGAAGTGGGAGAGTATAGCTATGGATTTCATAACGAAACTCCCACCCACGCCATCAGGTCACGACAGTATTTGGGTTATAGTTGATCGTCTAACAAAATCAGCCCACTTTTTGCCGATACGAGAAGACTATAAGGTGGAACGACTAGCCCAGATCTACACCAACGAGATCAATTGTAATCATGGTACGCCTCGCGACATCATCTCAGACCGTGATGCTCGGTTTACTTCTCGATTATAGGAAACTTTTCAAGCGGCACTTGGTACGTCGCTTAATCTGAGTACTGCATTCCATCCACAAACCGACGGACAGACTGAGAGAACGATCCGTACTCTTGAAGACATGCTCCGGGCGTGTGTCATAGATTTTGGTGGTCGTTGGAACAAACACCTACCGCTAGTCGAATTCTCGTACAATAATAGCTATCATGCCAGCATCCAAATGGCACCATTCGAGGCTTTGTATGGAAGGAGATGTCGATCGCCTATTGTGTGGCACAAGATCAGTCATTCTCAACTAACCGTGTCACACCCTGGCTTTGCGGAAGCTTGGTTAATTTGGTGTGACTTCTTAATACCATAGATTAATCATAACAAAGCTATATGAAAATAAAACCATGCAGATCATGCATTGATTTAAGTTTCAAAATAAAAGTACCACAACATTGTTTTAAAGTACTGACACATGCAACGGAGATTACAACTTAATAACATAAAAACATTGTTCAGAATTTATAACCACAAACATAAAGCAGACGTAGTTTAAGAATTGTGGCTCGTCCAGGCAAGAGCCACGAACCCTAAACTTGGATGACCTTATTTCTCTTATGCAGCGTGAAAAACGTAGCATACCATGCCAGATCCTTAATTACCTGAAATACATGTAAGTTGGAAAATCAACAAAAATTGTTGAGCAAGTTCATGTGTAGTGAGTAAGTAAAACCTTTGTAAGTATAAAAATCCTGGTATGTAGCAAATAAGGAAAAAGAGATCACCAATGTTTTGCAAGGCCATTGATATGTGTGAAGTGCAAGTAGGAAGACTCAAACCTAGCATATTTTGCGTTGGGTACAAAGTCAACCCGAGGTCTGTTACGCTGGGCCTGGGGCTGGGCTCGCTACACCCAGATAGATCTACCGCTACTGTCCCTCGGTCCTACAATGAGGATTAATGGCCTCAAGTTGCGCCTACCCACTCACATGATCTAAATAATAACCCTTCTTACGCTATCCATACCATGTAAAAAAAAGTACTTGCAATCATAGAAACATGTATTTCACCCCCGCAGTTTAGAAAACTGAAAACCATTAAGAGAAAAGGGGGACATGAACTCACAGTGGTCGTCTCTATCAAGTAAATCTCCTGATCGATCTGCTGTGCGACGACCTACACGTACTAACTTTATTAGACGGACGGCCGTGCCTTAGCTTAAGGTTTAATGTCTTTGGGAAATAGTTAGACAACTATTTCGTAATTACTCTTTGCAAATATTTGGTAAATACATTCCTTCCCAAGGATGGGGGCTTTAATACATGTGTGTTTGTAATGTATTATTAAGTCTCACTTAATAAAATATATTTTATTTCATTAATCAAAACTACCTTACTTCCAAGATATAAATATTTTTCCCAAAAATATTATATTTTACTCCTTATAATTTTTCCTCAAAATAATACTCTTGTCAATATACGCGTTCATAAGTATTTTTCCGAAAAATGCGTAAGTTACGTTTAAAGATCGGATGGTAATAATTATACCGTTGTAACTTAATATTTATTGTGAAGGCGTTCGTAATATTTTGGAATCGTTAATATTTGGTAATATTATTTTTACCCTAAAAATAATATTTACGTAGTTCACAAAATAATCATAAAAATTTCACAAGTGTTGTTATGAAAAATTTATACTCTAAATATATATTTTAGCAAGTTTTATTTGTGAAAATCCCACCTCCGACACTTGGAAGTTTTGTAATAAAAATCGTGGCGAAATTTATTTGGGAAAACAAGTTAAAAAGATATTCATAACACCTGTGATAAAAATATTTACAAGTGTTAGATTTTTGGAAAAATTTCGCCAGAGTTTCCCCTGTAATTGGAGGTGGCCACGCTTTTAAGCGTATCATTTTCTTTTATAATTCAAATCAACAATGTTCCCAACATTATCAAACAACATTCAAACCATCAAACTAGTCAAAATAGATATAAATCGCAAAAATACATGAACTTGTGGTTTATCTAAAATACGTAGTGACTTCCCATTATTTTTAGTGGATCTTTGTATAAATCAATCCGGTTTCTTGAAAGTCTTGTTTTTAAAGAAGTTACATCTTTACAACTTCTTGTCAACATTTACAAAAATAGTTCTTTTGTCAAAACTTTGTGTTACACAAGTATTTACACACTTGTGTGTTTACAAAAATCACTCTTGTTCATGTAAAACCCGGTTTTAGAAAACATGATTCCTTTTGACACTTGGTCCTTTGAAAATACCACTTGTAGATCCGTAGATCTGCTAGTTTTGAACACTATTTCTTAAGAAAAATTGTTTTTTTACACAAGTTCATGCTTGATATGTAGTAGTGTTCATCATTTAACCCCTTTCATACTTTAACATATTCAAGTCATGTTTCATGGACATGACTTAGCCGGGTTAGATGACGATCTGAGCTACTACAATCATAGATCAACACTAAATAATCACAATAAAACAAGTCTTACAAGTTTTACACAACTTCATAGCTTTTATCCAACATGTTTATCACTTTTGTAAACTTTTAACATGTAATCTTGTATGTTCATGACTTTTAACCGACAAAGTTCATTTTAACCACTTCAGAATAGATCAAGACGGCGTTTAGAGTCACTTACTACTAGCTCAAGGCTAGGGAAGAAACTAGTCGGAAATCGGGTGGATAAAAGCAATGTGGTGAGGTCCTTCACAATCCGAATGCACCGAGCTTCCTCGTATGAGATCCTTAACACTTGTAGATAGATGGAATGGGAAAATCAAAGCTCGAAAATGGATGGGTGTGGGTGTGTGGGTTCGGCTGAGAGTGAGCAAGGAGAGGAGAGAGTGGAGTGATGTTGGTTAAGTGATGAAATGATATGGTGGGTTATGCTTAATACTTATAGACATATCCTTCATGTTTAACCAATGGATTTCATGTTCCCTTGATATTAGACACATAGATTATTATAATCTTATAAGGACAATGGGGTGTCCCCCTAGGGGACGAGTTCGTTGGAGGGGGGGGGGGTCCATGGTTGGTTTCCAACTAATAGTTAGGATCTACTTACATAAGTTAGGAGGTTAAACCATTTACTAGCTTGTGGTGAGTTGTGACGGGTGTTAGGGTATTCGGGGACCCTAACTGGCTCAGAAAAAGAAAAACAGTGTTGATGGCAATATTTTTATGTTCCGGGTAAAGTCCGGTTGTTCGATTGGATAGTGACCCGTTAAAGTGCTTAACAAAGCTTTAAAGTGTCGTTATTATTATTTTTAGTGACACAACTTATTCCCGATACTTTGGAAAGTGTCTAGTAATATTTTTCTCATGTTCTGGCACTTTATTAGTTAGCTAAATGCTGAATTTTTATTTAAAGTGCGGAATTTTGTACTTAAAGTACGTTTTAGGCACATCTGGTCACTGTGATTATCTCCTAGTGACGCAGTTCTACAATCCTCACTTCCCTACACTTTCTACAGGTGTAGTAAACTATCTCTGGCTCATACAGGTCTTAGAGGCAGTGCCTGCCTGGTGCTGACTACATCACCATATTTACTGGGTTATCCGTTTGTGCTACTGTGCTTTTGTGCATCAAGGTTGTCACTAAAGTTCTGTATGTAAATAATAGAGTAACAGCAAATAGAGTATGAGACATGGTTATATATATTTCAGAAAGAGTAAATTACGTTTTTGGCCCCTGTGGTTACATTACTTTTACTATATTAGCCCAAAATAAGAATTTTTAACATATCTGCCCCCATGGTTTCTATAACTAACCATTTTGGCCCCTAAGTCTAGAGATCATGGTGGCCAAAATGGTTAGTTATAGAGACCATAGGGGCTAAAATGGTTAGACTTAGGGGCCAAAATAGTTAGTTATAGAGACCATGGGGGCAGATATGTTAAAAATTCTTATTTTGGGCTAATATAGTAAAAGTGATATAACCACAGGGGCCAAAAACGTAATTTACTCTTTCAGAAATCATGTAGAAGTTTATTTATCATTGTAAGCAAGCACAGTAATTGAGCAGTTATTAAATACTAATTAATTCGTACGGATACCTGGTTTGGTGAGGGTTGTCACAAACCGGTCCCGAGATTCTACAAGAAACGACTGACAAAATCCACCAGATTCAAGACAACTTGGTAAAATCTCGGAACAGACAGAAAAGTTATGCCGATAGAAGACGCAAGCCCCTTGAATTTGACGTTGGCGACTACGTACTCCTAAAGGTATCACCTTGGAAGGGTGTAGTCAGATTCGGCAAGAAAAGGAAACTAGCGCCTCCATATGTTGGACCTTTTAAAATTCTGGAAAGGATCGGAAATGTCGCCTACAGACTCGAACTACCGGAGGAACTCAGTAACGTCCACCCGACCTTCCATGTGTCTAACCTCCGAAAATGCCTTGCTGATCATCATCTAATTGTACCGCTCGACGATCTTCAGGTCAACGAAACCTTACACTTCATGGAAAAGCCTGTCGAAATCATGGATCGCCAAACCAAGCAACTCAGGCGCTCGCGCATCCCTATTGTGAAGGTCCGATGGGAAGGCAAGCGAGGCGCGGAGTTCACTTGGGAGCTCGAAAGCGACATGAAGGCCAAGCACCCACAACTGTTTGAATAAAGATCTGAAACGTCAAATTGGTAAATAACTCACGGTGATGTGCAGCTTCGAGCCTAATTTCGGGACGAAATTCCCTAAACAAGGGGAGGCTGTAACACCCCGTGTCTTCGAATGTCAAAGTCAAAGTCAAAGTCCAAGTCAACTTTGACTACTTTGACTGTTAATGTTTCTTTTCGCTTTTGTATATGTGGAGTAAGTGTTGTCTAAATGAAATAATCGAATATTTAATCAATCCGACCGATTTACGACTGTGAATAGTAGGAAGTAACAATGCGATAAAGTTAATCAATCAATAATCAAGTTAATCGACTCATCAATCGAACTCGAACCTCGAATTATGCGAATTTTGGTATTGCTATATGTGTGTGTGTGCCTTATGTGTTACTTGTGCATGTTTACTTTATGTTTTGTGTGGTATTCAATCGAATCAATCGAAACTCGAATCAAAACTCGAAAAGCAATCAAACTCAATCGAAATCGAAGTCGAACGGTGAATTATAGATGATTGTATGTTAGATATAGTAGTTGGGACTGAAAGTAATTTGACTAGGAACTCTATCGTATTCGTATCATCGTCCATCGAAATCGAAATATCGAAAATCGTCGCGAAACACTCAAGAAGGTGTTCCTGATCGAACAAGAATCACCGATCGAACAGGCTAGCCGATCGAACATGCTGTTCGATCGAGCAGCCAAGCCGATCGGAGGTCCTGGCCGATCGGCTGACACTTTCCCCTTTTGGAGCCTATAAATAGCCCTGTCATTGTCACTATTTCTACTTTTGGAAAGCTCTGACCGAACCAGCCCTTATTCTTCACTTTTTCTCAGATTTCTCTCAACTCCGGTAAGTTTTCACTCTAATTCTTGTACGTTTTTGATCATTACACGATTCTACACCTTTCTATCTTTCAAAACTTGATTTCTAACCATGAAATCACCAAGATCTAAGTGTTCTTGGGTGATGTCATCATGGTGTTCTTGAAGAACATCATACTTTGGCCTCATTCAACCATGAATAACTTGGATCTAACTGATTTCCACATAAACAAACAAGGAGATCTTTCATAGATCTAAACATTTTCACATAAATCCAAACCCTTTCAGGAGGATAAAAGAGTTGAAAGAAATAGATACAAGTTTTCTCAATCTTTTACACTCGAAACCTTAAAACCGATAGAAACGGAGCTCGAACCAACTAACTAATCATTCTAACAGTCAAGAGGTTCAGGATTCGGATTCGGATTCTATCTACGAGGTTCACCGATTTCGAGTTAAACATCAAACTACCGTTCCGAACAAGTTCACCGACCGGACTTGGGTGATTCCTGTCCGAACCGGTGAAGCAATTAAGAACCCACGTTCTACGGTTTAGCTCGCTGTCAAAATACCTTAAAATCATGACAAATAATCAAACAGCCAAGTGTTAGACGAAAGGCCGACCAGGTCAGACTTTGCTGGTCGAACGGCTAGGCTGTTCGAACGAACAGCCCAGCCGATCGGACATACCAGCCGATCGGCTAGAACATGGTTCCACACTTTTCACTTTTTCAAACTTCATGAAGTATGCTATTGACGAGGTGATGTTCGATCGAATATGCTAATCGATTGGTAAACATTACTCTTCGAATCATGAGATACTATGCTTCAGCACTTAATCGATTTTGCAACTCGTTCGTAGTATGGAGTGCCAGCCGATCGAACAGGCTGTTCGATCGAGTGACATCCTGCTGAGAACTACTTCTGAAGTTCCTAGCCGATCAGTTTAGCTGGCCGATCGAACAGGCCGTTCGATCGATCGACCTGAAAGGTAAGAACACTTCAGTGTTCTCAAATACTACAACGAAAACTTCAAAAGTTCAAACCATCATACACAAACACATCAGAGGAAGAAGCAATCCACTCGAATGGCCCAGCCGATCGAGCCTACCGGCCGATCGGACAGGACTGTTCAAACGGACTTTCAAGCCGGTCGAACAACCCGTTTGATCGAACCTGCTGTTCGATCGACCAGGCTATTTGATCCATTCACACTTGTTTAGATTTCCGTGTTACTCATCATTATGCTATCGAACTATTCAGGCTAACCCTACTCTCAGCGCTCCCTTCAATCCATAATCAATCACTGTGAGTATACTCGAATCCCTTTTTGCTTTAGCACTTTTAGGTGTTACATACGTTACTTATCAAAATCACAATCGAACACACTATTCAAACTATTTGAACGCTAACCGATTGCATGTATTACGTGACTAAATGTATGCTTGTTGTTATGTTTACACGTGGAATGATGTCTACCTGCCTTAGCAACGTAGTACTATAGTTTGGACTCAGCACCCATTCACACGGGGGTTGTTAAGGACAATTACTTGCATGGATTACGGTGGTAATCATGTATTGCGAACTGTCTCGGACAGTCAACCCGCAGTCGTTGGTATCAATAGGTCCATGTCGATAATTAACATGCATCATTTCCCTCTGTGTACGTGCTGGTTATGCGTAAACTATTCGAACTCTATATGCTATTATTAAACTTGTATGCTCACCTTTACATTTTATGTATTGACATTATTTTAACGTATGTGACAGGTGCTTAGGATATTTGCTTGCTAGGGAAGTGAAGCTAGAATAAAGCCTTAGAGGCCCCCAACAAATAGTTGTCTATCAGGAACAAGCAACTAGGGCATAGTTGTCTGTAGATCTTGTCAGGCTGGGTCTTAGAAGCATTGAACAATATTTATTTATGTTAAATCTGAGTTGTCGGAACAGTACTACTTGTTTGGATGTTTTCTGTAATAATGTATTTGTTTATTCGGGATACGGTATGGGACGTATCTTTAACTGGATTATATAGATAGTTGTTATGGAAACTTTTGAACAATCTGTTTCGCTCAGTGCCATGCCCCGATGATTCCGCCATCGGTTGGGGTGTGACAGAAGTGGTCCAAATGAGCAGGAATCATGCTGCATTTATAGAAAACGACAACACGCTGGACACGGCCCCGTGTTTGCTGGACACGGCCCCGTGTGCAGATAGAATCCTGACACATTTTTGTCTGTATTCTGATAAAATCAGAAGAGAATCTTTAGGCGGACATGGGGGCGTGTTGACCTTGGCACGGCCCCGTGTCTTGAAGCTGTCTTATCGAGTTTACTTATTTTAAAGGAACTTATCCGGATCGGGTGGTTCCTTACTGGATGGAACAACCCCAAAGTGCCTAAGATACCTCAATTGATCTAGATTAAGACGAGAACGCAAGAGGTTGTCGGTGAGGGTGATTCCTATGCTAAATGTAGGTGGACAAGTCCAACCCTTTTCCGGGCTCTCGTTAAAGAAGGTGTATGCCGAATCGCTCAGGTCTATGTATGCACCGAACGAAGTCGATGGGGAGTCCTTCACGGCACAATCGGCACAGGGACGACTATCGTCTAAGTCTTCGCTAGAGTTGAAGGTATTATCGGGAGCAGCGAGGTTGTTTGAATGCGACCCCAACACTTCTTCTTGGTAATCGTCTTGAGATGAATCAAGGAAATCCATCTTAAGTTCGTTTATCCAATTAAGAACTAGATCTTCTAGTTGAAATAGTTCATCAAGAAGCATTTCTCCTAGAATATCTGGTTGGGCGCCTTCGAGGGAGAGATAAGGATTATTTTTACCTTCGCCCCTCTTAAGGATACCGGCAAACGATGGGTCTATATAGTGGGGCTTATAATTTAGAAAATAACATTCTAATTCTTTATGACCGCCTCCACATAATTGACACCACGTACCATAAGAGTGCCAAAAGAAAAAAAAGATCATTGTCACTCATTTTTGTGTCAGAAATTACCAATCGTCGGGATCTTACGGTTCTATTTTCAGTAACTGAATCTTGGGCACGGGGGCGTGTTGGTTGCGCACGGCCCCGTATTTAGCTTACTGTCTGACTTAAAACAAGATTGCCAGTTCCAATGATTGTGCACGGGGGCGTGTTCAGCAGGCACGACCCGTGCTGAGTTCTGCAGAAGCTGAAAAATTAAGAAAATCCTAAAAAATAAAAAGAAAATAAAAAAATGATTAGGCCGTTGATTCCTAAATTTCTTATAATCCTTGTGTCCCCGGCAGCGGCGCCAAAAACTTGATGCGTGTTAGGTGTAATATGTTTTAGGTATATATTTTAAGCCCTTTTTACACTTTTTAGCCAAGTTTTAAATTTATAAAACACGATATTTACTAACACTAAACACACATATGGGCAAGTGCACCCATCGTGGACGAAGTATAGTGTTGGTAAGATACCGAGGTCGTCCAAGGACACAAGAGCTTTTAGTACCGGTTTATCCTCAACGTCTAATCAAATAAAAAATGTTAGAAAAAGGTTTTAAACTATGAAAATAAAACTAACTAAAATGCTGAAAAATAAAATCAAAATAAAACAGATAGACAAGATGAATCACTTGGGTCCGACTCGTGTGTAGTGTAACCTTTGATTATTTTCGCACTTTTGCACTTGTTTAAGAGATTATCTTAGTTATTGTAGTAGGCCCCTCTTTTGAAGGTGACATTACCCTCAACCCAGTAGTTTGAGTCAGCAAGGATACAATCCTAAAGGGTCGGATTATTGAAAGATAATAAATTAAGTTATTAACACATAATGTGGTAGGCCCCTCTTTTTAAGGCGACGTTACCCTCAGCTAAGTAGTCTGAGTCAGCAGGGATACAGTCCTAAGTAGCTGGGTTAAAGTTTTAATAGTAGTTTAACTTATGAGGGATCAAAGAGTTTGGACCCCCGCCATCCAATACCTTTGGGTATTGAAGGAGGTCCTACTAAATTTGACCCAGGTCCTTTGCAGGATCTATACACTGAACAATGACAAGACTCTTACCAAAGCGTTCCCTTAACCCCCGACCAGGTAGCCAACATACATCCATATAGACCGTGGAGATATGAATGGTGAAAATCTTTTATTTTATATAGACAGTAAAATAATGCCAAGACACCACGGACAAACAAGAAGGAAGAATCACCTTCAACATAAGAAACTAGTAATTAAAGTCATTAATACAAAACTAATTAAAAAGTGCAAAAGATTAAAAATAAAAAGTATTACACTAAACACTTGTCTTCACCAAGTGATGTAAGAGACTTAGGCAAACATGGCCTTTGATTGTCAAGAACTCTTACGATCAATCTTGGATCCCGAGACGACTCACACACTCAATGATGGACAATGGATGATGGTGGTGGATGATGGTGTTGTGATGGTGGTGGGTGGTGGGTGAAGTATGAGAGAGGTGGTGTGCCAAGGGATGAGTTGCAAGAGCTCCAAACACTCCTATTTATAGGCTGAACAGAAGCTCGGGCACGGCCCCGTGCCCGCTGGGCACGTGTGACATCTCGTATTTTCAATCTTTCCATTTTTGGCAAGTCTACTTGTACTTTCTATTTTTGTAAGTTGTACCCTTGTGGTATTTGATTCTATTCCCAAATTGTACTCGAGACTTGAAATCATAATGAAAATGCATGATTTTATCCATATTTGTGTTTGAATGCTATGTATTGTTGAAACAATTGATAACATGTTGAAACTATGTTAAACACGTAAAAACATTGAAATTACATCTTAATCTCAGCTCTCAAATTCATCATTGCCAAGAGATTACCTTAAACCGTACAAAAATTGGGAATTTATACGTTAATTCGGTAAAAATATCAAAATTTGGGTTAAAATGATTTTTATATTATTTTATTAATATTTTAAATAAATAAAGTAATAATTAAAATTAAATAAATTAGTATTATAAATAAAAAAATGATTTTTATTGAATTTTAGTTAAATATTAACTAACTAGGTTAACAAATCCTTTGAAACATTGTAGATAACCTAGTTATGGCTAACTAGGTTGGTTTTTATTAAGGGATCACTAACTGGGTTAGAAACCACAGTTAGTTCAGTTAACTGTTATCTAAAAACAAAAAAATGGGTTAAACCGCTTAGAACCGGATTCGAACCCGCGACCTCCCTTAACAAACAACAACCTAATCACCCGGCCGGGAATGCCTCATCCGATGAAACATGAGCCCGTAATTCATTTAACATGACTTTAATGACGCTGAATTCAAATCAAAAGTAACCGCCCAAGAACTGTTCACCTCCTTCTTCCTCTGGCTTTTGGACTTGTAACCGGAGATCACCGACCTTTCAGGACCATAACCGACACCTGAAATCCCCTATATATATCCGACCACATTTCATCATTATCGTTCCTTCCTCTCGATCCCCGAAACCCAAACCGAAGCTAAACCGTAACCGAATCGCTCTTCGTTCCCGTCGCCGGAACCTCGCACTCTCGCCGGAATCCCGGAGCCACCACCTCGCCGCCGGAGAACCACCGCACCTCCACCTTCGCCGTCCGGTAACCGTTTTTCCGATTCCGTTCTCTTTTTTTTTTTCGTTTACAGTTTCTTTTATTTCTATTATTATTATTATTATTATTAATATTATTATTATAAGCATTATTATTATAAACAGATTATATTTATTATTAATATTAAACAGAAATGTTAATGTATTTTAAATTTTATAACAGAATTATCATTTCTGTTAATTCAGAATTTATTATTTACTTAAATCAGAATTTAATTTTATTTTAATCAAAATCTATATTATTTATTTTAAATCAGAATTTATAGTTTGAAAATCAGAATTTTTATTTTTATTAAATCAGAATTAACATTTTATATATATATCAGATTTATTAGTTTAATTTATTTAAATCAGAATTTTTATATATAACAAACAGAATTATTGTTATTTTCTGATTTATTATTTAAATCAGAAATTTATTTTTAAATCAGAATTATTTCAGAATTACAAAATCAGAATTATTATATAACAGAATTTTTATTATTAATTAAATGTGAATTATTATTCTTTAATTATTCCGATTTATTACTTTATTTAAAATCAGAATTTTTTTTTAAATATATATATTAGAAATAAATAATCTATATAATCTAGAATCTTAGAAATATTATTTATTATTGTTCACTTATTTATAAATAAAATGTTATTTATTTCGTTAATTACCAAATATTAAAAATGAAACACATGATTAATATTTTAGACATGTTTATATTATTTTTATTTTTTTTAAATGCCTTGTTATTCAAGTAACCCCTAAATTCCCAATAATTAACAAATCCTCAAATTAATAGGGTAATTCTCTTGTGCACATCCTCTTGGGAAATCTTGTTCTTAATCTATTCCAAGAAAAACGCAACGCAACCTAAGGTGAGTATACATGACCCATTTTCTATTTTACACTTTTGGGTGTAGTATGCATTTCCTATATCAAAAACACTATGTTAAACATTTTTGCACTATCTATCCACATATCTTGTGAATCTATTTGACTCATGTTAATCATGTTATGCTAATGTTAAACATTTATGACTGTGTGTTCATTAACTTTGCAAGCCTCCCCTAACAATGGCAGCGCTGTAGGTTGTAACGCCCCTCCCATAATATTATGGGTATTGTTAGGTTTTTATTCTATGTTACCACCCTTCTAGGGTTAGGCTATGTTAATTGCGTTAAACTTTGGTTTGAACACATAGATTCATCGTTACGAGTATAACTGTTAATATGAACTCATGTATTCACGTGGATTTGATCATGTTAAGCTATTTCAAACATATTATGCTATATTCAAACTTGTATACTCGCCAACATGTTTTGTTGACTTTATTTTAAATGCATACTGCAGGATGAGGAATCAAGATTGAAGAAATAAATAGGATGGCCTAGAAACCCACCTTTGAAATAAACTATGTTTGATGTTTGTTATTTCCTTTTTATGACATTGTATGAAACTTTGGGATTTTTAATAAATGGAATTTAATTATATTGTCGCATTTAGTGTTATGATGTCTTTGAACAGTTTGTACGTCTCATCCCGATGTTTCCGCCATCGGTTGGGGTGTGACAGATTGGTATCAGAGCCATAACTATAGGGAATTAGGTAGAATTGCTTTACTTTTCCCTAGTCTATAGTAGGAAGACCCTGATACCAGATTGGTATCAGAGCCATAGTAGGAGTACTCTGATACCAGATTGGTATCAGAGCCATAACTATAGGGAATTAGGAATGCCTTGCCTAGTCTATAGTTTAGGAGCTTTTTCACTATGTGTTGCTTAAAACAACTTCCTTTCTATCTTCTTTGCTTCCCTCTATTCTTTTGGACTTCTAAAATACAAGCCTTTCCTAAGGCTAACACAATACACACATGGAAGCTTTGAAGACACTCTTACAACACAATCGAAATGATTCATCAAGATAGGGGTGATTCCCACACTTGGTGATGATTTTCACTCAGCTATACTTTGATTTTCGCACGAAATCTACCCTCAAGTTAGGAGTGATATCCAAACCTTGTTGGAAGTTTTCCATTTCATATTCTAGTGGACCCTTATCTTAGGATAAGTACCAACCACATCAGGGTACGATGTTATCAAGTTAGAGGTGAAACTCGCATCTTGTTAACTAGTCCCATTCCTTGATTTTCGATCTCGCCAAAGTTTCGATTTTCCCAATCGATTAAGGACGTGTAGTAACTGGAAGGACAAACATCGTTAGTCGCTCCTCGATGAGAGTGTTTGTCTATTAGGCCAAAGCACGTCTCCTTAATTCGAAAAGGATTTCGATTCACTTTGGAATAGTCTTATGTTACGTTCCGTGACAATCCATGTTTTTTTTATGATAAATCTATTTTTATGTTATCTCAATTATTATGTTTTACGTTAAATCTCTTTTATGCTATCTCATTTTCTTCATGTGTTCTATATTTGTACGTTATATAATTTCAATTTAATGCATGCATACTAATATGTTATACTGGATTCGTGATTACTGGGTTATTCTTATGTGATGAACTTGTCTTTTAACCCACACCTTAACATGTATAGCACTATGCGTAGTGCTATAGGAGTAGCGCCCGCCCGTATTCTAGTGGTCATGTTAAGTCTTTCAATTGTGGTACACGATGGGTTGACATGTTTATTCACATGCCAGTGATACATTAATCTTGTTAACTAAGTGTGTCATGTGGATTGTTCTAAATCTTATGCTAATATCATCAAGATAGGAGTGATTTCCTTACCTTGACGATTAGCTTCTCTGAATTTGCAACTTCACCAATGAGCCAGGGGTGATTTCCTTACCTCAGAGGTAGTTGCCAACTTTTTTTCGTTTTCAACGAAACTTTATATTTGAGCGTTATCTTCATTTCAAGTTTGGGAACACGAATCAGTCTTCTTCTTAAGATTTCGAGGACGAAATCTCCTAAAGTAGGGGAGACTGTGACATCTCGTATTTTCAATCTTTCCATTTTTGGCAAGTCTACTTGTACTTTCTATTTTTGTAAGTTGTACCCTTGTGGTATTTGATTCTATTCCCAAATTGTACTCGAGACTTGAAATCATAATGAAAATGCATGATTTTATCCATATTTGTGTTTGAATGCTATGTATTGTTGAAACAATTGATAACATGTTGAAACTATGTTAAACACGTAAAAACATTGAAATTACATCTTAATCTCAGCTCTCAAATTCATCATTGCCAAGAGATTACCTTAAACCGTACAAAAATTGGGAATTTATACGTTAATTCGGTAAAAATATCAAAATTTGGGTTAAAATGATTTTTATATTATTTTATTAATATTTTAAATAAATAAAGTAATAATTAAAATTAAATAAATTAGTATTATAAATAAAAAAAAATGATTTTTATTGAATTTTAGTTAAATATTAACTAACTAGGTTAACAAATCCTTTGAAACATTGTAGATAACCTAGTTATGGCTAACTAGGTTAGTTTTTATTAAGGGATCACTAACTGGATTAGAAACCACAGTTAGTTCAGTTAACTGTTATCTAAAAACAAAAAAATGGGTTAAACCGCTTAGAACCGGATTCGAACCCGCGACCTCACCCTTAACAAACAACAACCTAATCATCCGGCCGGGAATGCCTCATCCGATGAAACATGAGCCCGTAATTCATTTAACATGACTTTAATGACGCTGAATTCAAATCAAAAGTAACCGCCCAAGAACTGTTCACCTCCTTCTTCCTCCGGCTTTTGGACTTGTAACCGGAGATCACCGACCTTTCAGGACCATAACCGACACCTGAAATCCCCTATATATATCCGACCACATTTCATCATTATCGTTCCTTCCTCTCGATCCCCGAAACCCAAACCGAAGCTAAACCGTAACCGAATCGCTCTTCGTTCCCGTCGCCGGAACCTCGCACTCTCGCCGGAATCCCGGAGCCACCACCTCGCCGCCGGAGAACCACCGCACCTCCACCTTCGCCGTCCGGTAACCGTTTTTCCGATTCCGTTCTCTTTTTTTTTTTTCGTTTACAGTTTCTTTTATTTCTATTATTATTATTATTATTATTATTATTATTATTATTAATATTATTGTTATAAGCATTATTATTCTAAACAGATTATTTATTATTAATATTAAACAGAAATGTTAATGTATTTTAAATTTTATAACAGAATTATCATTTCTGTTAATTCAGAATTTATTATTTACTTAAATCAGAATTTAATTTTATTTTAATCAAAATCTATATTATTTATTTTAAATCAGAATTTATAGTTTGAAAATCAGAATTTTTATTTTTATTAAATCAGAATTAACATTTTATATATATATATATCAGATTTATTAGTTTAATTTATTTAAATCAGAATTTTTATATATAATAAACAGAATTATTGTTATTTTCTGATTTATTATTTAAATCAGAAATTTATTTTTAAATCAGAATTATTTCAGAATTACAAAATCAGAATTATTATATAACAGAATTTTTATTATTAATTAAATGTGAATTATTATTCTTTAATTATTCCGATTTATTACTTTATTTAAAATCAGAATTTTTTTTAAATATATATATTAGAAATAAATAATCTATATAATCTAGAATCTTAGAAATATTATTTATTATTGTTCACTTATTTATAAATAAAATGTTATTTATTTCGTTAATTACCAAATATTAAAAATGAAACACATGATTAATATTTTAGACATGTTTATATTATTTTTATTTTTTTTAAATGCCTTGTTATTCAAGTAACCCCTAAATTCCCAATAATTAACAAATCCTCAAATTAATAGGGTAATTCTCTTGTGCACATCCTCTTGGGAAATCTTGTTCTTAATCTATTCCAAGAAAAACGCAACGCAACCTAAGGTGAGTATACATGACCCATTTTCTATTTTACACTTTTGGGTGTAGTATGCATTTCCTATATCAAAAACACTATGTTAAACATTTTTGCACTATCTATCCACATATCTTGTGAATCTATTTGACTCATGTTAATCATGTTATGCTAATGTTAAACATTTATGACTGTGTGTTCTTTAACTTTGCAAGCCTCCCCTAACAATGGCAGCGCTGTAGGTTGTAACGCCCCTCCCATATTATTATGGGTATTGTTAGGTTTTTATTCTATGTTACCACCCTTCTAGGGTTAGGCTATGTTAATTGCGTTAAACTTTGGTTTGAACACATAGATTCATCGTTACGAGTATAACTGTTAATATGAACTCATGTATTCACGTGGATTTGATCATGTTAAGCTATTTCAAACATATTATGCTATATTCAAACTTGTATACTCGCCAACATGTTTTGTTGACTTTATTTTAAATGCATACTGCAGGATGAGGAATCAAGATTGAAGAAATAAATAGGATGGCCTAGAAACCCACCTTTGAAATAAACTATGTTTGATGTTTGTTATTTCCTTTTTATGACATTGTATGAAACTTTGGGATTTTTAATAAATGGAATTTAATTATATTGTCGCATTTAGTGTTATGATGTCTTTGAACAGTTTGTACGTCTCATCCCGATGTTTCCGCCATCGGTTGGGGTGTGACAGCACGGCCCCGTGTCCATCTGACACTCTCTCTCTTCATTAATTGTAATTCGTAATTACAATAAATGCGCCTGCAGCAAGTTGACCACGCCCCCGTGTCCGCTGGGCACGGCCCCGTGGTGGGCAGTAGAAGCTTCTATAGGTTTGTCTTTTCTGCTGCTTCTTGGGCATGGCCACGTGCTCGCTGAGCACGGGGCGTGTTCAGTCTTCTGTTTTCTTTGTTTTGCTTGAGAGGATGCTGTCGGGGGGGGGGGGGGGTCGGGCATATCACTTTTGTTCCTTTTCTTGTATTTATGTTAGATTTTGCTGTGTTTTTGCTTCTTTTGTTATTTTGATCTAATTTAATCCTGAAAATACAAAAGGAAGACAAAAGCACACTTTTTCTAACATTAGTACTAAAAAAGGGTTAGTTTTAAGCCATAATTGATGTAATTTATATGTTACATTTTGTGCACATCATGTATATTACTAGACTAGTTGTATCTATGGGTGTCCTTCCCAATCCGAGGACAGTGGTAAGTATGAGATCACGTAGGTTTTACGTAAGTGCCCTTCCTGATCCGAGGACAGTGGTAAGTATGAGATTACGTACGTTTTACGTAAGTGCCCTTCCCAATCCGAGGACAGTGGTACGTAGCGGGTACGTAGGTTTAGCGCTGGCGTCCTTCCCAATCTATAAGACCTTGGAAATTTATGTCCAATAGTGTATGAACACGTGTCATAAGCTCTGAACGTGTGAAAGAAAACTTTAGAGGGACTAATGTTGACAAATAGGGAAACTATGTGAATATAAGGGTCCAAAGTGTCAACGATGGATAATTATATTTAAAATAGCCCCACAAGATGTTTATACCTTCAAACGAATAAATCATGGATCATACGAAGCTAAATATGAAAGAAAGTGAGAAATTACAAACCACAGGGGCTAAATGTGTCAACATGTGTAAAGTATACCTCTGAGTGACCTTTTAGCAGATTCGGAGCTTTGTAACGATAAATTATACTCACTAGAATATGTGGTAAAAATTTCATGAAGTTTCGTTATCGTATGAGAAAGTTATGATCAAATTCGTGTACGAGGGGTTAAAAGCGTCAACATTGAAATTCAAGGCCTTTTGGATGATCTCAAAGTTAGTCAAGGACTTAACTAAGTTAGTAAAAGTCCTAAAGCCCTTAAAAATAAGGTTAAGAGGTCAAAAGTGCAAAAAAGGACTTAAAACCACGTTACAAAGGACCAGGGACCAAAAGTGCAAAGTTTGAAAAAGGACTTAATTGTCGAGTCAAAGCTTACTTTAAAAAGTCAACAGAATGCTTATTTTCAAATTAATGCATAATTAGCAATGTAGGATACATGCAACCTGTTTGATCATTAAAATAACTTGGTAATTGATGTAAGAACATGCCCCAACATGTTCAACTCGACAATTTTCAGTTTAGGTTCGGTTTGGAACCGAAAGTCGCATAGTTTGACTTTTGCTTTGACTTTCAGTTCTGACCCGTTTAAGCCAAGTTTAGGATTGCCTTAGAGCTTCTTTTGGACCTATATTCATGTTAGTATAACCCTCTGTGATTATACAACTTGGTTCATTAGACATCCTATGCACATGCATGTTTCCATTAAATGCTTATATGTTGACCATTCTGCCCAAATGACCTTAAAATATGATTTTTGAAAATGTAAAAGGATAGACACCTTAGCTACTGATTTATAAGCTTGCACCTAAAATTTGAGATCAGTTTGAGGTATAGATTAAGAGTTATGCTCATTAGCGTAATTAGAAGCTTCTTTAGTAATTAAATGGCGTAAATTGCATATAGCCTATCTAAACCCAAATTTTTGTACAAAACTTTGTACCCACTGTTATAAAATAACATTTTAGGAATTTTAAAGATTTTTATTCAATTTTAGGCTGAGCATAACTTAGTGTTCTAAGCTTAATTCGGCTAATGCCGGTTTTGCCCTTTTGGGCTATAAAATGAGTTTTATAAACCCTATTGATCCCAAACCTTTTTCTACTAATCTAATATGTTAAATAAAGTATTTTCAGCCTTCTGGAATTTTAAAAATATCAGCTTTCTATACCAAACCCGGAAATGGCTCCAAATCGCCTTTTTAAGCGTTTTTAACGCATAATATGTAATAAAACCTTTTTAAACATATGGGGATGGTATCTACTGATTGTATTCAGTAAAAATTTATATTTTAACAGTAGGTGAATCTTTTAAACTCAGAATTCCAGTTGTGACCTTTAGGCCTATGTGAAATTACCAAAATGCCCCTACGGAGCATAGAATGGTTTTAAGTAATAAATTTCACATATATATGATACCCTACTATTATGACTTAATAAAAAAAGTATAATTGCTGATTTATTCAGACCTGTAACTCAGGTTATTATTTAAACTCTTTTACACCCTTTGAAATGACCAAAATACCCTTATAAGGCATAGTTTGGGTTTTAAAACCATTTGGGGCATAATGGAAGGTATCATTCTGATATCACAACATGTTTAAGACATATTAACTTAGGAAACTTGTATATGGTTCATATGGTTACTCGTTACGCACTTTACGCGTTCGGATCGGCTTATGTAACTAGTTTACCCATTTTAGCCGAAACGGGTGAAACCATATCATTTTTGTCTCAAAATCCAGAATGTGATTAAGTTACCCATATTAAACAAGTATGCAAGATTGTTGGGTCAAAACCACATTCTAGAACGGTCTTCGCCTTATCGTGCGTTTAAACCGTGATCGTCGTTTTAAACTAACCGGTCTAAGCTTAGGCTAAATTAAAAGACCCGTTAGGATTCTAATAGGTTATTAAAAACCTTCGTTCCAGATATAGGAGCCCAGTAAAAGCTATCTGTACTTGCTGATTTGATACGGCTGGGATTAAATTTTATATTTAGCTCAGGTAAATACTTTTAACATATTTTCCTTATACGGGCTTGGGGTACGGTATATAAAATACCGCTTGGTCGGGTAATTGACCTTAACCGGTCGGTGGTTAAGTGTTGTCAAAATGACCCGTTTGAAAATGTTGTTTTGTTTGTTTAACGCCTTTGGGGGGTTTAATGACCATGTCCCGGATATCCTTGGCATCATTCAAAGAATGGCCACGACCTTCGCGCACGGGTGTAGGCGTACACCCGTAGTGCATTAAATCAATAAAGTATAACAGTCAGTACGAGAAGAAATCTCGCGGCGGAACTATACTATGTGGTGTGTCTATTAATCTTTAACCCGATACGACTCGGACAACTGAACGCATAACAAACATGTAATTCTTTTACAAGATTATAAGCAAATAATGATCCCAAGTTATAAAAAGTTTTGTGCCGCGGGCATTCAAATCAATTTTTAAACCTTTTCAAAATGAGTCAGTTAAATTGTATTTACCAGTGTAAACTGACGTATTTTCCAAAAAGGCTAAGTACAGGTACTACGCGGAATAGGCTGGCCACTCCTTAGCATCAATAAAAGTCTCGTAAGCTTAGGATGCATGAAGTCTGTTGAAAAAGTCTCCTCTTTGTTTTGATCCGCCTGTGGATCTATTTCAACTGTTTGTGATACTGGATATTACAATTTTATTTGGTTGAAATAAATCTTTCTTTTGCTTCCGCTGTGCATTTATATTTTGTATTGTTTGACTATGACGATATCAACTACGTCAGAGAACCCCCACCGGGCCCACCGGTGACACGTGGAAAATAGGGGTGTGACAGGTTGGTATCAGAGCCAACACTGAGTGAATTAAACACTAGCCTTTTGTGTTTAATCTCAGTTAAATAAATGCACATTCCTCGAGTTCCGAGTCTAGACAAAGAACATAGGACAAACTCTGTTTTGTTTTGTTTTATTTGGTCTTTATTTTATTATATATTTGTTGTTGTATCATTCTTTTGTTGACAGGTTCGACCATGCCGCCAAGAATGAGACGCGGACGGGGAAAGACACCTTTCACTAGCCACGACCATGAAGCCGGGCCTTCATACCGGCGTACCCCGTCTATCAGATGAGCACTAGCCCTCAGGAGCCATGGAGGGTTTATGTTGAACCCGGGAGGCGATCAGTCTCCTTAAGCTCTTCACCGTCTTATTTGCATTCTTTCGGGCCGCAATCCGAAAACGAGCCCGACAACCCTCCGCCTTCCTTCATGCCGTTGCAGAGGTCGAACTCGCACCATTCCTTTGGTAACCCTACCCCCGTTTTTCAGAGCCGGTTCAACCCGGCTAATATCATTCAAGAACCCGTGGGTTTTAACCTACTAGGACCTGAGGATCATTTTTCAGGGGATCACGCTGATGACATGGATCCCATGGAGCCTGCAACGGGGACCCCGAACCACCCCATCGAAATCTCCGATCGGTCATCATTTCATGGATCACCTTACCGTGGTCCTGACAGCTACCAGGCGAGGTTTAACCAGTGGGACTGGTATTTCACTCCCTCTCACCACTTGTCCCTATACCAGCAGCAGCAGCAGCAACAGCAGCAGCATCCTTCCGAGGATTCTCGATTTGTGGCAGTCACTCCACCACCGCCACCACCAGTGGAACAGCAACCGCCTCCGGAGCTACCGAGGCGGAGAAGATCAAACGCACGGATGTCCGTGCGAGGAGGAGTCCGCATCAGCACTCCTCAGCCCTCGAGTGGCAGTCATTACCTGCCACTCCAGGAGGAAGAAGACCCGCAAATGGGGGGTCCATCAAACCCCATCCCAGAGATCAACTCTGCGCCTATGGCGCCACCATTGGGTTTTGATAACCCAATTCCTGCCTACGCCGGTTCAGCGGCATATAACCCTTTTGAGCAGCCGGCTCATACCCAGTACGACTATGCCAATGTGGACCCATATTAGGAGGCATGGGACTACAATGCTCGTCACCCAGAGGGACCCTATGGTGGTCTTTGGACCACTGGTTACCCAACTTATGGATACCAGCATCCGCCACCTCCTCAACCTCTGTACCAGCCGCCGCAGCCACAACTAATCCCGCCGGAACGCCAACAAGAGGTTCTCGATAGGTTGAACCAAGTTGAGCAAGAAGTTCGAGAAGACCACAGGGAACGTCAAGGCTTCTTCAAGGGTCTGTCAGACCTACTCAAAGGGAAGTCTAAGAGAAGGGGTTATTAAAGACCTTTGTTGTTTATTTTATTTAGTTATAATCAAGTCCCTGCGTGGACTTTTTGTTTCTGTACTCAGCTCCTGCGTGGGCTTGTCTTTCAGTATTCTGCCCCTACGTGGGCATGTCTTTTAGTTAACCCCTGCGTGGGTTTGCTTGTTTGTATTTCGCCCCTGCGCGGGCATGTTATTTTGTAGAAGTCCCGTTTAGGGCAAATGTTGTACTGTTTTATTTTATAATGGAATGGTTGAATTTAAATTTTCATATTTGTTTATTAATAAGTATATGTATAAACTTAAAGAATGAAAATAACATTCCTGTAAAAGATCTACCATTATTATTAAAATGGCAAAATCTAAACAAGACCTAGCCATGTGTCACTTTAAGACAAGGCCAAGATGGTATCTCCATAACTAGATTCAGATCCATAATTAACATCTCAACTTAGGGTTGTTCTGCGTTTAATATTAAAAGAATCTTAGGGGTAAAACCAAGCCACGTGTCATTGTAGACATGGCCAAAATGGTAGAACCTGTCCAAAAGATTCCAAAAATTTTGTTAACATCTGTAAGTATGTTAGCATGCTGAGCAAACTGTGATGCAGTAAAAATCACACAGGCCATCTTTAAAATTGGGTTAATTTAAATTCCCTGTATTTATATAACCATCCTTGAGGATGAAGTGCCTACGGGTAATAATTAACGTCCTCCGGGACTAAAAGACAGTAGAAGTCTGTAACTCACTGTCTAGAAAAGGATAGTGAACTGTGATTCAGATCCGAATACCTCGATTCTGTAAAAAAATCCTGGTTATAAACCGTCATTGGGACTAGAATTTTATGCTAATAATAAAATGTGATAGGATTTTAATAAAGGTCCTGAATAAATAAATAATTAACAAATTAACCAGTAATGGCTATATAAAACCATGGTTAATAAATTATAAATCTCTGTAAAAGCTTCTAAATAAAACCTTGCCTATTATGTCTTTATGTAGCAATTGAAGCTACATGGCGGGGTCGGACGAAGTGAATAGTCGCCCGGTGGAGAACCACGAGAACGCTAGAATACAGCTGACTGGTGCAGAGTTGCAAGCACTAGTTGATAACGTTGTTACAAGGGCTTTAGATCGACAGAACAGTGAGTCTTCTGAGACTCAGAGTAGGACCCTGTCTACACCACACACAAAGTCAAAGACTCATTCGGAAGGTCACAGCAAGCCACCCTCTGTCCAACCCAAGTCTAAGAAGGATGAGTCTAAGAAAGATGATGATAGACACTCCTCGAACCATAACAGTGTTCCACATAAGAAGATAGTGTTTGATGATGCCCCACGTACCAAGTCCTGTACGTATAAATATTTTGTATCTTGTAAGCCCCGGGATTTTACTGGGGAGAAGGGGGCAGTGGATTGCATGACTTGGTTGGATGAGATGGACACGGTCATAGACATAAGTGGTTGTGCTGAAAGAGATATCGTGAAGTTTGTGTCACAGTCTTTCAAGGGTGAAGCCCTAGCATGGTGGAGATCGTTGATTCAAGCCACCGGGAAGGTACAATTGTACAACATGTCTTGGGAGCAATTTGTTACCCTCATCAAAGAAAACTACTGCCCTCAGCATGAGGTTGAAAAGATAGAATCTGATTTTCTATCCCTGGTCATGAAGAACCTGGATTGCCAGGCTTATCTTACAAGCTTCAATACTTTGTCGAGGTTGGTTCCTTACCTTGTGACACCTGAACCAAAAAGAATAGCCCGTTTTATTGGGGGTCTTGCCCTAGAAATAAAAGCAAGTGTCAAGGCCTCTCGGCCCACTACATTCAGATCAGCAGCTGACATATCTCTGTCCCTCACGCTGGACGCTATTAGACAGAGATCGCTGAGAGCTGCGGATGCCGAGAAAAGGAAACGAGAAGATGATGGTTCACGGCGTTCAGACAAGAAGCGCAAGGGAAGCAACGACCACAAGAAAGGGTCAGGATCCAAGAAAGGTGATCAGCAGACGGGTGATAAACCCAAGTGCAAAGTTTGTAAGAGGCACCATTTTGGGAGGTGCAGGTATGAGTCGAAGTCCCAGTCCCAGCCAAAAGCGTGTGGGATTTGCAAGTCATTGGACCACAAGGCACTAGATTGTAAGAAAATCAAGGATGCCACGTGCTATAACTGTAATGAAAAGGGGCATCTGAGGACCAACTGCCCAAAGCTTGCGAAGAAGGCTGAGGAGGGAAAGAAGACCAACGCAAGGGTCTTCCGCATGGATGCAAAGGAAGCTATTCAAGAGGACAATGTGATAACAGGTACCTTCCTCGTAAATGATATCTATGCAAGGATACTTTTTGATTCTGGAGCAGATAAATCCTTTGTAGATAATAAGTTCTGTGAGTTATTGAAATTACCTGTTAAAAACTGAAGTGTGAAATATGAAGTGGAATTAGCTGATGGAACCATAGAAACCGATTCGACTGTATTAGATGGATGTGTCATATCCATTAGGAACCACTCTTTTCCTTTATCCTTATTACCTTTTAAGCTAGCTGGCTTTGATATAGTGATAGGCATGGATTGGTTATCGCATAACCAACCCCAGATTATGTGCAACAAGAAACAAGTGGTGATCAAGGCTCCGTCTGGTGAGCCACTCATCATTCAGGGAGATACTCAACATGGATTGCCTGAGCAAGTGACTATGGTCAAGGCATCTAGATGTCTGAAGAATGGTTGTGTCATCTATACGGCATAAGTAACCATTGATGAGGAGAAGCCTAAGATTGAAGATACACCTGTCATTTCTGACTACCCTGAAGTTTTCCCGGAAGAGCTACCTGGTTTGCCACCAGATAGGCAAGTGGAATTCAGGATTGACATCATTCCAGGAGCTGCACCTTTTGCAAGAGCACCTTATAGATTAGCACCAACAGAGATGAAGGAATTAAGGACGCAGCTAGATGATTTGCTAGCCAAAGGTTTTATTAGACCGAGTTCATCTCCATGGGGAGCGCCAATCTTGTTCGTCAAGAAGAAAGATGGTGCGATGCGTTTATGCATCGATTACCGTGAACTTAATAAGGTCACTATCAAGAATAGGTATCCTTTGCCCAGGATCGACGATCTATTCGATCAGCTACAAGGAGCGAGCTACTTTTCCAAGATTGACCTAAGGTCAGGCTACCATCAATTGAAGGTCAAGGATGAAGATTTGCACAAGAACGCGTTCAGGACTCGTTATGGTCATTATGAGTTCTTAGTGATGCCTTTTGGGCTCACTAACGCACCTGCCGCATTCATGGATCTCATGAATCGCGCCTGCAAGCCTTATTTAGATAAATTCGTCATCGTCTTCATCGACGACATTCTCATCTACTCAAAGAATCAAGCTGACCACGAGAAACATCTTCGTTGCATTCTGAAACTGCTTCATCAAGAAACGCTCTATGCCAAATTTTCTAAGTGTGAGTTCTGGCTTCGAGAAGTCCAATTTCTTGGACATGTTGTGAGTGAGCGTGGTATCCAAGTAGATCCCGCTAAGGTTGAAGCGGTCATGAAGTGGCAAGAGCCGAAGACGCCTACGGAGATTCGCAGTTTCTTAGGATTGGCAGGATACTACAGACGCTTTATCGAGAACTTCTCAAGAATTGCAGCACCCCTGACTCTACTCACTCGCAAGAATAGCAAGTTCGATTAGGGGCCTAAGCAGCAAGAATCTTTCGATATTTTGAAGCAGAAGTTGAGCAATGCTCCTGTTTTAACATTGCCTGATGGGATTGATGGGTTTGTAGTTTACTGTGATGCATCACACACCGGGATGGGGTGTGTGCTTATGCAAAAAGGCAAGGTCATTGCCTATGCTTCACGACAATTAAAAGTGCACGAGAAGAATTACACCACCCATGACTTGGAGTTAGGTGCCGTTGTATTTGCACTAAAGCTTTGGAGGCATTATCTGTATGGGACTAAGTGTGTGATCTATTCTGATCACAAAAGCCTTCAACATCTGTTCAATCAGAAGGATTTGAACATGAGGCAGTGACGCTAGATGGAAACTCTGAATGATTATGACTGTGAAATAAGATACCATCCAGGAAAGGCTAATGTAGTCGCAGATGCCTTAAGTAGAAAAGAAAGAGTAAAGCCGATAAGAATCAATGCCAAGAGCATTGAAATCAAGAACAGTTTGAATGAAAGGTCGTTAGCTGCACAAATGGAAGGTGTGTTGGAAGCTAACTATCCTGAGGAAAAGTTAGGAGTAACTGAAGAACAGTTATCCTATGGTAAAGACAGAATTTTAAGGTTAAATGGACGTATATAGGTTCCTGTTTATGGAGGACTTCGGGATGTTATCCTCAAGGAAGCCCACAGTTCCAAATATTCCGTTCATCCTGGAGTAGACAAGATGTACCAAGACGTAAAGGCAAACTATTGGTGGATAGGCTTGAAGAAGTCTATAGCTGCTTATGTAGCTAAATGCTTGACGTGTGCTCAAGTCAAGGCTGAACATCAGAAGCCGTCAGGTTTGCTACAACAGCTTGAAATTCCCACTTGGAAATGGGAAATGGTGACGATGGATTTCATCACCAAGCTGCCAAAGACGAAGAAAGGAAATGATACTATATGGGTCATAGTTGATAGACTGACTAAGTCAGCACATTTCCTGCCCATTAAGGAAACTTACAGTTCTGACATGTTAGCCCAATTATACGTTGATAAGATTGTGTCTCTACATGGAGTACCAGTGGCTATTATCTCTGACAGAGATACCATATACACGTCACACTTTTGGAAAAGTTTCCAGCAGTCTCTGGGCACGTAATTGAATTTTAGTACGGCTTACCATCCTTAGACGGATGGCAGCGTGAGCATACCATCCAGACCTTGGAAGACATGCTGCGTGCGTATGTGATTGATTTAGGTGGTAGCTGGGATAAGCACCTACCTCTGGTCGAATTCTCCTACAACAATAGCTACCATATCAGCATTCAGGCTGCACCTTTTGAGGCACTATATGGTAGAAAGTGCAGAACGCCCATCTGTTGGGCAGAAATAGGAGACACTTAATTATCAGGTCCTAATATAGTCTTTGAGACAACGGACAGGATCGTCCAGATTCGCGACTGCCTAAAAGCTGCCCGAGATAGGCAGAAGAGCTATGCTGATAAAAGGCGAAAACCTCTCAAGTTTGAGGTTGGCGATAAAGTTTTGCTCAAAGTATCGCCCTGGAAAGGGGTGATGCGATTTGGTAAGAAAGGTAAGTTAAGCCCGAGGTATATAGGACCATTCGAGATCATCGAATGTATAGGGTCAGTGGCTTACAAGTTAAACTTACCTGAAGAGCTCAGTGGTATTCATAATGTATTCCACGTCTGCAATCTGAAGAAATGTTTAGCTGACGAATCACTAGTCATACCACACACAGATGTGCATATAGACGAGAGCTTGAAATTTGTGGAGAAACCTATGTCGATTGAGGATCGACAGGTAAAATGGCTTCGAAGGAAGCTTGTGCCTATCGTCAAAGTGAAGTGGGATGCCCGTAGAGGTCCTTAATATACGTGGGAGTTAGAGTCCACAATTAAAGATAAATACCCTCAATTGTTTCCATAAATCTTGAGGACGAGATTTCTTTTAAGGGGGTGAGGATGTAACACCTTGAAAATTTATATCCAATAGTGTATGAACACGTGTCATAAGCACTGAACGTGTGAAAGAAAACTTTAGAGGGACTAATGTGGACAAATGGGGAAATTATATGAATATAAGGGTCCAAAGTGTCAACGATGGATAATTATATTTAAAATAGCCCCACAAGATGTTTATACCTTCAAACGAATAAATCATGGATCATACGAAGCTAAATATGAAAGAAAGTGAGAAATTACAAACCACAGGGGCTAAATGTGTCAACATGTGTAAAGTATACCTCTGAGTGACCTTATAGCAGACCCGAAGCTTTGTAACGATAAATTATACTCACTAGAATATGTGGTAAAAATTTCATGAAGGTTCGTTATCGTATGAGAAAGTTATGATCAAATTCGTGTACGAGGGGTTAAAAGCGTCAACATTGAAATTCAAGGCCTTTTGGATGATCTCAAAGTTAGTCAAGGACTTAACTAAGTTAGTAAAAGTCCTAAAGCCTTTAAAAATAAGGTTAAGAGGTCAAAAGTGCAAAAATAGGACTTAAAACCACGTTACAAAGGACCAGGGACCAAAAGTGCAAAGTTTGAAACTTGTTTGGCTGGTCATAGCAGGCCAGGCGGCTCGCGTAAGAAACCCTTATGGGCTTACGCGGCCCGCGTGAGAGTGCCAGTATCAGAAAACGTGGACAGGTGCCTGTTAAGGTTGTTAACCGACTTAAATCTCTTGTTTTACATACCAGGGGCTGCCGCAATGGTATTTCATGCATAGGGGGCACATGTAATGATCCCATATCATCAGTAGGATTGCTTGGCATCATCTTGTGAGATTAGAATCAATATATAAGGAGCTCTAAGTTGTGACCATTTTGTGCATTCACCTTCCAAGTTTACAACTTACTCTTTGGAGCTCTCTGGACAGCAAGCAACCTTCTTAGTGATCCCTAAGCATAATTAGGACTCTTGTAAGTGTCCTTAACCCTTCTTAATTCGTTTTAGCCTAGTTAATTAGCTAAAAGTCAAACCGTCGTAATTAAGGTTTGACTTCGAGATTAGTCAATAATTACTCAGTCAAATCTCGAATTAAAAATACCTATAAGTAGGTAATTATGTGGGTAATAAACCCTTAAAAGGGTATTTCCAAATTCCCACTTTAACTATGTTAATTGCCGAGTCAAAGCTTACTTTAAAAAGTCAACAGAATGCTTATTTTCAAATTAATGCATAATTAGCAATGTAGGATACATGCAACCTGTTTGATCATTAAAATAACTTGGTAATTGATGTAAGAACATGCCCCAGCATGTTCAACTCGACAATTTTCAGTTTAGGTTCGGTTTGGAACCGAAAGTCGCATAGTTTGACTTTTGCTTTGACTTTCAGTTCTGACCCGTTTAAGCCAAGTTTAGGATTGCCTTAGAGCTTCTTTTGGACCTATATTCATGTTAGTATAACCCTCTATGATTATACAACTTGGTTCATTAGACATCCTATGCACATGCATGTTTCCATTAAATGCTTATATGTTGACCATTATGCCCAAATGACCTTAAAATATGATTTTTGAAAATGTAAAAGGATAGACACCTTAGCTACTGATTTATAAGCTTGCACCTAAAATTTGAGATCAGTTTGAGGTATAGATTAAGAGTTATGCTCATTAGCGTAATTAGAAGCTTCTTTAGTAATTAAATGGCGTAAATTACATATAGCCTATCTAAACCCAAATTTTTGTACAAAACTTTGTACCCACTATTATAAAATAATATTTTGGGAATTTTAAAGATTTTTATTCAATTTTAGGCTGAGCATAACTTAGTGTTCTAAGCTTAATTCGGCTAATGCCGGTTTTGCCCTTTTGGGCTATAAAATGAGTTTTATAAACCCTATTGACCCCAAACCTTTTTCTACTGATCTAATATGTTAAATAAAGTATTTTGAGCCTTCTGGAATTTTAAAAATATCAGCTTTCTATACCAAACCCGGAAATGGCTCCAAATTGCCTTTTTAAGCGTTTTAACGCATAGTATGTAATAAAACCTTTTTAAACATATGGGGATGGTATCTACTGATTGTATTCAGTAAAAATTTATATTTTAACAGTAGGTGAATCTTTTAAACTCAGAATTCCAGTTGTGACCTTTAGGCCTATGTGAAATTACCAAAATGCCCCTACGGAGCATAGTATGGTTTTAAGTAATAAATTTCACATATATATGATACCCTACTATTATGACTTAATAAAAAAAGTATAATTGCTGATTTATTCAGACCTGTAACTCAGGTTATTATTTAAACTCTTTTACACCCTTTGAAATGACCAAAATACCCTTATAAGGCATAGTTTGGGTTTTAAAACCATTTGGGGCATAATGGAAGGTATCATTCTGATATCACAACATGTTTAAGACATATTAAGTTAGGAAACTTGTATATGATTCATATGGTTACTCGTTACGCACTTTACGCGTTCGGATCGGCTTATGTAACTAGTTTACCCATTTTAGCCGAAACGGGTGAAACCATATCATTTTTGTCTCAAAATCCAGAATGTGATTAAGTTACCCATATTAAACAAGTATGCAAGATTGTTGGGTCAAAACCACATTCTAGAACGGTTTTCGCCTTATCGTGCGTTTAAACCGTGATCGTCGTTTTAAACTAACCGGTCTAAGCTTAGGCTAAATTAAAAGACCCGTTAGGATTCTAATAGGTTATTAAAAACCTTCGTTCCAGATATAGGAGCCCAGTAAAAGCTATCTGTACTTGCTGATTTGATACGGCTGGGATTAAATTTTATATTTAGCTCAGGTAAATACTTTTAACTTATTTTCCCTATACGGGCTTGGGGTACGATATATAAAATACCGCTTGGTCGGGTAATTGACCTTAACCGGTCGGTGGTTAAGTGTTGTCAAAATGACCCGTTTGAAAATGTTGTTTTGTTTGTTTAACGCCTTTGGGGGTTTAATGACCATGTCCAGGATATCCTTGGCATCATTCAAAGAATGGCCACGACCTTCGCGCACGGGTGTAGGCGTACACCCGTAGTGCATTAAATCAATAAAGTATAACAGTCGGTATGAGAAGAAATCTCGCGGCGGAACTATACTATGTGGTGTGTCTATTAATCTTTAACCCGGTACGACCCGGACAACTGAACGCATAACAAACATGTAATTCTTTTACAAGATTATAAGCAAATAATGATCCCAACTTATAAAAAGTTTTGTGCCGCGGGCATTCAAATCAATTTTTAAACCTTTTCAAAATGAGTCAGTTAAATTGTATTTACCAGTGTAAACTGACGTATTTTCCAAAAAGGCTAAGTGCAGGTACTACGCGTAATAGGCTGGCCACTCCTTAGCATCAATAAAAGTCTCGCAAGCTTAGGATGCATGAAGTCTGTTGAGAAAGTCTCCTCTTTGTTTTGATCCGCCTGTGGATCTATTTCAACTGTTTGTGATACTAGATATTACAATTTTATTTGGTTAAAATAAATCTTTCTTTTGCTTCCGCTGTGCATTTATATTTTGTATTGTTTGACTATGACGATATCAACTACGTCATGGAACCCCCACCGGGCCCACCGGTGACACGTGGAAAATAGGGGTGTGACACAATCAAGGCCTATATTTGGCACGTACACACAATCAGTTGACATTCACAAAGTTCGACTAACAGTCAAGATCATCACGTACATGTAGGTAACAACTAACATATAGCATTTATCAGTTATACAGGCTCATACAACCATACTTTACATTTAACAGTACATGACTAACCTAGTTAATCCTTAACAGACTCGTTTAATAACTCAACGAAACACACTCGTTTTGTCGTGAATCCCCTTCGACGAAACATCCCCTGTTTCGTCATGATTACCCTTGGCGAAACTCCCCTGTTTCGTCGTGCCTGTTTCGCCGTGAATGGCGTTTCGTCCATTTGGTCAGTTACGTCGAGTAACTGATGATTATCCAGAAACCCTAACCGCCGATCATCATCATACGGAAATCATACAATAATCTTTCAATCACAACAGAACCATGTATTAATCTTAAACGATCTATCACATACAATGGCCATTACATGAACACAAATTCACAGCTTTAACAATACCAAACAACCTACCTCATCGATCAACCTCGTATACGGATCAACAGCAACAAGAACTCTAATTAATCACTAATCAAATCGTCATAATCACAAACATTCGTCACTATCTATCATCATTTAACCCCATCCTATATCGAACTGTTAACAAGCAAGCATACGAGTCATGCATTCCTGGATTATCACGATATACATAATAATTTCATAAGCAATTAGATATTAGCAAATAACTAACAGAAATGTATAGGGATTAGAACGAAGGACTTGAAAGTCTCCAACGATGACAGTGATGGTTGTCGTCGGTTAACAGAGAGGAAAAGAAAGCTAGGGTTTGCAAATCAGCCAAATACGTGTCCTAGTGCTACCCTATATTGTTATATAATCGAGCTGGGCCTTTACTGGGCCTCAGCGTAATTGTGGGCCGGCGAAACACTCCGTTTCGTCGTGATGAGGATGGTGAAACCCACCTCTGTTTCGTCGAAGTGGTTAATGGCAAACCTTTGAGTTTCGTCGAACTCATTCAAAGTTTAAATGGTTTAAGTTTTTCAAACAGGTTACATGACATACCACCAAACACCTTTATCACATTAAATAGATAACATATCAAACAAACATCTCAACATATAACCCAACGTGTACAATTACAAGGCAAACAACTCGTGTAAGTAACCGACTAAACAATTAACGTGCAATTAACGTGACGATGGAAATCTTGGAAACTCGAGTTGTCACATTATCCCCAACTTGAAAGAAATTTCGTCCTGAAATTTAGCATGCGGTTACTGAGGAAGCTAGTTAAGTTGCGTGGTTTACTGGTTTTCCTGGGGTGTCACATCATCCCCCCGTTGATTTGGAATTTCGTCCCGAAATTCCGTAGTAGCTTTAGCCTCAGTAGTTGCATTGTTCTCGAACAACTGGGGATACTTGAGTTTCATTTGGTCTTCTCGTTCCCAGGTGAACTCTGGGCCACGATGGGAGTTACAACGAACTCGGACAAGAGGTATTCTGGTGCGCTTGAGAACCTTCACGTCTTGGTCTGTGATTTCGACTGGTTACTCGACGAATCACAACTGATCGTCGATAGTGAGCTCCTTCAAAGGAACTATGAGGGTCTCATCTGACAGACACTTCTTCAGATTTGACACGTGAAAAACGTTGTGAACTCCACTGAGTTCTGTTGGTAGGTTCAGTTTGTAGGCCACTTTGCCTATTTTCTCTATGATTTCGAACGGTCCGACGTAATGCGGATTGAGTTTGCCCCTTTTTCCAAAGCGAACGACACCCTTCCAGGGTGAGACTTTAAGTAGAACCCGGTCCTCGACCTGAAATTCTAGAGGTTTCCTACGCTTATCAGCGTAGCTTTTCTGACGGTCACGAGCTGCCGCCATGCGTTGTCGTATCTGGGCAATCCTTTCCGTAGCATCGACTACGAGTTCTGGGCCAGTGAGTTGGCTGTCGCCAACTTCTGCCCAACAAAGAGGTGATCGGCACTTACGCCCATACAGTGCCTCAAACAGAGCGGCTTGGATGCTAGTGTGGTAACTGTTGTTATACGAAAATTCCACCAAAGGGAGGTGTTTTTCCCAGCCGTTGCCGAAATCGATTAGCACGAAGCATGTCTTCTAGAGTTTGGATGGTGCGTTCAGACTGCCCATCTATTTGCGGGTGATAAGCTATGCTTATGTCTAATCCAGAACCAAAAGATTTGGGCATCGCTTGCCACAGTTTTGAAGTGAAACGTGCATCACGATCGGAAATAATAGAGGTTGGCACCCCGTGCCTCGAGACAACTTCCTTAAGGTAAAAATCTGCTAAGGTGGAGAACTTATCCGTTTCCTTGATAGCCAAAAAGTGTGCAGACTTTGTGAGTCGATCCACGATCACCCAAATAGTATCATTCCCACGTTGAGATCTAGGCAGGCCAGTAACAAAATCTATGGAAATTTGCTCCCATTTCCATTGTGGTATTTCTGGTTGTTGGAGTAGGCCCGATGGTTTCGGATATTCAGTCTTGACTCTCGCACAAGTCAAACATTTGCCAACGTAAGTTGCTATGAGAGCTTTCATGCTAGGCCACCAATACGTAGTTCTGAGATCGTGGTACAACTTATTCGAACCAGGATGTGCCGAGTAACGAGACTTATGTGCTTCATCCATTACAAGTTCTCGTAAATTGCCATAGAGTGGGACCCAGATGCATCCTGTCACGTAGTAGGCGTCGTCTTCCTTTTGTTCTAACCGCTGCCTTGAGCCGCGTAGGGCTTCAGCCCTGACGTTTTCTGGTTTCAATGCTTCTACCTGAGCATCTCGTATCTGGGAAGGAAGACTCGATTGAATGGTGAGTTGTAACGCACGCACGCGTTTAGGTATAGCGTCCTTTCGACTGAGGGCGTCGGCCACAACATTGGCTTTGCCCGGATGGTACTTGATGGCACATTCGTAATCATTCAATAGTTCGACCCATCGACGATGTCGCATGTTCAACTCCTTTTGCTTGAAGATATGCTCAAGACTCCTGTGATCGGTGTAGATGGTGCACTTGGTACCGTACAGGTAATGTCTCCATATCTTAAGTGCGAAAATAACAGCTCCCAGCTCCAAGTCGTGTGTGGTGTAATTTCTTTCATGAACTTTAAGTTGGCGTGATGCGTAGGCTATGACCTTGTCACGTTGCATCGACACACAACCAAGTCCCTGGATGGACGTGTCGCAATAAAACACAAAATCTTCTGTGCCCTCAGGCAATGAGAGAATAGGTGCGCTACAAAGTCTACTCTTCAAATGTTGGAATGTTGATTCTTGAGCATCACCCCAACGATAGGTGACACCCTTCTGAGTCAGTAGAGTAAGCGGCTGCGCAATCTTCAAGAAGTCTTTGATGAACCTTCTGTAGTAGCCCGCCAAACCCAAGAATTGGCGGATTTTTGTTGGTGTACGCGGAGCAGGCCAGTTCTTGATCGAGTCGACTTTTGATGGATCAACGTGAATCCCATTCCCGTTTACCACGTGGCCTAAGAAATGGACTTCCCGAAGCCAGAAGTCGCATTTGGAAAATTTAGCATAAAGTTGCTATGTTCGAAGAAGTTCCAAGATAAGTCGCAAATGTTGCTCGTGCTCCTCCTGACTTTTAGAGTAGATCAGAATGTCATCAATAAGTACGATAACGAACTTATCCAGGTATAGTTTGCACACTCGGTTCATAAGATCCATGAAAACCGCAGGTGCGTTTGTTAACCCGAAAGGCATGACCAGAAACTCGTAGTGGCCGTAGCGAGTTTTGAATGCTGTTTTGGAGATGTCCTCATCCCGGACTCTCAGTTGATGGTAACCTGACCTCAGATCAATCTTTGAATAGAAGCTCGACCCTTGCAACTGATCGAATCAGTCATCAATGCGTGGAAGAGGATAGCGATTCTTCACGGTCACCTAGTTGAGTTCACGGTAATCGATACACATCCTGAAGGTACCGTCTTTCTTCTTCACAAATAATACTGGGGCTCCCCAGGGCGAAAAGCTAGGACGAATGAAACCCTTATCCAAGAGTTCTTGCAATTGTTTGGACAGTTCTTCCAGTTCGGTTGGAGCTAAGCGATAAGGTGCTCGAGCTATGGGCGCTGCTCCAGGAGCTAGCTCGATTTGGAATTCGACCTGGCGATGAGGCGGTAGCCCAGGTAAATCTTCAGGGAACACTTGAGGAAAATCACGTACTACTGGAATATCCTCTATTCTCTTCTCTTTCGTTGATGCGTCAGTAACAAGTGCTAAAATAGCGGTGTGGCCCTTTCGCAAACACTTCTGGGCCTTAAGAAAGGAGATGATGCCCACCACAGCACCACTCTTGTCGCCTTGAATTTCGAGAGGTTCTTTACCAGAACGGGGAATACGAACGATCTTTTCCTTGCACAGGATCTCTGCTTGTTGTTGGGATAACCAATCCATCCCAATGACGATGTCGAAACTACCCAGAACTATAGGAATAAGATTGATGGAGAAGGTCGGACCAGCTAAGACGAGATTACAACCCTTAACTACGTGTGTGGCTTCTACACTTTTACCGTTTGCTAACTCTACGACATGCTTGGTGTTCATAAGTGTTGGTGTGCACTGGAGCATTTGACTAACTTTTAGAGACACATAACTGGTATCGGCACCCGAATCAAATAAAACAGTAACATAAAAGTCATCGAGAAGGAACTTACCCATCACTACGTTAGGATCATTCCTTGCGTCACCCTGACCCAGCACAAACGCTCGACCCCTAGCACCGTTGCCATCATTGTTTCCCCCATTGTGGCCCCCATTATTGTTCCCGTTTCCTTGGTTGTGGTTCTGATTCTGATTTAACTGTGGGCAATGTCTCTTGAAGTGACCTTCAGCGCCGCACTGAAAGCATCCCTTGTTGCCCTGTTGCTGTTGCTGATTCTGCGGTGCTTGCTGTTGCTGCTGACGATTCTGATTTGAAGGCCTTGAGCTCCTGGAATCCTTGGCTTCATGGCCCATCTTGAGACACCTCTGACAACGTCCCTTGTTGCACTGACCACTGTGGTGTCTGTTGCATTTGTTGCACTTTGGGTGGTTTCCTCGATATCTACCCTGCCCTTGACTACCAGAAGATTGCTGACCATTTGTTGCACTTCGCTGCTGTGCCTGGGACTGAACCGTAGTCGAACCCTTGCTGGAGGCTCCATCCCATTTTCGCTTGTTGTCACTGGGAATAGCAGAAGTAGTAGTAGTGGTAGTAGCACCGATACGCTTGGGCAGCTTGTTCTGTTCCACTGCCTGGTCTGTGAGACGATGAGCAAGACGAGTAACATCCTGGATGGTAGCAAGGTTGGCAGAGGTCACATAGCTTTGAATCCCTGGTACTAAGCCTTTAAGATACAGCTCGATACGCTTGATGGAAGGATCCACCATAGTTGGGCATAACACTGCCAGTTCGTTGGACCGCTTCGTATACGCCTCTATCTCTGACCCCGTCATCTTCAGGTTAAAGAACTCCACTTCCAGCTTGTGGATGTCATCATGATTACAGTATTCTCGCTTGATCAGTTCCTTGAAGTCGTTCCATGGGGTGGCATTAGCAGCTGCCAGCCCTAACATTTGAACTTGTGCGTTCCACCAAGTCAACGCAGTGCCTTCGAGAGTACCAGTGGCATACTTCACCCTACGAGCCTCAGGGCATTCACACATTTCAAAGACCGATTCGAGCTTCTCGAACCAGTGGAGGAGTCCTACGGCTCCTTCGGTGCCACTGAAAGTACTAAGACGACAGTCCATGAACGTCTTGAAAGTGCATACAGGTGGCTGAGCATTCTGACCTATTGTGTATAAGAACAGGACAAAGTTAAACACAAGAGTTGGTTTATGAGGGTAGGATCTAAAGATCCTGGAGTGAGTTGTGATTGCAGAGTATACCTCCTGGTTGAGCGGCTGCAAGTGCCGCAGCAACTTGTTCGTTGATCAAAGCCGTGAGCTGGGCTTGTGTGAGGTTGATTCGTCCACTCATGATCTTCACAATAGAGAAAACACGAGTGAGATGTGCGTCGTATCAATACGCAAGTGTGGAATGACAGAAGAGAGTGAACACACAAAGTTTTCAAGCAATAGTTACTACGTTATCTATGCATACCATGAGTAATGTTCTATGTAACTAACAAGTAGGTAATATAAACATCAACCACATCACCTATAGTGTCGAGTCTTGCACGTGGAGCGAAGCGTCATTGTGGATCGTTGAGCACTGTTTTGGTTATAGTCTGGTTTTATCCAAAAGTTTTCCCCCTTTTTAAAACCAAGTTCACTATAACCAATGGCTCTGATACCAATCTGTCACACCCCCAAAATCCACACGCGGAGTATCACCGCTTGGAGGCGTGACTGACCAGGATCAAGCCACCAATCATATTGAACATTGTAAGTAATAAATAAAAATTCAATCCAGGCGGAGGAGTGTAACTGCCTTATCGCGCTATCCGCCAACAATGCGAAAAGTGTTCAAAACAAAACATAGTTAAGTGTTTAGCGGAAGCATAAATGTGAAAACCCAACATAAGTATTAAGTTTGAAATGTTATAATGTTTTTAACATGGCACCCACTGTCCATGTCCCACAACGACCGCGCCTCCCTGTGCAAGCTCCATGAGTACCTATCGACCTGCAAGGCATGTAACAACAAGTCAACAACAAAGTTGAGCGAGTTCACGGTTGATTGTTCAGTTATTAGGTTCGTTTCAGAAATCATAGTTCGTTTCAGAATCATGTGTTACCCAGTATCCTTGTTTCCCAAACATATCCATAGTTAGTGGGGGCTTCCCATGTTGTATATTACTAGACTAGTTGTATCTATGGGTCCTTCCTAATCCGAGGACAGTGGTAAGTATGAGATTACGTAGGTTTTACGTAAGTGCCCTTCCCGATCCGAGGAGAGTGGTAAGTATGAGATTACGTAGGTTTTACGTAAGTGCCCTTCCCAATCCGAGGACAGTGGTACGTAGCGGGTACGTAGGTTTAGCGCTGGCGTCCTTCCCAATCCGAGGACAGTGGTAAGTAGTCTAGTAGTGGTAAATATACAAGTTCTGTCGTGGTTATTCAATCCCATTCCCAACCCACCGGGAATCCCATGCCTTAGAAGTGTGAACTCACCTTGGTTTGCTCGGTATGCTAAACTATGTGCCCACAATTAATCAATCAAGGCCTATATTTGGCACGTACACACAATCAGTTGACATTCACAAAGTTTGACTAACAGTCAGGATCATCACGTACATGTAGGTAACAACTAACACATAGCATTTATCAGTTATACAGGCTCATGCAACCATACTTTACATTTAACAATACATGACTAACCTAGTTAATCGTTAACAGACTTAACTGAGTTTACTGTGTAGTTTAATAACTCGACGAAACACACTCATTTCGTCGTGAATCCCCTTCGACAAAACATCCCCTATTTCGTCGTGATTACCCACGGTGAAACTCCCCTTTTTCGTCTTGCCTGTTTCGCCGTGAATGGCGTTTCGTCCATTTGGTCAGTTACGTCGAGTAACTGATGATTATCCAGAAACCCTCACCGCCGATCATCATCATACGGAAATCATACAATAATCATTCAATCACAACAGAAACATGCATTAATCTTAAACGATCTATCACATACAATGGCCATTACATGAACACAAATTCACAACTTTAACAATACCAAACAACCTATCTCATCGATCAACCTCGTATACGGATCAACAGCAACAAGAACTCTAATTAATCACTAATCAAATCGTCATGCTCACAAACATTCGTCACTATCTATCATCATTAAACCCTATCCTATATCGAACTGTTAACAAGCAAGCATACGAGTCATGCATTCCTGGATCATCACGATATACATAATAATTTCATAAGCAATTAGATATTAGCAAATAACTAACCAAAAGGTATAGGGATTAGAACGAAGGACTTGGAAGTCTTCAAGGATGACAGTGATGGTTGCCGTCGGTTAACAGAGAGGAAAAGAAAGCTAGGGTTTGCAAATCAGCCAAATACGTGTCCTAGTGCTACCCTATATTGTTATATAATCGAGCTGGGCCTTTACTGGGCCTCGGCGTAATTGTGGGCCGGCAAAACACTCCGTTTCGTCGTGATGAGGATGGCGAAACCCACCTCTGTTTCGTCGAAGTGGTTAATGGCAAACCTTTGAGTTTCGTCGAACTCATTCAAAGTTTAAATGGTTTAAGTTTTTCAAACAGGTTACATGATATACCACCAAACACCTTTATCACATTAAATAGATAACATATCAAACAAACATCTCAACATATAATCCAACGTGTACAATTACAAGGCAAACAATTCGTGTAAGTAACCAACTAAACAATTAACGTGCAATTAACGTGAAGATGGAAATCTTGGAAACTCGAGTTGTCACATTATCCCCAACTTGAAAGAAATTTTGTCACGAAATTTAGCATGCGGTTACTGAGGAAGCTAGTTAAGTTGCGTGGTTTACTAGTTTTCCTGGGGTGTCACATTTGAACAACATCAGTGCTGGTACCAGTGTTTGCTTTTATCATTTTTGACCGATGTAAGCATATGTTAATTTCTATATCGAGTGCGTATATCGTACTGATACCGCAATAAACCGAATCAATATCTATCCAATAAAAATCAATTAACTAATTAAACAATCAAAATTATAAACAATATTATAAAAATCTTTGATTACTATTCATGGAGACTTGCTTTTCATATGTATAAGTAATGTATTTCCCCCGCGCTACCCGGCGGGAACTCTGTTAGTGTTGGTTGGGTTCGTTTCGTATTTTACATCAATCGAAAACCATAAAAATTTATATCGGTTTCGATACTACCGATACCGGTACCAATGTTGTTTTGTCGAAGTTGTCATGGTACTAATATGGTTTTGATATATGTATAGTTTACCATACAAAATAATGCGTTATTATGAATCCAACTTCGTTTCCAACAAAATTTATACCAAATTGTCGAGAAAAAAATAAGCACAACTACGTATTTAGTTTTTTAACAACTTAACAAATGCAAGTTATTAGCAAAATAATCAAATTAAATTATAAAGCAATTAATATTAAAAATATAAAAGAAAATATTAAAAGTCTCTATTCATTCGTATTTAGCATTAACATATGTTTATAATTAATTATTAAAGTTCCACCTAACATCTTAATAATAAAAGTTAAATGCTTGGTTGGTCCCTGTCGTTTGCAAAAATTTCATACTTGGTCTTAGTGGTTTACTAATTACATGCGTGGTCCCAAAAGTTGTCAAAAATGAACTCGGTTGGTCCTCTGACCTAACCTCTGTTAAATTTCTCAGTTAATTATGTGTGAAATGACTATATTACCCTTGAACAATTAAAAACAATAAAAATATATAAAGAAAAAGGCCCACTGCTCATCTTCTTCAACCTCTCTCTCTAAAAAAACTAACACCATGATCTTGTCCAATTGTAACAATAAAACAGAGACACAATCTCTACAACAGAAAGGGTTTTGATTCGTTGTCAGATTATTGCCACCTACGGTTTCATCTAGAAGGATCGTAAGAGCTCATGATTTACGGTGTGATGAAAGTGAGTTTCTGATCCGATCGGTGGTGTCATCTATAATGATTGGTTGTCTCCACCTTCACAACCCACCACAACCTGCAACTACCTCCACCACCATCTGACTCCACATCACGACACCACCAGTTACCCACCTTCACCACTGTCACCACTGTCACCCATCTCCGACACCCACCACCACTACTCCCGTCACATAAACACTACACCTCTACTTCCTCTCTCTACAATCCCCACCAGTAACCACCCACCACCATCACACCCCACCACCACCATCACCCACCTTCAGGAATGTCACGAGCTCTAAGTCCTCTCCACCACCAGCCACCATCTGACTCCACACCACGACACCACCAAGACATCACCCCCATCAGCCACCATCCCAACTGACATCACCACTATTAGCCACAATCCCTATCGGAGATCAGAAAACCACCACCAACACCATCCATCACTAACCGGACGGCTGTGTTGTTGCCGAAATTGCGTGCCAGTGACATATACCAGTGTGATTTCTAATGGATTTATTTTTTTGTTTAGGTTTTGTATCATTTGCAAAGAATTTAAACCACGAAACTTTAGAACTCAAATAGAAATTGAAGCTTGGGGATGGAATTAATCTTTGAGATGGAAGCTGGGTAATGTATTCTAAAGAGAGAGAGAGAGATAGAGGGGGGGTAGTTGCCGGTTGTGGTCAGGGGACATAATTAACTGAGAAATTAATTGAGAAATTCAAGGGTAATATAGTCATTTCACACATAATTAACTGAGAAATTTAACAGAGGTTAGGTCGGGGGACCAACCGAGTTCATTTTTGACAACTTTTGGGACCACGCATGTAATTAGTAAACCACTAGGATCAAGTATGAAATTTTTGCAAACCACAGGGACCAACCAAGCATTTAACTCTAATAATAACAATCAATAATCTTCTTCTTATAAAATACTTTGATAATTATAAAATTAATAAAAGAACTAAAATATATGGTACTGTTCATGAAGGCTCTAAATTCATATGTATAACTAGGGTATTTCACCGTGCCTTGCGGCGGTATGTTATCGCGAGTATTGGATCGGTATCGGTTTGGTTTCTTATAGTACTAGTACGATACACATGCACTGTGACAACCCTCACCAAAACAGGTATCCATACAAATTAATTAATATTTAATTAATGCTTAATTATTGTGCTTGATTACAATTACGAACAAACGGCTTTCTGTTTTCTGATACATACATGTTCATGCATCATACTTTATTATTGTCACTCCATTTATTACACACAATCTATAGTGACAAACTTGATGCACAAAAGCACAGTTAGCACAATGAACGGATAACCCAGTAAACATGTTGACATAGCCAGCACTAGACAGACACTGTCTCTGAGGCCAGTATGAGCCGGGAATAGATTACTACACTGGTAGGGAGTGTAGGGAGGTGAGGATTATAAAACTGCGTCACTAGGTGATAGTCATAGTGACCGGATGTGCCAAAAATATGCTTTAATTACAAAATTCTGCACTTTGTGCAAAAATTCAGCATTTAACTTAACTAGTAAAGTGCAAAAACATGGAAAAATAATACTAAACACTTTCCAAAGTGTCGGGAATTTATTGTGTCACTAAAAACACTATAAGAGACACTTTAAGGCTTTACTTGACACTTTAACGGATCAATATCCAACCGAACAACCGGACTTTACCCAGAACATAAAAATATTGTCAAAGACATGGTTTATACTTTTCTGAGCTAGTTAGGGTCCCTGAACACCCTAACACCCTTTGTATTATAACACACACATAATACTCTAACTAATGCCATTACAACTTAACTAGATCCTAACTATGTCATCAAAACCCAACCATACCCCCCCCTCAATTGACGGTCACCATGTGGTGACCCACTCCCCACATTTCTTGATTATTTTAATAAGCCTTGTCTAATATCTTGAAAGCACATTACATGTTGGATAAAACACTAATATGGATTATAAATATAACCTTAAGATCACCCATCTCTCACTTCCAACACAACACCAAACAACCATCTTCTCCTCCTTCCTTTGAGTGTTCGGCCGAGAACACTAGCACCACCACCACCACCATCAAGTTTCGATCTAGCTATTTTACGTACATACAAGTGTGCTAAAGATCATTCAAGCAAGCCCGGTGCACTCGGGAACCTCTCTATATTTCTTTTATCCACCTTGTTTACGCCTTGTTTCTTCCCTAGCCCCGAGCTAGTAGTAAGTGCTTCTAAACACCATCTTGTTCTTGTTTAAAGTGGTTAATAAGTGCTTTAACGGCTAAAACTCAAGAACACATAAGATCATAACTTAATGTCTTGAAAGTAAGATGAATATGTTGGATAAAGAGTAACTAGTTGTGTAAATCATGTAAATCTTGGTTAGTTGTGATTATTTTATGTTGTTTGTTGCTATTAGTGGGATGGATCATCATCTAACCATACTAGATCATGTTCAAAAACATGAACTAGTAGCATGTTAGTGTAAAAGTTGTAAAAGATGATGAACTCTTCCACTCATGAAACATGAACTTGTGTAAATGTAATTTTTCTAGTGAAATAAGGTTCTAAACTAGTAGATCTAAAGATCTACAAGTGGTTTTTGGGAAGAACCAAGTGTAAAATGCAAGTCTTGTTTAAAACCCGGATCTTACATAGACTACAAGCATTTTAGTGAAGAAGCAAGTGTGTAGACACTTGTGTAACAAAAAGATTTAACAAAGAAATATTTTCGTAAATATTGTGACAACTCGAACTTTAGACCTATCATTGTGTAACATACGTGAACGTGTTATGATTTTACAAACTTTGATGCTATTGAATGTTATGATGTTATGTGCCTTATGTGTGTATGTATGTTGTGTGTACACGAACCCAAACCACACGCTAAAACCCGATTGCACATTATAACCGGTCACACAAGCCCTTTGGGCCACACTTTGAAATCGGGCTCCATTAGATAACCGGATGGGCTCGGCCCACTTCCCCACTCGCAACACAAAACCGGGACTAGGGGTTTGTTTTACTACTTTTGCAAAACACCACACACACAACCCTACTTGCTCTCTATCTCCCTCTCGTTTGCTTGGAACCCGACGGCAAGAGCCTCCACAACTCGGAGCCTCCACAACTCGGATCACCCTCTCTTCTTCTCTAATTCGGTTAGTACTTGTCATGTTTGAAATTGTTTGTGTGTATGTTGATTGTGTTCTTGTGAATCGACTTCTGTAAAGGGTGATCATGATTACATACGTAATAGGTTGCATGAGTGATTTGTTATTCGATTCGTATTGATGTTTGTAACCGGCTGTGATGATTCTATTTGCACATGTGTTTTAAGTGGCATGTTAGTATGATGATACGGTTCATAAGTTAATGATGTTCATGGGCTGATTACTGATTGAATTGCCGAGAATATGTTGTTAATCGGCTAGGATGCATGATAGTTAAGGATTCGGTATAAGGCTTGTGTGGTATTCCGATTGCATGGGGTTTGAATGGATTGTTACTGTTCTTAATAATATGAAAATGCTATGAACATGATCTATTGTTGATATGAAACTGTTGATAAATTTCTGTGATTGATCTGATTTCGAAACTGCCTTAGATGTTTGCTAGAATCACGGATAAGTCAATGCAGGAATTATGGAAACCAGTTACACACACGGTTGCGACTCAGATTGCGAGTCGAAATCTCACAGTCTCGACTCGAGACCACAGCAGCATGAACCGTAACCACGGTTGCGAGTCCCGTTGCGACTCGTAACCAGACCATGATGAACCGAGATCACCATTGCGACTCGTAACCAACTGTTGCGACTCGTAATCTCCGGTTGCGACTCGAGATCGCCGGTTGCGACTCGAGACGAGTTAATGCACGTACACTGTTTGGGCCTTCATTATCACGGGCCCAATCTATTAGGCCCAACGATCGAATTTGTGGACTGTTTGCTATTGGACTGCGTATATTATTTGGGCCGAGACCTTTATGATTGGACTTGTATAATTCTGGACCGGGTATAGTTTGGGTTAGACATTCAAATCACAAGTGATGTTTACGACATGATTGACTGTTTACGTGCATTACGTGTTGCTATGATATATATACGTGAATTACTTGAACCGAACCTGACTTGTGTGGTAACCCTATTAGGACGTGGTTGACCACTGTTAGTTCAAGAACCCTCTTTCCTTTGTGTATCTGCCGAGCAAACCAAGGTGAGTTCACACAGCCAAGGCATGGGATTCCCGGGTTGGGAATTGGGTTGGATATGTTATTGTTAAAAGAGTTACTCGTACTTACGTATTCTCTAGACTATAGACCATCGTCCTCAGGTTAGTCAGGACACGTTGCGTAAAGCCTACGTAACCCAGTTTATTTGCCATTTGTCTCCCGGGTCGGGAGGACACGTTACGTAAAGCCTACGTAACCCAATACCATCTACTGGCTTCCAGGTCGGAAGGCCACGCTGCGTAAAGCCTACGTAGCCCCCACGCGTACCACTGTCCTCGGGGAAGGGCACGTCACGTAAAGCCTACGTGACCCTGTACGTTTTCCTGTTCTCGGTAAAGAAGAACACATGGTCGGAAGTTAGTCTAGTAAGTACCGTTAATGAGAAGCCCTCATTAGCCAGGATAAACATGGGAAGCCCCCACCAGTAATACGAACACAAGGTTTGGGAAGCCCCCACCTTTAGTACACACTAGTATGGGAAGCCCCCACTAGCTATACTTATACACTACGTTATGAACTTACTTTCTGTGAACTCGCTCAACTAGTTTGTTGATTATTTGCTGCATGCCTTGCAGGACCTTAGGTACTTTATGGAGCTTGCACAGGGAGGAGCTGGTCGTTGTGGGATACGGATCGTGAACTTTATTTGAACTCATAACTCGTATAATTATTTTGAGATTACATACTATGCTTCCGCTATTTAAACGATGTTTGGTTTTGGAACATCAATCATGTCATGATGATTTACATTGATTACTTTTATTATTAAATGCTATGTTTGATATGATTGATGGCTTGATCCTGGTCAGTCACGCTCCCAAGCGGTGGTACTCCGCGTGTGGGATTTTGGGGGTGTGACAGATTGGTATCAGAGCCATTGGTTATAGAGAACTTGGTTTTAATATGGGAAAACGTTTTTATTAAAACCGGACTATAACCAGAACAGTGCTCTCAACGATCCACAACGACGCTTCGCTCCACGTGCAAGACTCGACATCCTAGGTAATAAGGTTTACGTTTATTGCCTGTTTGCTAGAACTGTTTAGAACTTTGCTCGCATTACGTTTAGATACACATGATACCATAACATGAGAATCCCTACGTGCTTACACTTTTCTGTCATCGCCCTACTCGCGAACCATTCTTACGTATGCTACTTGTTACTAAGAAGATCATGTCTGGACGAATCAACATGACACAAGCCCAGCTAGAGGCTCTCGTTCAAGCTCAAGTTGCTGCGGCAGTTGCAGCAGCTCAAGCAGGTAGTATATCCTGCAGTATAGGCACACACTAGGATCTTTAGATCCTACATTAACTCTCGTATTTAACTTCGTCCTATTCGTACACAATAGGTCAACACGCGCAGCAGCCTGTCTGCACGTTCAAGAACTTCATGGACTGTCGTCCAAATTCTTTCAGTGGCACTGAGGGGGCAGTGGGACTCCTCCATTGGTTTGAAAAGTTAGAATCAGTATTCGAAATGTGCGAGTGCCCTGAGGCTCGCAAGGTCAAGTTTGCTACTGGCACTTTGGAAGGAATAGCGTTAACTTGGTGGAACGCCCAAGTTCAAATCTTAGGGTTGGCAGCTGCTAACGCCACCCCATGGAACGATTTCAAGGAACTCATCAAGCGTGAGTACTGTACGCGTGAAGATATTCACAAGCTGGAAGACGAGCTGTATAACCTGAAAATGGTTGGATCAGAAATCGAAGCGTATACTAAACGGTCGAACGAGCTGGCCGTTCTGTGTCCTACTATGGTGGACCCTCCCTACAAGCGCATCGAGTTGTATCTCAAGGGATTGGCGCCAGAGATTCAGAGCCACGTGACGTCGGCTAACCTCGAAAACATCCAGGAAATTCAGCGCCTCGCTCACCGAATCACCGATCAGGCAGTGGATCAGAATAAACTGCCCAAGCGTGTTAATGCTACTGCTAACGTCACCACCTCAATTACTCCTGCTACATCTGGTGACAGTAAAAGGAAATGGGATGAAGATTCGAGTAAAGGTTCAGCGACTGTTCAGCCACAAGCTCAGCAGCAGAAGATCGATCACTATCAGAGTCCCAGTCAGCAATCCTCTGGTGGTCATAGACAGAGGAGATATCAGGGTAGTCAACCTAGGTGCCACAACTGCAACAGGCATCACCACGGCCCATGTAGCAATGGTCGTTGTCAAAGGTGTCTTAAGATGGGTCACGAGGCCAAAGACTGTAGGAGCCCTCGTCCTGCGAATCAGAATCAGCAGCCTCAGCAACCAGCTCCACAGAACCAACAGCAACAACAGCAGCCACAGCGTGGAAACCGGGGATGTTTCCAGTGTGGGGCTGAAGGTCACTTCAAACGCGATTGTCCTCAGTTGAACCAGAATCGCAACAACAACAACCAGGGCAACAACAACAACAACGGCAATGAAGCTCGTGGTCGTGCATTCGTACTAGGTCGAGGCGACGCAGTGAACGATCCCAACGTGGTTATGGGTAAGTTTCTCCTCGACAATATTTACGTTACTGTTTTGTTTGATTCGGGTGCGGATACAAGCTATATGTCTGTGAAAATGTGTCAACTGCTAAAACGTGCACCAACACTTTTACCCACCAAACATGTAGTAGAGTTAGCTAACGGTAAAAGTCTAGAAGCCACGCACGTAGTTCAGGGTTGTAATCTTATCCTAGCTGGTCAAGCTTTCTCTATCGATCTCATTCCCATAGTTTTGGGTAGTTTCGACGTCGTGATTGGGATGGATTGGTTATCCCAACATCAGGCAGAAATCTTATGCAGCGAGAAGGTTATTCGCATTCCTCGTTCGGGTCAGGAACCTCTAGAAGTTCAAGGCGACAAGAGTGGTGCCGTGGTTGGAATCATCTCTTTCCTGAAAGCTCAGAAATGCTTACGTAAGGGTCACACGGCCATTCTGGCTCTTGTTTCAGATGCTTCAGTAAAAGAAAAGAGACTGGAGGATATACCAGTCGTACGTGATTTTCCTCAGGTGTTTCCTGAAGACTTACCTGGCTTACCGCCTCATCGTCAGGTCGAATTTCAGATCGAGCTCGCTCCAGGAGCAGCACCCATAGCTCGCGCACCATATCGTCTAGCTCCATCGGAATTGGAGGAACTGTCAAAACAGCTGCAAGAGCTCTTAGAAAAGGGCTTTATTCGTCCAAGCTCTTCGCCTTGGGGAGCTCCAGTACTTTTCGTGAAAAAGAAAGACGGTACGTTCAGGATGTGCATCGACTACCGTGAACTCAACAAGGTGACGGTGAAGAACCGTTATCCTCTTCCATGCATCGACGACTTATTCGACCAGTTGCAAGGGTCGTGCTACTATTCGAAGATAGACTTGAGGTCGGGGTACCATCAGTTGAGAGTCCGGGATGAGGACGTCTCCAAGACAGCCTTCAGAACTCGATACGGCCACTACGAGTTTCTTGTCATGCCATTTGGATTAACGAACGCGCCTGCTGTATTTATGGATCTTATGAACAGGGTCTGCAAACCCTATCTTGACAAGTTCGTCATAGTATTCATTGACGACATCCTGATCTACTCCAAGAGTCAGGAGGAGCACGAGCAGCATCTTCGCCTTATATTGGAACTCCTTCGGAAGGAACAGTTGTACGCCAAGCTTTCTAAATGCGACTTCTGGCTTCGTGAAGTCCACTTCTTAGGCCACGTAGTGAACAAGGATGGGATCCATGTCGATCCATCCAAGGTAGATTCGATCAGGAACTGGCCTGCACCGCGTACGCCGACAGAAATACGCCAATTCTTGGGTCTGGCAGGTTATTACAGACGGTTTATTAAAGACTTTTCGAAGATTGCTCAGCCGCTTACGTTACTGACACAGAAGGGTGTTACTTATCGTTGGGGAGAGCCCCAGGAGACTGCTTTTCAGCACCTAAAGGATAGACTTTGCAGTGCACCTATCCTCTCATTGCCAGAGGGCACAGACGACTTCGTAGTTTATTGTGATGCATCCATTCGGGGACTTGGATGTGTGTTAATGCAGCGCGACAAGGTTATCGCTTACGCCTCTCGTCAACTCAAGGTTCATGAACGCAACTACACGACGCACGATTTAGAGCTGGGAGCTGTTGTTTTCGCGCTTAAGATATGGCGACACTACCTGTACGGTACCAGGTGCACGATATACACCGATCACAGGAGTCTCGAGCATATTCTTAAGCAGAAGGATTTGAACATGCGTCAACGAAGATGGGTTGAATTACTGAACGATTACGAATGCGCTATCAAGTACCATCCAGGCAAAGCCAATGTGGTGGCTGACGCCCTTAGTCGGAAAGACACTCTACCACGGCGCGTGCGAGCGCTACAGCTTACGATTCAGTCTAGCCTTCCAGCACAGATACGAGCTGCTCAGACAGAAGCACTGAAACCAGAAAACGCCAAGGCTGAAGCCTTACGCGGCTCACGACAGCGAATGGAACAGAAGGCAGACGGCGCCTACTATGTAACGGGCCGTATTTGGGTCCCACTTTATGGCGGTCTACGCGAACTTGTAATGGACGAAGCTCACAAGTCTCGCTACTCGGTACATCCAGGGTCGGATAAAATGTACCACGATATCAGCACTACTTATTGGTGGCCTAGCATGAAGGCCCACATCGCTACGTACGTTGGAAAATGTTTGACCTGTGCGAGAGTCAAGGTTGAATATCAGAAACCAGCTGGCCTACTTCAACAGCCTAAGATACCTCAGTGGAAATGGGAAGAAATTTCCATGGATTTTGTTACAGGCCTACCTAGATCCCAGCGTGGGAATGATACCATATGGGTGATCGTGGATCGACTCACCAAGTCTGCACACTTCCTACCTATAAAGGAAACGGATAAGTTCTCCACTCTCGCAGACGTCTATCTTAAAGAAGTTGTTTCGAGGCACGGGGTGCCCACATCTATCATTTCGGATCGCGATGCACGATTCACGTCAGAACTTTGGCAAGCGATGCATAAATCGTTCGGCTCAAGGTTAGACATGAGCACAGCATATCATCCTCAGACGGATGGGCAGTCTGAGCGAACGATTCAAACTCTCGAAGACATGCTTCGGGCATGCGTTATCGATTTCGGCAACGGCTGGGAAAAGCACCTCCCTTTGGTGGAGTTCTCATACAATAACAGTTATCACACCAGCATTCAAGCCGCTCCATTCGAGGCATTGTACGGGCGTAAATGCCGGTCACCCCTCTGCTGGGCAGAGGTGGGGGATAGTCAGATTACGGGTCCAGAGATTGTAGTGGACGCCACGGAAAAGATAGCACAGATACGACAACGCATGGCGGCAGCACGCGACCGTCAGAAAGCCTACGCGGACAAGCGTAGAAAGCCATTGGAATTTGAGGTCGGGGACCGGGTTTTATTGAAAGTTTCACCCTGGAAGGGTGTGGTTCGTTTTGGCAAACGGGGCAAACTAAATCCGCGGTACGTCGGACCATTCGAAATCATAGAAAAGATTGGCAAGGTAGCCTACAAGTTGAACCTACCAGCTGAACTCGGGGCAGTTCACAATGTCTTCCATGTATCGAACCTAAAGAAGTGCCTATCAGATGAAAACCTCATCATTCCTTTTAAGGAACTCACGATCGACGAGCGGTTGCAGTTCGTCGAGGAACCAGTTGAAATCACGAACCGGGATGTGAAGGTCCTCAAACACAAGAGAATCCCTCTTGTTCGAGTTCGTTGGAACTCCAAACGTGGTCCAGAGTACACCTGGGAACGCGAAGACAGGATGACAGAAAAGTACCCCCAGTTATTCGAAACCAATGCTACCACTACTGAGGCTGAAGCTACTACTTCGGAATTTCGGGACGAAATTCCAGATCAACGGGGGGAGGATGTGACACCCCAGGAAAATCAGTGAACAATGCAGTTTACCTAGCTTCCTCAGTGAGTGCATACCAAATTTCGGGACGAAATTTCCAATTAGTTGGGGATAATGTGACAACTCGAACTTTAGACCTATCATTGTGTAACATACGTGAACGTGTTATGATTTTACAAACTTTGATGCTATTGAATGTTATGATGTTATGTGCCTTATGTGTGTATGTATGTTGTGTGTACACGAACCCAAACCACACGCTAAAACCCGATTGCACATTATAACCGGTCACACAAGCCCTTTGGGCCACACTTTGAAATCGGGCTCCATTAGATAACCGGATGGGCTCGGCCCACTTCCCCACTCGCAACACAAAACCGGGACTAGGGGTTTGTTTTACTACTTTTGCAAAACACCACACACACAACCCTACTTGCTCTCTATCTCCCTCTCGTTTGCTTGGAACCCGACGGCAAGAGCCTCCACAACTCGGAGCCTCCACAACTCGGATCACCCTCTCTTCTTCTCTAATTCGGTTAGTACTTGTCATGTTTGAAATTGTTTGTGTGTATGTTGATTGTGTTCTTGTGAATCGACTTCTGTAAAGGGTGATCATGATTACATACGTAATAGGTTGCATGAGTGATTTGTTATTCGATTCGTATTGATGTTTGTAACCGGCTGTGATGATTCTATTTGCACATGTGTTTTAAGTGGCATGTTAGTATGATGATACGGTTCATAAGTTAATGATGTTCATGGGCTGATTACTGATTGAATTGCCGAGAATATGTTGTTAATCGGCTAGGATGCATGATAGTTAAGGATTCGGTATAAGGCTTGTGTGGTATTCCGATTGCATGGGGTTTGAATGGATTGTTACTGTTCTTAATAATATGAAAATGCTATGAACATGATCTATTGTTGATATGAAACTGTTGATAAATTTCTGTGATTGATCTGATTTCGAAACTGCCTTAGATGTTTGCTAGAATCACGGATAAGTCAATGCAGGAATTATGGAAACCAGTTACACACACGGTTGCGACTCAGATTGCGAGTCGAAATCTCACAGTCTCGACTCGAGACCACAGCAGCATGAACCGTAACCACGGTTGCGAGTCCCGTTGCGACTCGTAACCAGACCATGATGAACCGAGATCACCATTGCGACTCGTAACCAACTGTTGCGACTCGTAATCTCCGGTTGCGACTCGAGATCGCCGGTTGCGACTCGAGACGAGTTAATGCACGTACACTGTTTGGGCCTTCATTATCACGGGCCCAATCTATTAGGCCCAACGATCGAATTTGTGGACTGTTTGCTATTGGACTGCGTATATTATTTGGGCCGAGACCTTTATGATTGGACTTGTATAATTCTGGACCGGGTATAGTTTGGGTTAGACATTCAAATCACAAGTGATGTTTACGACATGATTGACTGTTTACGTGCATTACGTGTTGCTATGATATATATACGTGAATTACTTGAACCGAACCTGACTTGTGTGGTAACCCTATTAGGACGTGGTTGACCACTGTTAGTTCAAGAACCCTCTTTCCTTTGTGTATCTGCCGAGCAAACCAAGGTGAGTTCACACAGCCAAGGCATGGGATTCCCGGGTTGGGAATTGGGTTGGATATGTTATTGTTAAAAGAGTTACTCGTACTTACGCATTCTCTAGACTATAGACCATCGTCCTCAGGTTAGTCAGGACACGTTGCGTAAAGCCTACGTAACCCAGTTTATTTGCCATTTGTCTCCCGGGTCGGGAGGACACGTTACGTAAAGCCTACGTAACCCAATACCATCTACTGGCTTCCAGGTCGGAAGGCCACGCTGCGTAAAGCCTACGTAGCCCCCACGCGTACCACTGTCCTCGGGGAAGGGCACGTCACGTAAAGCCTACGTGACCCTGTACGTTTTCCTGTTCTCGGTAAAGAAGAACACATGGTCAGAAGTTAGTCTAGTAAGTACCGTTAATGAGAAGCCCTCATTAGCCAGGATAAACATGGGAAGCCCCCACCAGTAATATGAACACAAGGTTTGGGAAGCCCCCACCTTTAGTACACACTAGTATGGGAAGCCCCCACTAGCTATACTTATACACTACGTTATGAACTTACTTTCTGTGAACTCGCTCAACTAGTTTGTTGATTATTTGCTGCATACCTTGCAGGACCTTAGGTACTTTATGGAGCTTGCACAGGGAGGAGCAGGTCGTTGTGGGATACGGATCGTGAACTTTATTTGAACTCATAACTCGTATAATTATTTTGAGATTACATACTATGCTTCCGCTATTTAAACGATGTTTGGTTTTGGAACATCAATCATGTCATGATGATTTACATTGATTACTTTTATTATTAAATGCTATGTTTGATATGATTGATGGCTTGATCCTGGTCAGTCACGCTCCCAAGCGGTGGTACTCCGCGTGTGGGATTTTGGGGGTGTGACAAATATTGACTAGAAGTTGTAAGACTACAAGTTCTTTAAAAATAAAGTTTTCATGAAACTAATTTTATTTTTAAAGATGACGAGATCCACTAAATATGTTAGAAAAGTTACTACATATTTTTACACAACTTGCATGTTCATGAGTTTGTGATTTAGACTTGATTTGTCAAGTTTGATGTTTAAATGATGTATGATGATGATTGATAAACTGTCTGATTGAATTTTGAAAAGAAAATGATACACTTGTAAGCGTGGCCACCTCCAGTTACAGAGGAAACTCTGGCGAAAATTTTCTAGAAATATAACACTTAGAAATATTTTTGTGACAAGTTTTCATAAATATATTTTTGACTTGTTTTTCCAAACAATTTCGCCATGATTTTTATTACAAAATAACCAAGTGTCGGAGATGGATTTTCGTAAATAAAACTTGTTAAATATATATTCAGAATATATATTTCATAGTAAAATGCTTGTGTGATGATATGATTATTTTGTGAACTAGATATTACCCTAAAAATAATATTACTTGTAATATCATGAAAATACGACTCCAAAATAATACCAACGCCCTCACAAATAAATATTTAAGTTACACCGGTACTGTTATTACCACGCGAACCTTAAAATGTAACTTATGTATTTTCGGAAAATACTCTTAAATATGTATTTTGATAAAAGTATTATTTTGGGAAATTGTATGAGATAAAATATAATATTTTTGGGAAAAATATGTATATTTTGGAATCAGAATATTTTAGATAAGTGATTTAAAATATATTTTCAAGTGAGACTTAAGAATATATTTTCGGAATTATAAAAAACACACACATGTATTAATACCCCCATCCTTGGGAAGGAATATATTTACAAAATAATTAAGAAGTGTAAATACGAAATAGTTGTCTAACTATTTCCCAAAAACGTTAAACCTTAAGCCAAGGCACGGCCGTCCGTCTAATAGAAGTTAGTACGTGTAGGTTGTCACGCAGCAGGTTATTTTGGGATGGATTATTTCGAGACGCACTTCTGTGAGTTCATGTCCCCCTTTTCTCTTAACTGTTTTCAGTTTTTATACTTCGGGGGTGGAATACATGTTACAATGATTACGGATACTTTTATACATGGTATGGTTAGCGTAAGGAGGGTTACTACTTAGATCATGTGAATGGGTAGGCGGAAACTAGAGGCCATTAATCCTCATTGTAGGACCGAGGGTCATTAGCGGTAGATCTATCTAGTTGTAGCGAGCCCAACTCTAGGCCCAACTGTACGGACCTCGGGGTGACTTTGAGCCCGACGCAAAAATCGCTAGGTTTGAGTCTTCCTACAGCACTTCACACATATCATTGGCCTTGCAAACCAATGGTGATCTCATTTTTCCTTATTTGCTACATACCAGGGATTTTCATACATACAAACATGTTACAAAGGTTTTTACATACTCACTTTTACATGAACTCGCTCAACTTTTGTTGATTTTTCAACTTACATGTATTTCAGGGAATTAGGGGTCTGGCGAGGTATGCTATGTCTTCATGCTGCGTAGAGAAGTGATGTTATCCAAGTTTAGGGGTTGTGACTTTTTCCTGGACGAGTCACAAGTCTTAAACTATGTTTATTTCATGTTTGTGGTTGCGTCCTATGAACAATGTTTTTATTTTGTTGTGTTGTATTTTTGTTGCATGTGTCGACGTTTGAAAACAATGTTGTCGTATTTTACTTTTAAAACTTGAATCAATGGATGATCATCATGGTTTTACTTTCATATAGCTTGGTTGTGATTAAGCTATGGTATTAAGAAGTCACACCAAATAAACCCACGCTTCCGCAAAGCCAGGGTGTGACAGCTTGGTATCAGAGCTTTGATCATAGCGAACTAGGATTCCTTCTCGAGTCTAGACTATGATCACTAGGGCTCTCATGAAAACATTTTTACATTGCATACGTTACGTCCAGATCCATGGTACAAAACATTTTTACAAACAAAAAGTATGAACACTTTTTCCAAATTTATGATTCAGTCACCATGACTATGGGGAGTTCAGTCCTAGAGACTGAGGGAGTCAGCCCTAAAGGCTGGGAGGTTCAGTCAAGTAGACTGAGGGGCCAATCTGTGAGATAGGGGAGGTTTTGGTCTGAGAGGCCAGGGAGTTAGTTTGAGAGACTAGGAGGTTTTGGTCTGAGAGGCCAGGGAGTTAGTCTGAGAGACTAGGAGGTCTAGTCTGAGAGATTAGGAGGGTAGTCTGAGAGACTAGGAGGTCCAGTCTGAGAGACTGGGAGGGTAGTCTGAGAGACTAGGAGGTTCAGTCTGAGAGGCTGGGAGGGTAGTCTAGTGGGACTAGGAAGAAATGATTGCTTGCTTATTGGTGACTAACATGATTATTTGATTATATGATTGATTGTTTGTGCATATGTGTGTTTGTGTTACAGACATCATGCCTTCATCAGATACTGGAGTTTCAGACACTACAGATCCCATCGCAATAATATCAGATGACAGAGTTTCATCGGAGTACGAGGTCCACACTTCCGATACTACCAGCACAGACGATGACGACTTCCAGCCATTTGCGCTGCCTGACGTCATAGCCGAGCCTGCTGATGGCCATCTCGCTGGGGATTTACCACTCGCGGTGATCCCTGCTCCTGTACCCTTGCTGCGTATCCGATTGTTGATATGCCCCTCGATATTGTTTCCGACGATGACGTCGATTTGTTTGAGGAGGACCCACTTGAGGATGACCTTGAGGGTGAGGTCCCTATTGCTGCTGATGATATCCTACTCATTGCTGATGCTCCTGCAGAGGAGGCTCCTGTTCATTCACCTGTTCTAGACTCCTTTGAGTCTGTGGCGTCCGCACCTTCGCACACTCAGTGAGTGCAGCACCACTCACACGACGCCGACCCTGACATGGCGTCATCAGCTGCACCTGCTCCCGCACACAGTTTTGAGTTCGATCACGATGTTGATGATGATCCCGATCCTTTTTTTCCACCTGGTTTTGATCCTGACCATGATATTGAGTTCATACACTTAGACCAGCCCCTGGAGGATCCTGTAGCCCCTGCCAATCCCTTGTTTGCTGATCCAGCTGATTTTGACATGGAGTTTGATGATTCGGAGCCTGCTGTGGCCCCTGAGCCAGTCGTTGCTCCTGACCCCGCATTAGAGCATGACCCTGTTCACGCCGATGCACCTGCTGTTGCTCCTTTTGTTGATGATATACCTATTGACGATCATCCTATTATTGCTCCACCGTTGGTGGATGATCACGTTGATGATGCTCATGTTGATGCTCCACCCTTGATAGAGGATCCTGTTGTTGCACCACTTCCTGATCCAGTACCGGTACTGTTCGACCGAGCACCTTTTGCGACCCATATTGATCCACGATACGCTTGATATGCGCAAAATGCAACATATAAATTATATCAATTGTGGCATAAAACTAACCCTTTTTTAGTACTAATGTTGGAAAAAGTGTGCTTTTGTCTTCCTTTTGTATTTTCAGGATTAAATGTGCTCAAATTAACAAAAGAAGCAAAAAGACAGCTAAATCTAACATAAATACAAGAAAAGGAACAAAAGTGGAATGTCCGACCCCTCGACAGCATCTTCCCAAGCAAAACTAAGAAAGCAGAAGACTGAACACGCCCCGTGCTCAGCGAGCACGAGGCCGTGCCTAAGTAGCAGCAGAAAAGACAAACCTTTAGAAGCTTCTACTGCCCACCACGGGGCCGTGCCCAGCGGACACGGGGGCGTGGTCAACTTCCTGCAGGCGCATTTATTGTAATTGCGAATTACAATTAAAGAAGAGAGAGACAAGGATGGACACGGGGCCGTGCCCGAGCTTCTGTTCAGCCTATAAATAGGAGTGTTTGGAGCCATTTCAACTCATCCCTTGGCACACCAACTCTCTCACACTTCACCCATCACCCACCACCACCATAACACCATCATCCACCACCATCATCCATTGTCCATCATAGAGTGTGTGAGTCATCTCGGGATCCAAGATTGATCGTAAGAGTTCTTGACAATCAAAGGCCATGTTTGCCTAACTATCTTACATCACTTGGTGAAGACAAGTGTTTAGTGTAATACTTTTTATTTTTAATCTTTTGCACTTTTTAATTGGTTTTGTATTAATGACTTTAATTACTAGTTTCTTATGTTGAAGGTGATTCTTCCTTATCGTTTGTCCGTGGTGTCTTGGCATTATTTTACTATCTATATAAAATAAAAGATTTTCACCATTCATATCTCCATGGTCTATATGGAGGTATGTTGGCTACCTGGTCGGGGGTTAAGGGAACGGTTTGGTAAGAGTCTTGCCATTGTTCAGTGTATAGATCCTGCAAAGGACCTGGGTCAAATTTAGTAGGACATCCTTCAATACCCAAAGGTATTGGATGGCGGGGGTCCAAACTCTTTGATCCCCTCATAAGTTAAACTACTATTAAAACTTTAACCCAGCTACTTAGGACTGTATCCCTGCTGAGTCAGACTACTTAGCTGAGGGTAACGTCACCTTCAAAAGAGGGGCCTACCACATTATGCATTAATAACTTAATTAATTATCTTTCAATAATCCGACCCTTTAGGATTGTATCCTTGCTGACTCAAACTACTGGGTTGAGGGTAACGTCGCCTTCAAAAGAGGGGCCTACTACAATAACTAAGATAATCTCTTAACTAAGTGCAAAAGTGCGAAAATAATCAAAGGTTACACTAACACACGAGTCGGATCCAAGTAATTCATCTTGTCTATCTGTTTTTATTTTTATTTTACTTTTTAGCATTTTAGTTAGTTTTATTTTCTTAGTTTAAAAACCTTTTCTAACATTTTGATTTGATTAGACGTTGAGGATAAACCGGTACTAAAAGCTCTTGTGTCCTTGGACGACCTCGGTATCTTACCAACACTATACTACGTCCACGATGGGTGCACTTGCCCATTTGTGTGTTTAGTGTTAGTAAATATCGTGTTTTATAAATTTAAAACTTGGCTAAAAGTGTAAAAAGGGCTTAAAATATACATCTAAAATATATACACACTTACGCACATCAAGTTCTTGGCGCCGTTGCTGGGGACACAAGGATTTTAAGAAAGCTTAAAATCGACGGCCTAATCAGTTTTTCAAAACCTTTTTAAAACGCGCGCACTTTTTTCTGCATTTTAGTTCAGTTTGCATTTACAGTAGCCTGAACACGGGGCCGTGTTCGCTGAACACGGGGCCGTGCTGCATTTTTTTAGTTAGATACCCAGATACAAAGTCTGAACACGGGGCCGTGCTCACTAAACACGCCCCCGTGCTCAACGAGACCAGTAACTTTTATTAAAACGCCCAGATACAGACCCTGAACACGGGGCCGTGTCCACTAAACACGGGGCCGTGTCCAGCTTCTGTTTCCGTCTTTATTTCTGTTTTCTGGTCCCGATACTCAGTTGTGGTCTGTTGAGTGATTCCTATGGATGAATACTCAGGAGGCTACAACTACACCTATGAGGAGGATGATTACATGAGAGACTATTGCACTAATTGTGGTGACCCGCACTCGGTACAATATTGTAACTTATTTCAACCATCCAATTCATACAACTATTATGAGGAACCCAGGTACGAGTCATCGACTTCATACACATCCTATCAAGACCAAAGGTATGAACCTTACCCCTCATACTCACATTTTGATGAACCAAGGTATGAACCTTCATACTCATACTTTGAGGAGTCAAGATATAAACCACCACCTTCATATACTTATTATGAGGAACCATGGCGTGAACAACCCACCTCATATGAGTACTATAAAGAACAAAATTACGACCCTTATCCATCATATGCTTACGATGAAGGACAATGGTGTGAACCATCTACTTCATATGGGTACTATGAGGAACCAAGGATCGAACAACCGGATTCAAGCTTTGAGGATCCCGATCCTTACTCTATCACTGACATAGCCGATAGGATAATAGAACACATTAAAACTATCGAACGTTGTATAAAAGAATCTCGCGCAAGGGAAGAAGAGTCCCGCGCAAGAGAAGAATTAAATTGTAATAATAACGTAGAGATAGTTGAAAATGTAAAAATGGAAGAACAAATAAGTGAAAAACCGACACATGAGTTAAACAACGAAAGAGGTGAGGTCGATAACGTTAAAATTCAAGAAGAGTCTAATTTTGAGGAAACTAATCTCTTGTCACCTTCGTTTGAAAATCACTGTTTAGTGTCAACTCATGCTAAGTTTTTAAAGGAGCTAAACACTAACACTAAAATTGAAGAAATGGTAAGTGTTAAGTTAACTAATGATCAAACTTCGCTAATAAAAGAAGACCCTTTTGAAATTAACATTACACCGGTTCCATGTTTTTTCAAAACTCATTTATTAGTAACGTCATCTTTGATAAGGATCTTTGTGTTAACATAATGCCTAATTACATTTTCGAAAAATTAAGTATTAGTGATATTGCCCCACTTCAAATACCCATTTTTCTATCCAATCGGAGAGTAATTAAGTCAATCGGTGTAGTGGAGGACGTCTTGGTTAAAACAAATCAATTGGTTATTCCAACCGACTTTGTCATCCTTGATGACGCTCCTCTAGTGTTGGGAAGACCTTTTGTAAAAACTCATGAAGCTTTGAAAAACCGGAAGTTTAATAATCTACCTCTTCAATTAGGGGCATTCAAAAGGAGCATAGATCTTGAGCGTTCAATGAAATATCCTTTTGGCAATAATGACCCCCTAATTGAAGATGAAGATGAGCCACCTGATATAATAAGAAAAATTGACCACTTTGTTGAAGAAGAGGTCGCCATAGAACAAACCTTTAAAGTTCTTAATCTAGATGAGCCCCAAAATAAGGAGTCTCCTAAAGACCCACCCCTTGAGCTCAAAGAACTTCCAAAAGGTTTGGAATATGCTTTTCTAGACAAAGATGGTGGTTCTCCTGTAATTATTTCGTCTAAATTAAATAGTATAGAAAAAGAAAAATTAATTAGACTTTTGAAAAAACATAAAAATGCGATCGCTTGGAAGCTTGTAGATATAAAAGGAATAAACCCTTCCATGTGCACGCACAAAATTCTAATGAATGATGACTACAAATCAGTGATACAACCACAAAGGAGAGTAAATCCAAATGTGCAAGAAGTGGTTAAAAATGAGGTCATCAAACTACTTGACGCCGGACTTATTTATCCTATCTCCGATAGTCCAGGGGTAAGTCCAGTCCAAGTAGTCCCAAAGAAAGGAGGTATGACGGTAATAACTAATGAAAAGAATGAATTAATACCAACGAGAACCGTCACAGGATGGAGAGTATGTATAGACTATAGACGATTAAATGAAGCAACAAGGAAATACCACTTTCCTTTGCCCTTCATTGATCAAATGTTAGAACGACTATCCGGTCATAAATTTTACCGTTTCTTGGATGGTTTTTCAGGTTACTTCCAGATTCCAATAGCACCTGAAGACCAAGAAAAGACAACTTTCACATGCCCCTACGGAACTTTTGCTTATCCACGCATGCCATTTGGTCTATGTAATGCCCCTGCTACATTCCAACGTTGCATGGTGGCCATTTTCCATGATATGATAGAAAAGACAATGGAAGTCTTCATGGACGACTTTTCTATCTTTGGAGATTCATACGACCAATGCCTCGATAACCTCGAACGAATGCTATCCCAATGTGAGGAAACTAACCTCACCCTTAACTGGGAAAAATGCCATTTCATGGTAACAGAGGGAATAGTACTCGGTCACAAGATCTCGAGCGAAGGAATGGAAGTTGATCGAGCAAAGATTGACACAATTTCTCGATTACCTCCACCATCCTCCGTTAGAGCAATCAGAAGTTTCTTAGGGCATGCCGGATTTTACAGACGGTTTATCAAAGATTTTTCAAAAATCTCAAGACCTCTAACAAAATTACTTGAAAAAGATGCGCCTTTCATCTTTGACAAGGATTGCAATCAAGCATTTCTAACCCTCAAGGATATGCTAGTCAATGCACCTATCATGATAGCGCCCGATTGGAAACTACCTTTCGAAATCATGTGTGATGCAAGTGACTTTGCCGTTGGAGCTGTCTTGGGACAGAGAAAAGAAAAGCATTTCCACTCAATTTATTATGCTAGTAAAACACTTAATGATGCACAAGAAAATTACACAACTACTGAAAAAGAATTACTAGCTGTGGTATTTGCTTTTGATAAATTTCGTTCTTACCTTGTTCTTTCTAAAACTGTAGTCTATACAGATCATGCAGCCATCCGATACCTCGTCAAGAAACAAGACGCAAAACCCCGTTTGATCAGGTGGATTCTACTCCTCCAAGAATTTGATATTGAAATCAAAGACAAAAGAGGAGTAGAAAACACAGCAGCAGATCATCTTTCACGCCTAGAAGACCCAGCTTTGGAGGCAACCAGGGACGAGCAAATCAACGAAAAATTCCCAACAGAGTCCCTGGAAATGGTGGAATGTAGACAAGAACCATGGTATGCCGACTACGCTAACTACTTAGCTAGCTGTATAGTCACCAAAGGATGGCCACATCACCAAAGAAAGAAGTTCTTTGCTGATGTAAAGCATTACTTTTGGGAAGACCCTTATCTTTTCAAAATGTGTGCTGACCAACTCATCCGAAGATGCGTACATGGCAACGAAGCACGAAGAATTCTCTGCCATTGTCATGAAGGTCCATTTGGAGGACATCATGGTGCCGCTAGTACCGCACGAAAGGTATTTGATTCAGGATTTTATTGGCCGACCATTTACAAGGATGCGAAAAATCTTGTTAAGACATGTGATGCTTGCCAAAGATCAGGTAATATTTCTTCCAAAAATGAAATGCCACAAAATGGCATTCTCGTTTGTGAATTTTTTGATGTGTGGGGACTCGATTTCATGGGACCTTTCCCACCGTCAAAAGGAAACAAATATATACTTGTGGCAGTCGATTACTTGTCTAAATGGGCCGAGGCCGCAGCACTTCAAACAAATGATGGAAGAGTAGTGGTAAAATTTCTGAAAAAATTATTCTCTCGTTTTGGAACACCTAAAGCATTAATAAGTGATAGAGGTACCCATTTTTGTAACCATCAACTCGAAAAAATCTTAGCAAGAAATGGGGTCTATCACCGGGTCTCAACAGCATATCACCCTCAAACAAACGGACAAGCCGAAGTGACTAATAGAGGTTTAAAACGAATACTTGAAAAAACCGTAGGTTTAAATAAAAAGGAATGGGCCGATAAATTAGATGATGCTTTATGGGCTTTTCGTACTGCTTATAAGACCACTATAGGCACAACCCCATATAAGCTCGTCTACGGAAAAAGTTGTCATTTGCCGGTAGAAATAGCTCACAAAGCTTACTGGGCAATAAAAAATGTAAACTTAGATTTAGATATTGCAGGTAAAAATCGATTTTGTCAAATAAATGAATTAGACGAACTAAGGAATTATGCATACTCTAACTCAGAAATTTATAAGGAAAGAATAAAAAATTTACACGACAAATACATTAAACCTAATGAATTTCGAGTGGGAGATCTGGTTCAATTCTTTAATTCACGACTTCGATTATTTCCGGGTAAACTAAAATCTAGGTGGTCAGGACCTTTTTCCATCACCCATATTTTTCCTCACGGTGCAGTAGAAATTAAATCTCGAAATGGAATTCCATTCAAAGTCAATGGCCAACGGCTAAAGCTCTATCGAGGATCCATTGAGGATGAAGAGGAGGAGATCTCGCTCCAAACGGTCAACGAATAAAAGGAATCCACATCATACCTGGTATGTTACGAACAAGTGGGTGAATATCGAATTCGGTAAGTCTTCTAACCAAGTTTTTGGGAAAACAGGGCACTCACACGTGCACTAGTTTAAAAAAAATTTTAAAACTTTGCTCGGCACGGGGCCGTGTCCGCGCAACTGTCGAGATAAAACCCTCATTTCACAACAGTTACACCATTCCACACGCCCCGTTTCCCCGAAAAACGCTTTGGTCCAGGTGATTTTCCGCAGATTTTCGACGTCTCCTCTCATTCTAACAACATCAAGGTATGATTCTATCATCATTAGTAGTTAGATTAGTTATTTGCATTTAGTTAAAACATCAAAAATTTGGGGAAAAATCTAGGGTTCTTAAAGTTCATCCGGATCAAACCTCAAATCTTTGTTATAATTTGTTAGCATTAGTTTAGATTAGTGTAATGGGAAGTAAATACACTTGTATTGTTGATAGATTTGCCCGATTTCTCACGAAAACCCCAAACCCTTGTTTTTGAACCAAAAAAGATAAAATTGAAGGGGTAACGGTTTGTTTTGGGAAAAACGGCACTTGGGGTTTCATTTTTGGGGGAAACCGTACCTACTTGGCCAAAAAATTTTCAGATTTTCGGGACCGGGTCGAAAAATGAAGTTTTGGAGTAACAGACGCCTGGACACGGGGTCGTGCCCGCCGAGCAAGGGGCCGTGTCCAGCTCATTTTTTGCAGTTTCTTTCGAAAATCTCATTGTTTCGTGCTAACTTTTGGTGTATTCTTTCAGATGTCGCAGAAGTTCACAAGATTCAACGCAAATGAGCTCGATGCTAGGGCTAGATATGACATACTTCAAACAAGACCCGAAGAATACCCAAGGCAAGCATGCACGGACCTCTTAGCCATGGTGAACCAACTTGACCGGTTCAACAACCTTGTTACCGGACCACTAAGGGTTGCCCTAACCACTCGAATTCGATCGGTACACGAATGCACTTGGAGTTCTACAGTACCTTCACCTTCACTTCAAGGTGTGACCCATTCGACAATGAGGGGGTTGTATTTCGATGTGGTGGGACTAGCTACTCAATCTCTATGGCGCAATTCGGGGCAATAGTGGGGCTGTACTCAGAAGAAGATTCGGGAAGTGAAGAAAACACCGGGGGAATGAGAGAGTTGGATGAAAATGAACGCCAAGCCGCATGAGCTCAGATTGGTGATGGGTTCTACAATCCGAGCAGCACTAAGAGTACTAAGCTGAGGGATCCGCTTTATCGCTACATTCATAGGCTCCTCACTTACTCCAGCGGCGTTGTTGGGTTAAGAGATTTGGTAGTCCTCCACTGCATTCACACCCGAAGACCCCTCGATGTTCCATTCCTCCTACTCCGGAACATGCATCTGAACCGGCTTGCTCATGCACCAACCCCTATCTTCTATGGGGGATGGGTGTACCGCCTCTTCAAGCACTTCACGTGCATTCCTAGGTCTTTTGAAAGGAGCCCATGGTCAGGACGGGTTGATGTGCACATTTGTCGCGCCATGAACCTAATCTATGAGGCGGAAGACGGATCGGTAAGCTTTCAAAGGATGCAAGGCCATGCATGGAACCCACAAGAGGCGCTAGTCCTTCACGCTCCACCTCCCCAATACCAGTACCAACCCCACGGTGATCCGGGGCAGTCCTCCTCACAAGGAGGTGGTTTTCCTAACTTTCAGAGTTTACATAATCTTTTGCAGGAAAACCTTATGTGCACCAGGAACACCTACAACCTTTCCAACAACACATACCACCGGGTCGGAGCCATTGAAAGAAACATCACCGATATCCAAGATGACATCAGGAGCATCCGGGAGTATATGGCGGGTCATGGGGGAGGAGGTGATGACAGTGATGAAGACATGGACTAGGAAGGTGAAGAAGGAGTAGGAGTGGACGGTTGGTGAGCCCACAGGTTAATTTCCCTTTCTATCAAACAATTCCCGGCATGCGTACCGAAGTGTTGAACAATTTACTTTTCCTGGCTTATTTTTATTTTCTGCTTTTGTTTTTATTTTTAACTTGTTGGTTTGGATGCTTAACATGGTAATTTAGGACGCTTGGTATTGCTTGGTGTGGTATTTACTGATAAAACAGGTACAAACAAGGCTTAGAGTGCTAAACATTAGTATACTAACGCCAGGACAGGAAAACCGGAGAAAGAAACCTATTTTTCAGCCTTGCAGACAGTCCACACGAGGTCGTGTCCAGCCGACACGCCCCCGTGCCCACCTCCCAGACCTGCTGTTTGTTTAAGTTTTCTGCAGATTTTTACCAAACACGGGGTCGTGCCCAGCCAACACGCCCCCGTGTTCAACTTCTATTAGTTTTCGTTACTGGCACCTGAACACGGGGCCGTGTCCAACCAACACGGGGCCGTGTCCAGACTGCCAGTAACATAAAATTTTGCTTTTAACACCATTTTACACATTCAATCAACCTAGAAACTTATTTTTGAGACACATTGAGGACAATGTGTAATTTAAGTGTGGGGGGATGCTAAAACCTTGAATTTTGCAAGTCCTAATAACAAGCCTTACACAAAACTCTATTGGAACCACTAATCACCCCAATTTTTTTCCAAAAATTTTCATTTTTTTTTACTTGTCTAAGTTTAAGTTGGGATTCAAGTTCTAAAAAAGGTTATATTTTTACAAGTTTACAACCGATAGCGTCGTGATAAAAAGAACCAACATAAGAAAATTATGAAAAGGCATGACAAACCTAGTTAAAATTTGATTATATATACTTGATCACATAAAAAAACCTTTTTTCCCACAAAAGTGAGTTTTGAGCCTTTAACGAGCATAAAAATATATCTTTACACTAAATGCTAATTTTTCGTTTCTTGTGTGAATAGCCGCTTGGTTCGTACGACTCTAGAACTTGCCACAACAATACATTTCCGGTCCTTACCAACTTAAACCCGAGTAAGTAAATGATAGAGGCATTAGGACTAACCCTTTTTCATTCTACACCATTATTTTTCATTTTTTTTATCACCTACCCAAAATCCCCCAAGTTAACCCCTTTGAGCCTAAACCTTTTCATTTCTTAACCCAAAACAACCCTTTTTACCCACCTAAACCTTTTTATTTTTAATTTTTTTTTGTAACCACGTTCGGTTCTCTTATGACTTAAAAAAAATTAATAATAATAATAATAATAATAAAATAATTATTATTATTATTATTATTTTATCTTGATGAAACCAAACAAACAAACAAATTTTATCAAAAATAACTTTGTTTAAACAATTCATCAAAATAAAATAAAAATATGAAAAAAAATAAAAAGTCTTTCAAACCGACGTTTGTTACGCCTTTCGCCCTTTTTACTAGCCACTAACTCAACCACCCACCTTTAGCCCAAGCCTAACCCTTCACCCATAAAGTCCTCTTGATATTTACAAAGGTATATAGTTAAAAAGGAGGAGAATTGATTACTTGGCAAACTTATGGTAGGAGTAAGTTCCATGCCCTCTCGAGTGATTCACTAAAAATACACCTTCGGCCGAGTGTTGAGTAATTTATCTTAAGAAACGTTCTTAATAAATCATGCCGAATAGGATTGTAAATAAATAAAAATAAAACCTCAATAAAGAATCTTGGAAATCCCGACACTCTATGACAAGCCCAAAAACCTTCTCTTCTACCCATTCCATTTGGGAGTGAATAAAGCCACATTATAAAGAGTTTTGCTTGAGGACAAACAAAGATTCAAGTGTGGGGGTATTTGATATGCGCAAAATGCAACATATAAATTATATCAATTGTGGCATAAAACTAACCCTTTTTTAGTACTAATGTTGGAAAAAGTGTGCTTTTGTCTTCCTTTTGTATTTTCAGGATTAAATGAGCTCAAATTAACAAAAGAAGCAAAAAGACAGCTAAATCTAACATAAATACAAGAAAAGGAACAAAAGTGGAATGCCCGACCCCACGACAGCATCTTCCCAAGCAAAACTAAGAAAGCAGAAGACTGAACACGCCCCGTGCTCAGCGAGCACGGGGCCGTGCCCAAGTAGCAGCAGAAAAGACAAACCTTTAGAAGCTTCTACTGCCCACCATAGGGTCGTGCCCAGCGAACACGGGGGCGTGGTCAACTTCCTGCAGGCGCATTTATTGTAATTGCGAATTACAATTAATGAAGAGAGAGGCAAGGATGGACACAGGGCCGTGCCCAGCGGGCACGGGGCCGTGCCCGAGCTTCTGTTCAACCTATAAATAGGAGTGTTTGGAGCCATTTCAACTCATCCCTTGGCACACCACCTCTCTCACACTTCACCCACCACCCACCACCACCATAACACCATCATCCACCACCATCATCCATTGTCCATCATAGAGTGTGTGAGTTGTCTCGGGATCCAAGATTGATCGTAAGAGTTCTTGACAATCAAAGGCCATGTTTGCCTAAGTCTCTTACATCACTTGGTGAAGACAAGTGTTTAGTGTAATACTTTTTATTTTTAATCTTTTGCACTTTTTAATTGGTTTTGTATTATTGACTTTAATTACTAGTTTCTTATGTTAAAGGTGATTCTTCCTTATCGTTTGTCCGTGGTGTCTTGGCATTATTTTACTGTCTATATAAAATAAAAGATTTTCACCATTCATATCTCCACGGTCTATATGGAGGTATGTTGGCCACCTGGTCGGGGTTTAAGGGAACGGTTTGGTGAGAGTCTTGCCATTGTTCAGTGTATAGATCCTGCAAAGGACCTGGGTCAAATTTAGTAGGACCTCCTTCAATACCTAAAGGTATTGGATGGCGGGGGTCCAAACTCTTTGATCTCCTCATAAGTTAAACTACTATTAAAACTTTAACCCAGCTACTTAGGACTGCATCCTTGCTGACTCAGACTACTTAGCTGAGGGTAACGTCACCTTCAAAAGAGGGGCCTACCACATTATGCATTAATAACTTAATTAATTATCTTTCAATAATCCGACCCTTTAGGATTGTAACCTTGCTGACTCAAACTACTGGGTTGAGGGTAACGTCGCCTTCAAAAGAGGGGCCTACTACAATAACTAAGATAATCTCTTAACTAAGTGCAAAAGTGCGAAAATAATCAAAGGTTACACTAACACACGAGTCGGATCCAAGTGATTCATCTTGTCTATCTGTTTTTATTTTTATTTTATTTTTTAGCATTTTAGTTAGTTTTATTTTCTTAGTTTAAAAACCTTTTCTAACATTTTGATTTGATTAGACGTTGAGGATAAACCGGTACTAAAAGCTCTTGTGTCCTTGGACGACCTCGGTATCTTACCAACACTATACTACGTCCACGATGGGTGCACTTGCCCATTTGTGTGTTTAGTGTTAGTAAATATCGTGTTTTATAAATTTAAAACTTGGCTAAAAGTGTAAAAAGGGCTTAAAATATACATCTAAAATATATACACACTTACGCACATCAAGTTCTTGGCGCCGTTGCTGGGGACACAAGGATTTTAAGAAAGCTTAAAATCGACGGCCTATCAGTTTTTCAAAACCTTTTTAAAACGCGCGCACTTTTTTCAGTATTTTAGTTCAGTTTGCATTTACGGTAGCCTGAACACGGGGCCGTGTTGCATTTTTTTAGTTAGATACCCAGATACAAAGTCTGAACACGGGGCCGTGCTCACTAAACACGCCCCCGTGCTCAACGAGACCAGTAACTTTTATTAAAACGCCCAGATACAGACCCTGAACACGGGGCCGTGTCCACTAAACACGGGGCCGTGTCCAGCTTCTGTTTCCGTCTTTATTTCTGTTTTCTGGTCCCGAGACTCAGTTGTGTTCTGTTAAGTGATTCCTATGGATGAATACTCAGGAGGCTACAACTACACCTATGAGGAGGATGATTACATGAGAGACTATTGCACTAATTGTGGTGACCCGCACTCGGTATAATATTGTAACTTATTTCAACCATCCAATTCATACAACTATTATGAGGAACCCAGGTACGAGTCATCGACTTCATACACATCCTATGAAGACCAAAGGTATGAACCTTACCCCTCATACTCACATTTTGATGAACCAAGGTATGAACCTTCATACTCATACTTTGAGGAGTCAAGATATAAACCACCACCTTCATATACTTATTATGAGGAACCATGGCGTGAACAACCCACCTCATATGAGTACTATGAAGAACAAAATTACGACCCTTATCCATCATATGCTTACGATGAAGGACAATGGTGTGAACCATCTACTTCATATGGGTACTATGAGGAACCAAGGATCGAACAACCGGATTCAAGCTTTGAGGATCCCGATCCTTACTCTATCACTGACATAGCCGATAGGATAATAGAACACATTAAAACTATCGAACGTTGTATAAAAGAATCTCGCGCAAGGGAAGAAGAGTCCCGCGCAAGAGAAGAATTAAATTGTAATAATAACGTAGAGATAGTTGAAAATGTAAAAATGGAAGAACAAATAAGTGAAAAACCGACACATGAGTTAAACAACGAAAGAGGTGAGGTCGATAACGTTAAAATTCAAGAAGAGTCTAATTTTGAGGAAACTAATCTCTTGTCACCTTCTTTTGAAAATCACTGTTTAGTGTCAACTCATGCTAAGTTTTTAAAGGAGCTAAACACTAACACTAAAATTGAAGAAATGGTAAGTGTTAAGTTAACTAATGATCAAACTTCGCTAATAAAAGAAGACCCTTTTGAAATTAACATTACACCGGTTCCATGTTTTTTTCAAAACTCATTTATTAGTAACGTCACCTTTGATAAGGATCTTTGTGTTAACATAATGCCTAATTACATTTTCGAAAAATTAAGTATTAGTGATATTGCCCCACTTCAAATACCCATTTTTCTATCCAATCGGAGAGTAATTAAGTCAATCGGTGTAGTGGAGGACGTCTTGGTTAAAACAAATCAATTGGTTATTCCAACCGACTTTGTCATCCTTGATGACGCTCCTCTAGTGTTGGGAAGACCTTTTGTAAAAACTCATGAAGCTTTGAAAAACCGGAAGTTTAATAATCTACCTCTTCAATTAGGGGCATTCAAAAGGAGCATAGATCTTGAGCGTTCAATGAAATATCCTTTTGGCAATAATGACCCCCTAATTGAAGATGAAGATGAGCCACCTGATATAATGAGAAAAATTGACCACTTTGTTGAAGAAGAGGTCGCCATAGAACAAACCTTTAAAGTTCTTAATCTAGATGAGCCCCAAAATAAGGAGTCTCCTAAAGACCCACCCCTTGAGCTCAAAGAACTTCCAAAAGGTTTGGAATATGCTTTTCTAGACAAAGATGGTGGTTCTCCTGTAATTATTTCGTCTAAATTAAATAGTATAGAAAAAGAAAAATTAATTAGACTTTTGAAAAAAAACATAAAAATGCGATCGCTTGGAAGCTTGTAGATATAAAAGGAATAAACCCTTCCATGTGCACGCACAAAATTCTAATGAATGATGACTACAAATCAGTGATACAACCACAAAGGAGAGTAAATCCAAATGTGCAAGAAGTGGTTAAAAATGAGGTCATCAAACTACTTGACGCCGGACTTATTTATCCTATCTCCGATAGTCCATGGGTAAGTCCAGTCCAAGTAGTCCCAAAGAAAGGAGGTATGACGGTAATAACTAATGAAAAGAATGAATTAATACCAACGAGAACCGTCACAGGATGGAGAGTATGTATAGACTATAGACGATTAAATGAAGCAACAAGGAAATACCACTTTCCTTTGCCCTTCATTGATCAAATGTTAGAACGACTATCCGGTCATAAATTTTACTGTTTCTTGGATGGTTTTTCAGGTTACTTCCAGATTCCAATAGCACCTGAAGACCAAGAAAAGACAACTTTCACATGCCCCTACGGAACTTTTGCTTATCGACGCATGCCATTTAGTCTATGTAATGCCCCTGCTACATTCCAACGTTGCATGGTGGCCATTTTCCATGATATGATAGAAAAGACAATGGAAGTCTTCATGGACGACTTTTCTATCTTTGGAGATTCATACGACCAATGCCTCGATAACCTCGAACGAATGCTATCCCAATGTGAGGAAACTAACCTCACCCTTAACTGGGAAAAATGCCATTTCATGGTAACAGAGGGAATAGTACTCGGTCACAAGATCTCGAGCGAAGGAATGGTAGTTGATCAAGCAAAGATTGACACAATTTCTCGATTACCTCCACCATCCTCCGTTAGAGCAATCAGAAGTTTCTTAGGGCATGCCGGATTTTACAGACGGTTTATCAAAGATTTTTCAAAAATCTCAAGACCTCTAACAAAATTACTTGAAAAAGATGCGCCTTTCATCTTTGACAAGGATTGCAATCAAGCATTTCTAACCCTCAAGGATATGCTAGTCAATGCACCTATCATGATAGCGCCCGATTGGAAACTACCTTTCGAAATCATGTGTGATGCAAGTGACTTTGCCGTTGGAGCTGTCTTGGGACAGAGAAAAGAAAAGCATTTCCACCCAATTTATTATGCTAGTAAAACACTTAATGATGCACAAGAAAATTACACAACTACTGAAAAAGAATTACTAGCTGTGGTATTTGCTTTTGATAAATTTCGTTCTTACCTTGTTCTTTCTAAAACTGTAGTCTATACAGATCATGCAGCCATCCGATACCTCGTCAAGAAACAAGACGCAAAACCCCGTTTGATCAGGTGGATTCTACTCCTCCAAGAATTTGACATTGAAATCAAAGACAAAAGAGGAGTAGAAAACACAGCAGCAGATCATCTTTCACGCCTAGAAGACCCAGCTTTGGAAGCAACCAGGGACGAGCAAATCAACGAAAAATTCCCAACAGAGTCCCTGGAAATGGTGGAATGTAGACAAGAACCATGGTATGCCGACTACGCTAACTACTTAGCTAGCTGTATAGTCACCAAAGGATGGCCACATCACCAAAGAAAGAAGTTCTTTGCTGATGTAAAGCATTACTTTTGGGAAGACCCTTATCTTTTCAAAATGTGTGCTGACCAACTCATCCGTAGGTGCGTACATGGCAACGAAGCACGAAGAATTCTCCGCCATTGTCATGAAGGTCCATATGGAGGACATCATGGTGCCGCTAGTACCGCACGAAAGGTATTTGATTCAGGATTTTATTGGCCGACCATTTACAAAGATGCGAAAAATCTTGTTAAGACATGTGATGCTTGCCAAAGATCAGGTAATATTTCTTCCAAAAATGAAATGCCACAAAATGGCATTCTCGTTTGTGAAATTTTTGATGTGTGGGGACTCGATTTCATGGGACCTTTCCCACCATCAAAAGGAAACAAATATATACTTGTGGCAGTCGATTACTTGTCTAAATGGGCCGAGGCCGCAGCACTTCCAACAAATGATGGAAGAGTAGTGGTACAATTTCTGAAAAAATTATTCTCTCGTTTTGGAACACCTAAAGCATTAATAAGTGATAGAGGTACCCATTTTTGTAACCATCAACTCGAAAAAATCTTAGCAAGATATGGGGTCTATCACCGGGTCTCAACAGCATATCACCCTCAAACAAACGGACAAGCCGAAGTGACTAATAGAGGTTTAAAACGAATACTTGAAAAAACCATAGGTTTAAATAAAAAGGAATGGGCCGATAAATTAGATGATGCTTTATGGGCTTTTCGTACTGCTTATAAGACCACTATAGGCACAACCCCATATAAGCTCGTCTATGGAAAAAGTTGTCATTTGCCGGTAGAAATAGCTCACAAAGCTTACTGGGCAATAAAAAATGTAAACTTAGATTTAGATATTGCAGGTAAAAATCGATTTTGTCAAATAAATGAATTAGACGAACTAAGGAATTATGCATACTCTAACTCAGAAATTTATAAGGAAAGAATAAAAAATTTACACGAAAAATACATTAAACCTAATGAATTTCGAGTGGGAGATCTGGTTCTATTGTTTAATTCACGACTTCGATTATTTCCGGGTAAACTAAAATCTAGGTGGTCAGGACATTTTTCCATCACCCATATTTTTCCTCACGGTGCAGTAGAAATTAAATCTCGAAATGGAATTCCATTCAAAGTCAATGGCCAACGGCTAAAGCTCTATCGAGGATCCATTGAGGATGAAGAGGAGGAGATCTCGCTCCAAACGGTCAACGAATAAAAGGAATCCACATCATACCTGGTATGTTACGAACAAGTGGGTGAACATCGAATTCGGTAAGTCTTCTAACCAAGTTTCTGGGAAAACAGGGCACTCACACGTGCACTAGTTTAAAAAAAATTTAAAACTTTGCTCGGCACGGGGCCGTGTCCGCGCAACTGTCGGGATAAAACCCTCTTTTCACAACAGTTACACCATTCCACACGCCCCGTTTCCCCGAAAAACGCTCTGGTCCAGGCGATTTTCCGCAGATTTTCGACGTCTCCTCTCATTCTAACAACATCAAGGTATGATTCTATCATCATTAGTAGTTAGATTAGTTATTTGCATTTAGTTAAAACATCAAAAATTTGGGGAAAATCTAGGGTTCTTAAAGTTCATCCGGATCAAACCTCAAATCTTTGTTATAATTTGTTAGCATTAGTTTAGATTAGTGTAATGGGAAGTAAATACACTTGTATTGTTGATAGATTTGCCCGATTTCTCACGAAAACCCCAAACCGTTGTTTTTGAACTAAAAAAGATAAAATTGAAGGGGTAACGGTTTGTTTTGGGAAAAACGGCACTTGGGGTTTCATCTTCGGGGGAAACCGTACCTACTTGGCCAAAAAATTTTAAGATTTTCGGGACCGGGTCGAAAAATGAAGTTTTGGAGTAACAGACGCCTGGACACGGGGTCGTGCCCGCCGAGCAAGGGGCCGTGTCCAGCTCACTGTTTGCAGTTTCTTTCGAAAATCTCATTGTTTCGTGCTAACTTTTGGTGTATTCTTTCAGATGTCGCAGAAGTTCACAAGATTCAACGCAAATGAGCTCGATGCTAGGGCTAGATATGACATACTTCAAACAAGACCCGAAGAATACCCAAGGAAAGCATGCACGGACCTCTTAGCCATGGTGAACCAACTTGACCGGTTCAACAACCTTGTTACCGGACCACTAAGGGTTGCCCTAACCACTCGAATTCGATCGGTACACGAATGCACTTTGGAGTTCTACAGTACCTTCACCTTCACTTCAAGGTGTGACCCGTTCGACAATGAGGGGGTTGCATTTCGATGTGGTGGGACTAGCTACTCAATCTCTATGGCGCAATTCGGGGCAATAGTGGGGCTGTACTCAGAAGAGGATTCGGGAAGTGAAGAAAACACCGGGGGAATGCGAGAGTTGGATGAAAATGAACGCCAAGCCACATGAGCTCAGATTGGTGATGGGTTCTACAATCCGAGCAGCACTAAGAGTACTAAGCTGAGGGATCCGCTTTATCGCTACATTCATAGGCTCCTCACTTACTCCAGCGGCGTTGTTGGGTTAAGAGATTTGGTAGTCCTCCACTGCATTCACACCCGAAGACCCCTCGATGTTCCATTCCTCCTACTCCGGAACATGCATCTGAACCGGCTTGCTCATGCACCAACCCCTATCTTCTATGGGGGATGGGTGTACCGCCTCTTCAAGCACTTCACGTGCATTCCTAGATCTTCTGAAAGGAGCCCATGGTCAGGACGGGTTGATGTGCACATTTGTCGCGCCATGAACCTAATCTATGAGGCGGAAGACGAATCGGTAAGCTTTCAAAGGATGCAAGGCCATGCATGGAACCCACAAGAGGCGCTAGTCCTTCACGCTCCACCTCCCCAATACCAGTACCAACCCCACGGTGATCCCGGGCAGTCCTCCTCACAAGGAGGTGGTTTTCCTAACTTTCAGAGTTTACATGATCTTTTGCAGGAAAACCTTATGTGCACCAGGAACACCTACAACCTTGCCAACAACACATACCACCGGGTCGGAGCCATTGAAAGAAACATCACCGATATCCAAGATGACATCAGGAGCATCCGGGAGTATATGGCGGGTCATGGGGGAGGAGGTGATGACAGTGATGAAGACATGGACTAGGAGGGTGAAGAAGGAGTAGGAGTGGACGGTTGGTGAGCCCACAGGTTAATTTCCCTTTCTATCAAACAATTCCCGGCCTGCGTACCGAAGTGTTGATCAATTTACTTTTCCTGGCTTATTTTTATTTTCTGCTTTTGTTTTTATTTTTAACTTGTTGGTTTGGATTGTTGGACCGTTCTATGACCCGAAAAGTCAGTCGAAGTAGTTCATCTTCACATACGAAGGCGGAATCAACGTAAGTAAAGTAACAACAGCTAATCCTTTCAATTCCTTGTGTTTGTATTGCTTTCTGATAAAATTTCAGCAGAGTTTCGGCACCTTAGCACATACACACACTATTACACATTATGAACTGCTCAACCCTATTTATAGTGATCATGGATCGCTTATGTGACAGTCCAATAAGCGATCCAGCACCTTGTCACATAAGCGATCCTCCCTTATGTCCTAAAAGCGGTTCCAGACTAAACCACGACACAAAAGCGGTTCTACATCATTACATTGACACATAAGCAGTCCTAAGTCTATATCACTCAATATTTACACTTTGACCCCCTATAGACCAATCTCGACTTCAGACTTTTTGTAGACGCAGTCAACAGACATTCCGTGCATCAACAGACTCCCCCTTGGATGTTGACGTAGTCTTTTTAGCATCTTCAGATCCGTAGTCTTTAGTCTTTGTCTTTTTACCAACTCTGTCTATCTTTAAGCATTCTTCTCAGGTTCCCGGACTGATTTCTAGCTTTATCTACAAGCTTCCCATTAGCTCTTGATCCAGACTCCCCCTCTCACTGACTCCCCCTCTCATTATGCTGGAATCTTGAGATATCTGGTTCAAGCTTTTGCAATTTTCCTCCGTTGGGAAATATCGTCCAAACCTGTTACTCAATCAATAATATTACAAACTATCTTTTCAAACAATAAACACTAATACAATCAGTTTTAGAAATCCACTCAAGTTTTCAAGTTCAAATTAATGACCCTGAATACTTGATTAATCTACCAAGTTCAACTTAATGACCCTGGTTGATCTTTTGACGAAACAAACTGATTTAGTGAAACAATTTTCCAATTTTCTGAAAAATAACAAGTATCAACTTAATGAACTTGTTTAAAACTTTGAAAACAAACATTTTCCAACAATGTAAGCTCTCCTCGATCTTCAGCTCAGAATCTCCTGCATCTGCTTCATTTTGCTAGAATCCGACAATCAACTTTCCACTCTGGTTTGTCTAAAATAAAGCAGAAATAAAATCTTTTTGGATTTTAGGATGATCTAAACTAAGAAATGAAATAACAGAAAACTTAAATTGCAGAAAATAAACTATATACAAATTTGTTTTTGGCGAGCGTGTCAGGGAATCATATCAGCTTTTCAGACAGATTACTAGTACCGTTAAGCTATATTACATACTCAGATTTAAACAATTCACCTCGATTGTCGATATACTGATCCATCTTAAATTTTCATACAAACTTCAATCTATTCAGGATACTGTTTAAGTGTTTTAAGAACATAGATCGATTCATGTGACCCACCTCTTGAATATACTCCCGTATCCAGAATCCCAATATTCAGTCTTACAGGCAAAGATACTACAATGATGTCTGTACATAAATTAGGGTATGCGAGAACTGAGGGATCTCAGGTCAGAACTTCCGTTCAGCAGAGAGATATCAGCTTCGACTTTGCAATGTGTTCCCTTTAGAGAATCTTTTAGCTACAACAACTGATTATCAATTTTATCGTCTAATCAGCTGAGGGCTTTATGCTATGTTTCAAGCATTTCGGGTGAAAGTATTAGCCAGGGACTAGGTCAGAACCACCGTTCAGCAGAAGTCCCGGAATAATACCCCAGACATCATAGAGTATAACCGCCTAGTATATCAGAATACGAGACCTTTCAAACGAGATTTCAGGGGTTACCTATATATCCAAGTAGTGTTCCCCACGAATTTCACCAGTTTGAAATTTTGGGTTTATATCCCGAATAAATCTACTAAATGTACGAAAACCTATCGACACATCATTAGCGAAACTGTTTAACTCATTTTATCTTTCCAAATCTTTAGCATACTGTAATTGTCTAGCTGATGTACTATCATTTTCCCTATATACACAAGCTCTTTTTCAATTTTATCATGTTTTTGGATTTTTGCATTTTTTACTGTTTTTTGTATTTTTCTAAAAAAAATATGTACAACTATCTATCTCCCCCTAAATACCAAAACACGTAAAAAATCGACAAACCATCGCAGATTGTTTCTCATCTTCATCCGCAACAGTACTCTCATCAACGCTCACAACCCCATCCGACACCGAAAGCAATTTCATACCATTAAGTTTTAACAAATATTGAAATCGATTTTTATCAAAAGCTTTGGTATGCAAATCAGCTTTTTGTTCGTCAGTGTGGATTTTCTCAATTCGTATCAACTTTTTCTCGAAGCAATCGCGAATAAAGTGATGACGAATCTCAATATGTTTAGTTTTAGCGTGATGTACTGGATTTTTAGTTATATTAATCGCGGCCTCATTATCAACAAACAGAGGTGTGTTAAGAAACTGCAAACCGTAGTCGCGCATCTGTTGCTGTATCCACAGGATCTGAGAGCAGCAACTGCTAGCAGAGACATACTCCGCTTCACATGTAGATAGCGCCACAGATGTTTGTTTCTTACACTGCCAAGTAACCAATCTCGGACCAAAGAACTGGCATCCTGCAGTTGTTGATTTCGCATTAACTTTGCAGCATCCGAAATCTGAATCGGAAAACCCTTCGAGTGTAAAATCGCCTTTGCGAGGATACCACAACCCCAATGTGGGTGTGCCTTTCAAGTAACGTAAAATCCTCTTCACAATAATCATGTGCGATTCTCTCGGGTTAGACTGAAATCTTGCTGCGAGGCACGTTGGGTACATGATGTCAGGACGTGAAGCAGTTAGGTACATCAAAGAACCTATCATGGATCGATAAAGTGTCTCATCAACCCTGTCTCCGGTGAGATCTGGGTGAATACCATGATTTGTCGCAAGTGGGGTAGCAGCTGGAGTAGAACTTGACATTCCAAATTTCTCCAGAATATCATGCACGTACTTCGTTTGATGAATGAAAATCCCTTCAGGAAGTTGTTCAACTTGTAATCCCAGAAAGAATTTCGTCTCCCCCATTGAAGACATTTCAAATTTCTGCTTCATCACCTGTTCGAAATCTTTGCATAATTTCTCATTCGTCGACCCAAAAATAATATCGTCTACATAAATTTGTACTATCAGAAGATGACCATCAACGACTTTAGTGAAGAGAGTGGCATCCACTTTTCCACGTATGAACTGGTTAGCGAGTAGATGTTGAGACAAAGTCTCGTACCAGGCTCTCGGCGCCTGATGTAGACCGTACAACGCTTTATCCAGCAGATAAACTTTGTTCTTGTGGATTGGGTCAGTAAAGCCCGGCGGCTGACCAACATAAACCTCCTCTTTGACCTTCCCATAAAGAAACGCTGATTTAACATCCAACTGAAATACTTTGAAATTTTTCCAAGACGCAAATGCTAGGAAAATTCTGATAGCCTCTAGTCGTGCGACAGGAGCATAGACTTCGGTAAAATCAATCCCCTCCTGTTGACTAAAGCCCTGAACAACGAGTCGAGCTTTGTTCCTTACAACCACTCCTCTGTCGTCCCTCTTACATTTGAAAACCCATTTTGTATTGATTTTTCTTTGACCATCCGGTAAATCAACTAACTTCCACACACCTAACTTCTCAAACTGACTTAATTCTTCTTGCATCGCTATGACCCAAGAGTCTTCAGTAAGCGCCTCTTTGTAAGTCCGCGGTTCGACCTGCGAGATAAAACAACTTAATGAAAATTCAGTTTGTAAAGGTGCTACTGTAGAATAAAAACATGTTAAGCCCTGGTCAATTTGACGTCTCGTCCGAACGCCTAATTGCAATTCTCCTATTATCAACTCCTCTGGATGATAAGAAAGAGTTCGCGGCATCACTTCGCTTGGAACTTCTACATTTCCCTCCAGATTAGTAACATTCTGCTCTGCATCTTGTTCACCAACTTGGTTTGTTTGACCTGACAACTGGATCTGCTCCCCCTCAAGATCTGAATCACCATGGTCAAAAACTGGCATATGTTCAGCTTCTTGATCATCATTCACTTCCGACTGATTACCAGGAGCAACTTCATCATCATGTTCACCAGCGTTACTAGGACCTGCTTCATCATCATTTGAAGTCTCCCGAGGTCTGCTAGAATACTCTGCTGGAAACCTGAGCGACGATTCATATTCTCGTAAAATATCCAGCTCATCAAAGAAATCTTCCTCTTCCTCTGATTCTTCTCTCATGTCAAACGATTCCCAAAGTTTGTCATAATTAAAACGCCATGAATCACCAGGATTCTGAGGCGGCATAGTATAACCCTGACATTCAACATTTGCTGCTTCAATAATACGCTTTGCACTTGGAACAAAGACACGCCGTGTAGGACCTGAATATCCAACAAATATTCCTTCAAAGTTCTTCGGACCAAGCTTGCCATTCGGCTCTATTACCGTACAGGGTGACCCAAACGGTTCTAGATACTTCAAATTCGGCTTGCGTTTATTGATTAGCTCAAAACACGTCTTGTTGAACTTCTTCACAATAAGAACTCTGTTGAGAGTATAGCATGCAGCAGAAACAGCTTCAGCCCAGAAATTGATTGGTAACTTGGAATCTGCAAGCATCGTTCTGGCTGTCTCGATTAGCGTCCGGTTCTTGCGTTCTGCAACTCCATTTTGCTGAGGAGTGTACGGAGCACTAAACTCATGCAGTATACCTCTTTCATCACAGTATTCCTCCATCTTACTGTTTTTGAACTCAGTACCATTATCACTTCGAATTCTACAAATCGGTCTCTGGTACAGATTCTCAATTTTCTTAAACAAAACTACCAAACTATCAAAGGTTTCGTCTTTCTTTTTCAAGAACATGACCCACGAAAATCTGGAGTAGTCATCAGTCACGACCAAACAGTAGGAATCTCCTGTTATACTCTTAACATTCACTGGACCGAACAAATCCATGTGAAGTCTTTCCAAAGGCCTCGAAACTGAATTGACTTGTTTTGTAGGGTGAGACTTTTTCTTCTGTTTACCTCTGACACAGCTTATGCACTCCCCTTCCAGATGAAAACCTTTAATATTCACTCCGGTGACCAAGTCGTTATGCACTAAGTGATTCATTTTCCTTAGATGAATATGCCCCATCTTTCTGTGCCATAACCTTGACTCCTTCTCCGTTGCTCTGGACACAAAACAATGAGCCTGACCCGTGGTTGTAGTAGCAACGCTCATGTCCAACACGTACAGATCGTTGACTCTTGGTGCCCTCATGATGATCCACTCTTAAGGTATCACAAATCCCGGTTTCAAGATCAAACATTCTTTGTCGGTGAAATGAGTAGTATACATCCTGTCACAGATCTGGGAGATACTCAGCAGGTTGTTCTCCAGCTCAGCGATGTAATTAACTCTCTCAAACGTGATAATACCATTTGATAAAGTTCCTTCACCTATGATCCTGCCTCCTTGATTACCCGCAAAACCCACATAACCACCATTAATGTCATTCACATCATACAGCAATGCGGTCTTCCCTGTCATATGCCTTGAAGCTCCACTATCCATTATCCACCTGGATACAAGTTTTGGAAGATCATGCACATAACAAATCATCATTTAAACAACTTCAAGAAATATGCCGATTCATGCTTCGCAATCCAGGAAGCTCCGGCAATTCAAACTGTTTAGTCAAACATAGAGTCCACCCAGGCCTCATCAGCCTTAGGTGCAACCTTGACTCTTGCAATTTGAATTTTGAAATTTTCAGCCTTGAGAGGCGGAAAATTTGCATCATAATCAACAATAATTGGCTCTTCAGCCTTTTTCTCCTCAGAATTTGAAACTTTCTTCTCAACTTTTGATTCAATTTTTGGTTTCCACACCTGTTGAGTTACTGCAACCCTTTTATCAAATTTATCATTTTGAGTTACCAACTTATTTACGGGTTTAGTTTTTGCTTTTACGTTGTCAATTTTAACGTTTTTCTTCCCAACAACTTTCTTCTCAACATACATCGGTGTTTTACCCTTCACATCAACTTTCTTTTGTTGAACCTTCACAGCTTCAGTCTTAGGCTTCACATATGTACACTTTCGTGCAATATGACCAACCTGGTCACATCTAAAACAAGTACGAGTATCAACTACCCTACTCGTGCCTTCAGACTGAGCCTGTGAAGCTCTCTTCTTAAAAAATTCTTTGTTTGATTTTGTAAAAATTTCTTTTTCTTCATCAGCAAGTGAACTTGAACTATTCACAAACTTTTTCTTTTCGACATACCTTTTGTTTGAAACATTTCTTTTATGAAATGGTTTACCCCCCTGATAACCACCCGACCAATTGTTTCTGTTGTTATTGTAAAAACGTGGTGGATAAACAGCTTTCTTGTTGTAAACCCTCTCTTTCTTTCGACTCAGATTATTCACTGCTGACAACTCGACTTCGACCAGTTTGAAAACATTTGTCAATTTGTTCAGATTAACATTCTCTAATGGAAACTCAGAATCCGAAAACAACTTATCCGATCCCAACATCTTGTACATGACAAGATCAGATTCATCATATAAGTTGTTTTTGGACTTTTGCTTCGGAATGTATTTATCTAGAAAACACCCATCCTCCTCAGAAGTGTCACAATCCGGTTTAAGCACTTTGTCTATCACACTTTTCACCACATCATTTTGGACACCCTCTTCATTGGAAGATGTGAACGTGACATCAATGTTCTCAGGAAGTGTAACATCACTTTCTTCCTCAATTTCCACCAAACTAGACTGCTTTTTCGTGTAGTTGTCTAAAATTGGCGGTGGAACTTTGTGAAACCCTACACCCGTTCCATCAGAAAACACGTCCTCACCAGCTTTGTTTTTTCCTATAGGTTTGGGAACGATGTGCTGCAAAACAAAGCTAGCTGAGCTATAACTGTTTAATTTCAACTGAATTCTTTCATTTTCAATCTCAATTTCTTTAACCCTAAGTTTTAATTTTGCAATCTCATCCAGATGTTCATTAATTGATTTTTCTTTTAATTGCAACACAGCTCTTAGATGTTCGTTTTCTTTGAATGTTTTTCCGTTTCGATCATCACTGTCTTTCACAACACTTTTAAGTTTCTCAAATTTTTCGGAGATCTGACGGTTTTCCAGAATTAACTTTTCATTTTCAATTGTAATTTTGTCACATTTAGTGGTTAATTCATTAAACCGTTCAGTTGAAACTTTTAAATCTGTGTCACGATCGAGAATCTGATCTTCAAAAGTTTTAACTTTTGATTTCAGATTTTTCAATTTCTCATCATTCAAATACGTGACAGTGCTACAAAAATTGCATTGTTTGTTGCAATTTTTGCAGTCAACATTTCCATCGACTTTATTACCTGACCTGGATGTTGACACACTTTGACTGACCTTCTCTTTTTACTCAGAAACAGAAATAGAATCTACCTCAAGTGCTTTCGCAGCTAGCACTTGGTCAGCCATTTTCTCTGAATTCTCCGTATCAACCATCTTTGATCTCTCAGTCTTTGCGTTTTCTTTCTTCTCTCTCTCTTCTTTTTCCTTTCTCTCTTTTTCTTTCTCCTCCTCAATCATCTTCGAAGTTGGTGTTCCCCACCACTTATGCTGCCAGTATTCATCATCTTCTTTGTACTCCTGAATGATGGCTTCAATATCTAGCGTTTTGTCATCAACCGCCACATTGCCATACCGATCAAGATAACACTCTCTGTCTGGATCCCAACGATTTTCTCTTCTTGCTTCCAAGTATACACCAGAAAGTCTGATAATCTTTGTTTCAGCAATCAACTTCCTGTATTGGTACTTCTGTTCCTCTGTACGATCATCCTTCCAAGGAATCGGTTCATCATGACTTGCCATGAAAGCATAACCAATGGCATCATCTTCTGGCAAAACCTCTTTGCTCCAATCGTAACCCTCATCATCATAGATCACAGCTAAAGCCCTTGACTTTTCTCTTTGCTCTTCAGCCTGCTTTAGTCTGGGCGGCTCCGATTTATTTTGATGGTAGATTGCCTTCTTGTAATAATCGTCACGAAATGGATTTTCAGATTCATCAACATATGTATTCCGACATTCTCGCTTGAAATGGCCCTTTTGTTTGCACTTAAAACACATCACTTTTGACTTATCGAACCCAAGCTTTGTTGACGGACCACCAATTGATTTCCTCCCGGTAATTTCCATAAAACGTTGCGCACGTCGAACAGCACTTGCCATTGCCCAACGAATGTCAATAAGCTCCATTTCCTCGGGATCTATCTGATCGTAGTCTTCTTTGGTCAGATTTGTATTTCCGATCTTCACGGCTACCAAACCTTCATAGGACTCCAAAACAGACGCTAGAAAAACCATCTGTTGCTTGGCCGATTCTTCGTCAAAGTTTTGTGCATTCTTCAAATCGATTGCAATGTTGCACGAAAACTTCGCATCAGAACGATTTGTAGAAGACGTAGATCCACTGTGATACCCACTGTGACTTCCACTGCTTGAACTGCTTTGACTTTCTTTGTTTGTTGAAGAAACATTCTCAGCAGAAAATGCCGTTTTCGGAGAAGTAGCTTTCGGCATCAAGCTTTTTGGATAATACAGATCCAGATTCTGCTGATAGGATGAGTGATTAACTTTGTATGTTTTCTTCAACTCTAGCTCATGACTTTCAAGTTTCTCAATCACAATATCTGGTTTCAAGTTGTCAGGAGCAATAGTATTCTTTAACATCAATTCATAATATCTCCAATCCATCTCATCAGGTAGTGAATCAAACAATTTGTCAACTATCTCATCATCAGGATAATTGATCCCATGTCGAACAAGTTCCAGCTTAAGATGACCAAACCGTTCAATCATTTTACCCACTGATTCATTTTTCATACACCCAAACATATCAAATTCTTTCCGAAGAAGTTTCTTCTTATTCTTTACAATTTCCTCGCTTCCTATATATTTTGCTTTCAATTTATTCCACAAATCTTTTGCATTTGTGTAATCGATCAAGGAAATGATGTCTTCTCGGACGGATTGGAAAAGCAATGCTACACACTTTTGTTCTGCCACAAAAGCATCAATTTCTTCAGTTGATCTCAAACCTTCACCATTCTTCTTGCCATTTGCATAGCCATTTTTCATGCTTTTCCAGCTTGGAAATGCAAATGCCATCATCCAATCTTCAAACTTTATTGCCCACCTACTATAATCTTCTATAGCCATAAGCTTTGGGGGTTTGTTGAATGTTCCGAATGCACTCTCAGACTCCCATGCTTCTTTCTTTCTTTCTTTCGGCGGACTTTTATTTTTATTGCTTGATGACGTATCGTTGTTATCCGTACTACCCGAGAATGCGTACATATCGCTGAACGGATTTAAGAAAATATCATCCATTTTGATTGTACCTGCAAAATCAAACAACACTTAGAAAAATTTTGGTTTTGTAAAATATCAGTTCACAAAAGCGATTCTGTCTTAACAGTTTGACAGAAAAGCGGTCCAGAATATGTTCGTAAAAGCGGACCAGACAGTAATGACTAAGTCCTCTCGAACGATCCACAATATGTCAAATAAGATGTTTGTTCGAGCGAACCCGAGTATGATCTTTCGAGCGGTTCCAATACAGTCCGTTCGAGCGGTTCAAATAAGATCGTATAAGCGGTTCAACTATGGTCGTTCGAGCGGTTCTACTATATCCGTTCGAGCGATCGTGAGAACAAAGTTGTCTAAAAAAGCGGTCCTAATGTGATCGTATGAGCGGTCCAAGTATGTTTGGTCCAGAAAAGCGATCCTACGTCCGAAAAAGCGATCGACAGATTTTAACAAGTTTTTACCATTTTTAGTCCGTATTTTCACCTAATTCTTTCTAGGGTTTGTTAAAAGTGTGTTTTACACGTTATATTCAAATTTTAGACAATTTTGACCGTTGGAACCACTGAAAACCGAAAAAGTATGAGAGAAAGTGAGTAGAAATGAGAGATTTCTGCAGATCTATGCTGTCGTAGTATGAACTCCTCGTCCTGAGCTCTGATACCACTTGTTGGACCGTTCTATGACCCGAAAAGTCAGTCGAAGTAGTTCATCTTCACATACGAAGGCGGAATCAACGTAAGTAAAGTAACAACAGCTAATCCTTTCAATTCCTTGTGTTTGTATTGCTTTCTGATAAAATTTCAGCAGAGTTTCGGCACCTTAGCACATACATACACTATTACACATTATGAACTGCTCAACCCTATTTATAGTGATCATGGGTCGCTTATGTGACAGTCCAATAAGCGATCCAGCACCTTGTCACATAAGCGATCCTCCCTTATGTCCTAAAAGCGGTTCCAGACTAAACCATGACACAAAAGCGGTTCTACATCATTACATTGACACATAAGCAGTCCTAAGTCTATATCACTCAATATTTACACTTTGACCCCCTATAGACCAATCTCGACTTCAGACTTTTTGTAGACGCAGTCAACAGACATTCCGTGCATCAACATGGATGCTTAACATGGTAATTTAGGACGCTTGGTATTGTTTGGTGTGGTATTTACTGATAAAACAGGTACAAACAAGGCTTAGAGTGCTAAACATTAGTACTACTAAAGCCAGGACAGGAAAACCGGAGAAAGAAACCTATTTTTCAGCCTTGCAGACAGTCCACACGAGGTCGTGTCCAGCCGACACGCCCCCGTGCCCACCTCCCAGACCTGCTGTTTGTTTAAGTTTTCTGCAGATTTTTACCAAACACGGGGTCGTGCCCAGCCAACACGCCCCCGTGTTCAACTTCTATAAGTTTTCGTTACTGGCACCTGAACACGGGGCCGTGTCCAACCAATACGGGGCCGTGTCCAGACTGCCAGTAACATAAAATTTTGCTTTTAACACCATTTTACACATTCAATCAACCTAGAAACTTATTTTTGAGACACATTGAGGACAATGTGTAATTTAAGTGTGGGGGGATGCTAAAACCTTGAATTTTGCAAGTCCTAATAACAACCCTTACACAAAACTCTATTGGAACCATTAATCACCCCAAATTTTTTCCCAAAATTTTCATTTTTTTTTACTTGTCTAAGTTTAAGTTGGGATTCAAGTTCTAAAAAAGGTTATATTTTTACAAGTTTACAACCGATAGCGTCGTGATAAAAAGAACCAACATAAGAAAATTATGAAAAGGCATGACAAACTTAGTTAAAATTTGATTATATATACTTGATCACATAAAAAAACCCTTTTTCCCACAAAAGTGAGTTTTGAGCCTTTAACGAGCATAAAAATATATCTTTACACTAAATGCTCATTTTTCGTTTCTTGTGTGAATAGCCACTTGGTTCGTACGACTCTAGAACTTGCCACAACAATTCATTTCCGGTCCTTACCAACTTAAACCCGAGTAAGTAAATGATAGAGGCATTAGGACTAACCCTTTTTCATTCTACACCATTATTTTTCATTTTTTACCACCTACCCAAAATCCCCCAAGTTAACCCCTTTGAGCCTAAACCTTTTCATTTCTTAACCCAAAACAACCCTTTTTACCCACCTAAACCTTTTTATTTTTAAATTTTTTTTTGTAACCACGTTCGGTTCTCTTATGACTTAAAAAAAATTAAAAATAATAATAATAATAAAATAATAATAATTATTATTATTATTTTATCTTGATGAAACCAAACAAACAAACAAAGTTTATCAAAAATAACTTTGTTTAAACAATTCATCAAAATAAAATAAAAATTTGAAAAAAATAAAAAGTCTTTCAAACCGACGTTTGTTACGCCTTTCGCCCTTTTTACTAGCCACTAACCCAACCACCCACCTTTAGCCCAAGCCTAACCCTTCACCCATAAAGTACTCTTGATATTTACAAAGGTATATAGTTAAAAAGGAGGAGGATTGATTACTTGGCAAGCTTATGGTAGGAGTAAGTTCCATGCCGCTCTCGAGTGATTCACTAAAAATACACCTTCGGCCGAGTGTTGAGTAATTTATCTTAAGAAACGTTCTTAATAAATCATGCCGAATAGGATTGTAAATAAATAAAAATAAAACCTCAATAAAGAATCTTGGAAATCCCGACACTCTATGACAAGCCCAAAAACCTTCTCTTCTACCCATTCCATTTGGGAGTGAATAAAGCCACATTATAAAGAGTTTTGCTTGAGGACAAACAAAGATTCAAGTGTGGGGGTATTTGATATGCGCAAAATGCAACATATAAATTATATCAATTGTGGCATAAAACTAACCCTTTTTAGTACTAATGTTGGAAAAAGTGTGCTTTTGTCTTCCTTTTGTATTTTCAGGATTAAATGAGCTCAAATTAACAAAAGAAGCAAAAAGACAGCTAAATCTAACATAAATACAAGAAAAGGAACAAAAGTGGAATGCCCGACCCCTCGACAGCATCTTCCCAAGCAAAACTTAGAAAGCAGAAGACTGAACACGCCCCGTGCTCAGCGAGCACGGGGCCGTGCCAGAGTAGCAGCAGAAAAGACAAACCTTTAGAAGCTTCTACTGCCCACCACGGGGCCGTGCCCAGCGAACACGGGGGCGTGGTCAACTTCCTGCAGGCGCATTTATTGTAATTGCGAATTACAATTAATGAAGAGAGAGGCAAGGATGGACACAGGGCCATGCCCAGCGGGCACGGGGCCGTGCCCGAGCTTCTGTTCAGCCTATAAATAGGAGTGTTTGGAGCCATTTCAACTCATCCCTTGGCACATCACCTCTCTCACACTTCACCCACCACCTACCACCACCATAACACCATCATCCACCACCATCATCCATTGTCCATTATAGAGTGTGTGAGTTGTCTCGGGATCCAAGATTGATTGTAAGAGTTCTTGACAATCAAAGGCCATGTTTGCCTAAGTCTCATACATCACTTGGTGAAGACAAGTGTTTAGTGTAATACTTTTTATTTTTAATCTTTTGCACTTTTTAATTGGTTTTGTATTATTGACTTTAATTACTAGTTTCTTATGTTGAAGGTGATTCTTCCTTATCGTTTGTCCGTGGTGTCTTGGCATTATTTTACTGTCTATATAAAATAAAAGATTTTCACCATTCATATCTCCATGGTCTATATGGAGGTATGTTGGCTACCTGGTCGGGGTTTAAGGGAACGGTTTGGTGAGAGTCTTGCCATTGTTCAGTGTATAGATCCTGCAAAGGACCTGGGTCAAATTTAGTAGGACCTCCTTCAATACCTAAAGGTATTGGATGGCGGGGGTCCAAACTCTTTGATCTCCTCATAAGTTAAACTACTATTAAAACTTTAACCCAGCTACTTAGGACTGTATCCCTGCTGACTCAGACAACTTAGCTGAGGGTAACGTCACCTTCAAAAGAGGGGCCTACCACATTATGCATTAATAACTTAATTAATTATCTTTCAATAATCCGACCCTTTAGGATTGTATCCTTGCTGACTCAAACTACTGGGTTGAGGGTAACGTCGCCTTCAAAAGAGGGGCCTACTACAATAACTAAGATAATTTCTTAACAAAGTGTAAAAGTGCGAAAATAATCAAAGGTTACACTAACACACGAGTCGGATCCAAGTGATTCATCTTGTCTATCTGTTTTTATTTTTATTTTATTTTTCAGCATTTTAGTTAGTTTTATTTTCTTAGTTTAAAAACCTTTTCTAACATTTTGATTTGATTAGATGTTGAGGATAAACCGGTACTAAAAGCTCTTGTGTCCTTGGACGACCTCGGTATCTTACCAACACTATACTACGTCCACGATGGGTGCACTTGCCCATATGTGTGTTTAGTGTCAGTAAATATTGTGTTTTATAAATTTAAAACTTGGCTAAAAGTGTAAAAAGGACTTAAAATATACATCTAAAATATATACACACTTACGCACATCAAGTTCTTAGCGTCGTTGCTGGGGACACAAGGATTTTAAGAAAGCTTAAAATCGACGGCCTAATCAGTTTTTCAAAACATTTTTAAAACGCGCGCACTTTTTTCTGCATTTTAGTTCAGTTTGCATTTACAGTATCCTGAACACGGGGCCGTGTTCGCTGAACACGGGGCCGTGTTCGCTGAACACGGGGCCGTGTTCGCTGAACACGGGGCCGTGTTGCATTTTTTTAGTTAGATACCCAGATACAAAGTCTGAACACGGGGCCGTCCTCACTAAACACGCCCCCGTGCTCAACGAGACCAGTAACTTTTATTAAAACGCCCAGATACAGACCCTGAACACGGGGCCGTGTCCACTAAACACGGGGCCGTGTCCAGCTTCTGTTTCCGTCTTTATTTCTGTTTTCTGGTCCCGAGACTCAGTTGTGGTCTGTTGAGTGATTCCTATGGATGAATACTCAGCAGGCTACAACTACACCTATGAGGAGGATGATTACATGAGAGACTATTGCACTAATTGTGGTGACCCGCACTCGGTACAATATTATAACTTATTTGAACCATCCAATTCATACAACTATTATGAGGAACCCAGGTACGAGTCATCGACTTCATACACATCCTATGAAGACCAAAGGTATGAACCTTACCCCTCATACTCACATTTTGATGAACCAAGGTATGAACCTTCATACTCATACTTTGAGGAGTCAAGATATAAACCACCACCTTCATATACTTATTATGAGGAACCATGGCGTGAACAACCCACCTCATATGAGTACTATGAAGAACAAAATTACGACCCTTATCCATCATATGCTTACGATGAAGGACAATGGTGTGAACCATCTACTTCATATGGGTACTATGAGGAACCAAGGATCGAACAACTGGATTCAAGCTTTGAGGATCCCGATCCTTACTCTATCACTGACATAGCCGATAGGATAATAGAACACATTAAAACTATCGAACGTTGTATAAAAGAATCTCGCGCAAGGGAAGAAGAGTCCCGCGCAAGAGAAGAATTAAATTGTAATAATAACGTAGAGATAGTTGAAAATGTAAAAATGGAAGAACAAATAAGTGAAAAACCGACACATGAGTTAAACAACGAAAGAGGTGAGGTCGATAACGTTGAAATTCAAGAAGAGTCTAATTTTGAGGAAACTAATCTCTTGTCACCTTCTTTTGAAAATCACTGTTTAGTGTCAACTCATGCTAAGTTTTTAAAGGAGCTAAACACTAACACTAAAATTGAAGAAATGGTAAGTGTTAAGTTAACTAATGATCAAACTTCGCTAATAAAAGAAGACCCTTTTGAAATTAACATTACACCGGTTCCATGTTTTTTTCAAAACTCATTTATTAGTAACGTCACCTTTTATAAGGATCTTTGTGTTAACATAATGCCTAATTACATTTTCGAAAAATTAAGTATTAGTGATATTGCCCCACTTCAAATACCCATTTTTCTATCCAATCGGAGAGTAATTAAGTCAATCGGTGTAGTGGAGGACGTCTTGGTTAAAACAAATCAATTGGTTATTCCAACCGACTTTGTCATCCTTGATGACGCTCCTCTAGTGTTGGGAAGACCTTTTGTAAAAACTCATGAAGCTTTGAAAAACTGGAAGTTTAATAATCTACCTCTTCAATTAGGGGCATTCAAAAGGAGCATAGATCTTGAGCGTTCAATGAAATATCCTTTTGGCAATAATGACCCCCTAATTGAAGATGAAGATGAGCCACCTAATATAATGAGAAAAATTGACCACTTTGTTGAAGAAGAGGTCGCCATAGAACAAACCTTTAAAGTTCTTAATCTAGATGAGCCCCAAAATAAGGAGTCTCCTAAAGACCCACCCCTTGAGCTCAAAGAACTTCCAAAAGGTTTGGAATATGCTTTAATAGACAAAGATGGTGGTTCTCCTGTAATTATTTCGTCTAAATTAAATAGTATAGAAAAAGAAAAATTAATTAGACTTTTGAAAAAACATAAAAATGCGATCGCTTTGAAGCTTGTAGATATAAAAGGAATAAACCCTTCCATGTGCACGCACAAAATTCTAATGAATGATGACTACAAATCAGTGATACAACCACAAAGGAGAGTAAATCCAAATGTGCAAGAAGTGGTTAAAAATGAGGTCATCAAACTACTTGACGCCGGACTTATTTATCCTATCTCCGATAGTCCATGGGTAAGTCCAGTCCAAGTAGTCCCAAAGAAAGGAGGTATGACGGTAATAACTAATGAAAAGAATGAATTAATACCAACGAGAACCGTCACAGGATGGAGAGTATGTATAGATTATAGACGATTAAATGAAGCAACAAGGAAAGACCACTTTCCTTTGCCCTTCATTGATCAAATGTTAGAACGACTATCCGGTCATAAATTTTACTGTTTCTTGGATGGTTTTTCAGGCTACTTCCAGATTCCAATAACACCTGAAGACCAAGAAAAGACAACTTTCACATGCCCCTACGGAACTTTTGGTTATCGACGCATGCCATTTGGTCTATGTAATGCCCCTGCTACATTCCAACGTTGCATGGTGGCCATTTTCCATGATATGATAGAAAAGACAATGGAAGTCTTCATGGACGACTTTTCTATCTTTGGAGATTCATACGACCAATGCCTCGATAACCTCGAACGAATGCTATCCCAATGTGAGGAAACTAACCTCACCCTTAACTGGGAAAAATGCCATTTCATGGTAACAGAGGGAATAGTACTCGGTCACAAGATCTCGAGCGAAGGAATGGAAGTTGATCGAGCAAAGATTGACACAATTTCTCGATTACCTCCACCATCCTCCGTTAGAGCAATCAGAAGTTTCTTAGGGCATGCCGGATTTTACAGACGGTTTATCAAAGATTTTTCAAAAATCTCAAGACCTCTAACAAAATTACTTGAAAAAGATGCGCCTTTCATCTTTGACAAGGATTGCAATCAAGCATTTCTAACCCTCAAGGATATGCTAGTCAATGCACCTATCATGATAGCGCCCGATTGGAAACTACCTTTCGAAATCATGTGTGATGCAAGTGACTTTGCCGTTGGAGCTGTCTTGGGACAGAGAAAAGAAAAGCATTTCCACCCAATTTATTATGCTAGTAAAACACTTAATGATGCACAAGAAAATTACACAACTACTGAAAAAGAATTACTAGCTGTGGTATTTGCTTTTGATAAATTTCGTTCTTACCTTGTTCTTTCTAAAACTGTAGTCTATACAGATCATGCAGCCATCCGATACCTCGTCAAGAAACAAGATGCAAAACCCCGTTTGATCAGGTGGATTCTACTCCTCCAAGAATTTGACATTGAAATCAAAGACAAAAGAGGAGTAGAAAACACAGCAGCAGATCATCTTTCACGCCTAGAAGACCCAGCTTTGGAGGCAACCAGGGACGAGCAAATCAACGAAAAATTCCCAACAGAGTCCCTGGAAATGGTGGAATGTAGACAAGAACCATGGTATGCCGACTACGCTAACTACTTAGCTAGCTGTATAGTCACCAAAGGATGGCCACATCACCAAAGAAAGAAGTTCTTTGCTGATGTAAAGCATTACTTTTGGGAAGACCCTTATCTTTTCAAAATGTGTGCTGACCAACTCATCCGAAGGTGCGTACATGGCAACGAAGCACGAAGAATTCTCCGCCATTGTCATGAAGGTCCATATGGAGGACATCATGGTGCCGCTAGTACCGCACGAAAGGTATTTGATTCAGGATTTTATTGGCCGACCATTTACAAAGATGCGAAAAATCTTGTTAAGACATGTGATGCTTGCCAAAGATCAGGTAATATTTCTTCCAAAAATGAAATGCCACAAAATGGCATTCTCGTTTGTGAAATTTTTGATATGTGGGGACTCGATTTCATGGGACCTTTCCCACCGTCAAAAGGAAACATATATATACTTGTGGCAGTCGATTACTTGTCTAAATGGGCCGAGGCCGCAGCACTTCCAACAAATGATGGAAGAGTAGTGGTAAAATTTCTGAAAAAATTATTCTCTCGTTTTGGAACACCTAAAGCATTAATAAGTGATAGAGGTACCCATTTTTGTAACCATCAACTCGAAAAAATCTTAGCAAGATATGGGGTCTATCACCGGGTCTCAACAGCATATCACCCTCAAACAAACGGACAAGCCGAAGTGACTAATAGAGGTTTAAAACGAATACTTGAAAAAACCGTAGGTTTAAATAAAAAGGAATGGGCCGATAAATTAGATGATGCTTTATGGGCTTTTCGTACTGCTTATAAGACCACTATAGGCACAATCCCATATAAGCTCGTCTACGGAAAAAGTTGTCATTTGCCGGTAGAAATAGCTCACAAAGCTTACTGGGCAATAAAAAATGTAAACTTAGATTTAGATATTGCAGGTAAAAATCGATTTTGTCAAATAAATGAATTAGACGAACTAAGGAATTATGCATACTCTAACTCAGAAATTTATAAGGAAAGAATAAAAAATTTACACGAAAAATACATTAAACCTAATGAATTTCGAGTGGGAGATTTGGTTCTATTGTTTAATTCACGACTTCGATTATTTCCGGGTAAACTAAAATCTAGGTGGTCAGGACATTTTTCCATCACCCATATTTTTCCTCACGCTGCAGTAGAAATTAAATCTCGAAATGGAATTCCATTCAAAGTCAATGGCCAACGGCTAAAGCTCTATCGAGGATCCATTGAGGATGAAGAGGAGGAGATCTCGCTCCAAACGGTCAACGAATAAAAGGAATCCACATCATACCTGGTATGTTACGAACAAGTGTGTGAACATCGAATTCGGTAAGTCTTCTAACCAAGTTTCTGGGAAAACAGGGCACTCACACGTGCACTAGTTTAAAAAAAAAATTTAAAACTTTGCTCGGCAAGAGGCCGTGTCCGCGCAACTGTCGGGATAAAACCCTCTTTTCACAACAGTTACACCATTCCACACGCCCCGTTTCCCCGAAAAACGCTCTGGTCCAGGCGATTTTCCGCAGATTTTCGACGTCTCCTCTCATTCTAACAACATCAAGGTATGATTCTATCATCCGGATCAAACCTCAAATCTTTGTTATAATTTGTTAGCATTAGTTTAGATTAGTGTAATGGGAAGTAAATACACTTGTATTGTTGATAGATTTGCCCGATTTCTCACGAAAACCCCAAACCCTTGTTTTTGAACCAAAAAAGATAAAATTGAAGGGGTAACGGTTTGTTTTGGGAAAAACGGCACTTGGGGTTTCATTTTTGGGGGAAATCGTACCTACTTGGCCAAAAAATTTTCAGATTTTCGGGACCGGGTCGAAAAATGAAGTTTTGGAGTAACAGACGCCTGGACACGGGGTCGTGCTCGCCGAGCAAGGGGCCATGTCCAGCTCACTGTTTGCAGTTTCTTTCGAAAATCTCAGTGTTTCGTGCTAACTTTTGGTGTATTCTTTCAGATGTCGCAGAAGTTCACAAGATTCAACGCAAATGAGCTCGATGCTAGGGCTAGATATGACATACTTCAAACAAGACCCGAAGAATACCCAAGGCAAGCATGCACGGACCTCTTAGCCATGGTGAACCAACTTGACCGGTTCAACAACCTTGTTACCGGACCACTAAGGGTTGCCCTAACCACTCGAATTCGATCGGTACACGAATGCACTTTGGAGTTCTACAGTACCTTCACCTTCACTTCAAGGTGTGACCCGTTCGACAATGAGGGGGTTGCATTTCGATGTGGTGGGACTAGCTACTCAATCTCTATGGCGCAATTCGGGGCAATAGTGGGGCTGTACTTAGAAGAGGATTCGGGAAGTGAAGAAAACACCGGGGGAATGCGAGAGTTGGATGAAAATGAACGCCAAGCCGCATGAGCTCAGATTGGTGATGGGTTCTACAATCCGAGCAGCACTAAGAGTACTAAGCTGAGGGATCCGCTTTATCGCTACATTCATAGGCTCCTCACTTACTCCAGCGGCGTTGTTGGGTTAAGAGATTTGGTAGTCCTCCACTGCATTCACACCCGAAGACCCCTCGATGTTCCATTCCTGCTACTCCGGAACATGCATCTGAACCGGCTTGATCATGCACCAACCCCTATCTTCTATGGGGGATGGGTGTACCGCCTCTTCAAGCACTTCACGTGCATTCCTAGGTCTTTTGAAAGGAGCCCATGGTCAGGACGGGTTGATGTGCACATTTGTCGCGCCATGAACCTAATCTATGAGGCGGAAGACGGATCGGTAAGCTTTCAAAGGATGCAAGGCCAAGCATGGAACCCACAAGAGGCGCTAGTCCTTCACGCTCCACCTCCCCAATACCAGTACCAACCCCACGGTGATCCAGGGCAGTCCTCCTCACAAGGAGGTGGTTTTCCTAACTTTCAGAGTTTACATGATCTTTTGCAGGAAAACCTTATGTGCACCAGGAACACCTACAACCTTGCTAACAACACATACCACCGGGTCGGAGCCATTGAAAGAAACATCGCCGATATCCAAGATGACATCGGGAGCATCCGGGAGTATATGGCGGGTCATGGGGGAGGAGGTGATGACAGTGAGGGTGAAGAAGGAGTAGGAGTGGACGGTTGGTCAGCCCACAAGTTAATTTCCCTTTCTATCAAACAATTCCCGGCCTGCGTACCAAAGTGTTGAACAATTTACTTTTCCTGGCTTATTTTTATTTTCTGCTTTTGTTTTTATTTTTAACTTGTTGGTTTGGATGCTTAACATGGTAATTTAGGACGCTTGGTATTGTTTGGTGTGGTATTTACTGATAAAACAGGTACAAACAAGGCTTAGAGTGCTAAACATTAGTACTACTAACAGGAAAACCGGAGAAAGAAACCTATTTTTCAGCCTTGCAGACAGTCCACACGAGGTCGTGTCCAGCCGACACGCCCCCGTGCCCACCTCCCAGACCTGCTGTTTGTTTAAGTTTTCTGCAGATTTTTACCAACACGGGGTCGTGCCCAGCCAACACGCCCCCGTGTTCAACTTCTATAAGTTTTCGTTACTGGCACCTGAACACGGGGCCGTGTCCAACCAACACGAGGCCGTGTCCAGACTGCCAGTAACATAAAATTTTGCTTTTAACACCATTTTACACATTCGATCAACCTAGAAACTTATTTTTGAGACACATTGAGGACAATGTGTAATTTAAGTGTGGGGGGATGCTAAAACCTTGAATTTTGCAAGTCCTAATAACAAGCCTTACACAAATCATTTTTTTTTACTTGTCTAAGTTTAAGTTGGGATTCAAGTTCTAAAAAAGGTTATATTTTTACAAGTTTACAACCGATAGCGTCGTGATAAAAAGAACCAACATAAGAAAATTATGAAAAGGCATGACAAACTTAGTTAAAATTTGATTATATATACTTGATCACATAAAAAAACCCTTTTTCCCACAAAAGTGAGTTTTGAGCCTTTAACGAGCATAAAAATATATCTTTACACTAAATGCTAATTTTTCGTTTCTTGTGTGAATAGCCGCTTGGTTCGTACGACTCTAGAACTTGCCACAACAATACATTTCCGGTCCTTACCAACTTAAACCCGAGTAAGTAAATGATAGAGGCATTAGGACTAACCCTTTTTAATTCTACACCATTATTTTTCATATTTTTACCACCTACCCAAAATCCCCCAAGTTAACCCCTTTGAGCCTAAACCTTTTCATTTCTTAACCCAAAACAACCCTTTTTACCCACCTAAACCTTCTTATTTTTAAATTTTTTTTTGTAACCACGTTCGGTTCTCTTATGACTTAAAAAAAAATAAAAATAATAATAATAATGATAAAATAATAATAATTATTATTATTATTATTTTATCTTGATGAAACCAAACAAACAAACAAAGTTTATCAAAAATAACTTTGTTTAAACAATTCATCAAAATAAAATAAAAATATGAAAAAAATAAAAAGTCTTTCAAACCGACGTTTGTTACGCCTTTCGCCCTTTTTACTAGCCACTAACCCAACCACCCACCTTTAGCCCAAGCCTAACCCTTCACCCATAAAGTCCTCTTGATATTTACAAAGGTATATAGTTAAAAAGGAGGAGGATTGATTACTTGGCAAGCTTATGGTAGGAGTAAGTTCCATGCCGCTCTCGAGTGATTCACTAAAAATACACCTTCGGCCGAGTGTTGAGTAATTTATCTTAAGAAACGTTCTTAATAAATCATGCCGAATAGGATTGTAAATAAATAAAAATAAAACCTCAATAAAGAATCTTGGAAATCCCGACACTCTATGACAAGCCCAAAAACCTTCTCTTCTACCCATTCCATTTGGGAGTGAATAAAGCCACATTATAAAGAGTTTTGCTTGAGGACAAGCAAAGATTCAAATGTGGGGGTATTTGATATGCGCAAAATGCAACATATAAATTATATCAATTGTGGCATAAAACTAACCCTTTTTTAGTACTAATGTTGGAAAAAGTGTGCTTTTGTCTTCCTTTTGTATTTTCAGGATTAAATGAGCTCAAATTAACAAAAGAAGCAAAAAGACAGCTAAATCTAACATAAATACAAGAAAAGGAACAAAATTGGAATGCCCGACCCCTCGACAGCATCTTCCCAAGCAAAACTAAGAAAGCAGAAGACTGAACACGCCCCGTGCTCAGTGAGCACGGGGCCGTGCCCAAGTAGCAGCAGAAAAGACAAACCTTTAGAAGCTTCTACTGCCCACCACGGGGCCGTGCCCAGCGAACACGGGGGCGTGGTCAACTTCCTGCAGGCGCATTTATTGTAATTGCGAATTACAATTAATGAAGAGTGAGGCAAGGATGGACACAGGGCCGTGCCCAACGGGCACGGGGCCGTGCCCGAGCTTCTGTTCAGCCTATAAATAGGATTGTTTGGAGCCATTTCAACTCATCCCTTGGCACACCACCTCTCTCACACTTCACCCACCACCCACCACCACCATAACACCATCATCCACCACCATCATCCATTGTCCATCATAGAGTGTGTGAGTTGTCTCGGGATCCAAGATTGATCGTAAGAGTTCTTGACAATCAAAGGCCATGTTTGCCTAAGTCTCTTACATCACTTGGTGAGGACAAGTGTTTAGTGTAATACTTTTTATTTTTAATCTTTTGCACTTTTTAATTGGTTTTGTATTATTGACTTTAATTACTAGTTTCTTATGTTGAAGGTGATTCTTCCTTATCGTTTGTCCGTGGTGTCTTGGCATTATTTTACTGTCTATATAAAATAAAAGATTTTCACCATTCATATCTCCACGGTCTATATGGAGGTATGTTGGCTACCTGGTCGGGGTTTAAGGGAACGGTTTGGTGAGAGTCTTGCCATTGTTCAGTGTATAGATCCTGCAAAGGACCTGGGTCAAATTTAGTAGGACCTCCTTCAATACCTAAAGGTATTGGATGGCGGGGGTCCAAACTCTTTGATCTCCTCATAAGTTAAACTACTATTAAAACTTTAACCCAGCTACTTAGGACTGTATCCCTGCTGACTCAGACTACTTAGCTGAGGGTAACGTCACCTTCAAAAGAGGGGCCTACCACATTATGCATTAATAACTTAATTAATTATCTTTCAATAATCCGACCCTTTAGGATTGTATCCTTGCTGACTCAAACTACTGGGTTGAGGGTAACGTCGCCTTCAAAAGAGGGGCCTACTACAATAACTAAGATAATCTCTTAACTAAGTGCAAAAGTGCGAAAATAATCAAAGGTTAAACTAACACACGAGTCGGATCCAAGTGATTCATCTTGTCTATCTGTTTTTGTTTTTATTTTATTTTTCAGCATTTTAGTTAGTTTTATTTTCTTAATTTAAAAACCTTTTCTAACATTTTGATTTGATTAGACGTTGAGGATAAACCGGTACTAAAAGCTCTTGTGTCCTTGGACGACCTCGGTATCTTACCAACACTATACTACGTCCACGATGGGTGCACTTGCCCATATGTGTGTTTAGTGTTAGTAAATATCGTGTTTTATAAATTTAAAACTTGGCTAAAAGTGTAAAAAGGGCTTAAAATATACATCTAAAATATATACACACTTACGCACATCACGCTCACACCCGCAACGGGTGGATAGATGATGACGATGATTTCCCACCTTTCGTGATACCAGTTACACCACCTGTAGCCCCCATTTCAGCCCCTGTTTCAGCTTCCTTTGATGCTCACCGCACCGACCTACCTATCACGTTTCTTCAGGACATACCTCTGCCACGTCCTGGGGAGGGTTCATCTCGACAGCCATTTGGTCATACATCTTTCGTAGGCCAGTTTGTGCCCCAGATTTCTCATCCTACTGTTGTTTCCACTGTTGCACCATCTACTGCACCATCCTTCACCCCACCTAGTGAGCCGTTCCTCTGAACTACGCCCCCATTATGCCACCATCTGATCCGTATCACCCATACCACGTGGGGTATTCTACGAAGGATATTCTCACATCTTTCATGATACAGCAGGAGGCGCTGACCCGTCGCATACAGGAGCTGGAGAGAGCTCAGCGACCACCGCGCCATTGCCCTACCCCACCTGCAGTATCACACCCTCCACGTCCACTTTCACCCGATTCTGCCGCTCGCTTTTGGACTCCTGAGCAGCAGATAGCATACTTGTTGCGCGCCCATCGTGCTATGGAGGAGGACTGGTTGCATATGCGACGTTTACTCTTTTCTCATTTTCCCCCTCTTCCACCGCCATCAGCTTAGCCCTTTTGATTCGACGCAGGTAGACTTTTGATGAGAGGACCGCGATTGTGCAGATTATACAGCTTTTTGGAGACCGCATTTTGATGATTATGACTCTTGATGATTTGTATATTGGTTGTTGTTGTCACTGATTAGATAGTTTGGACTAGGGCGATGTGGCCCTTAGTCACTGATGATGTACGATACAGTTATGAACTTGTAAACCTACATTGTGGTCTTGATTTATGATAGCGCAATCGCAGTATTCTCATTATACGTGATGTTGGATTGATTGTTTATATTTTATAACATGTGATGTTATGTGTTTGGCTTATTTGTAACATGAGATGTTATGTGTTTGATATTGCTGTTACATACGTATGTCTTTTACTTACTACGACCTCACCAACATGAAACATCTTTTAGAAGATGCCGCCGAGACGTGGTCCACGCATGCCTACCAACGAGGCAGAACTCCAACAAATCATTGCTGCCGCCATAGCACAGTATGCAGCCTCACAAGGAGGAACCAGCGGAAGCAACTTGAACAACAACGGCAATAAAAATCCAACCCATGGTAATGTTAAGTCGTTTGAGACATACTACGATACATTTGGATATTTTTAGCACATTTGCTAATACCATTTGTATATTCTAACATATGCGCAGGGTAGTGCACAAGTAGTTCCTCGACTGCAAGCCCGTGAACTTCGACGGCACCGGAGGTGCTGTTGCTTTTGTAAGATGGGCTGAAAAGACTGAGTCTGTTCTTCGAATGAGCAAATGTGCTCCCGAACAACAAGTGACCTACATTTCTGGGCTATTTCTGGATGGAGCCCTATCTTGGTGGAACTTACAAGTACAAACTCTTGGTGAAGCCGCTGCTTATGCGATGACATGGAATGAGCTAAAGGAGCTCATGCGAAGAAAGTACTGCTCACGTGCGGAGATTCAGAAGCTGGAAACGAAATTCTGGCACTTGAAAATGGAAGGTCCCAAAATTGCGGAGTATGTTCAAAGATTCCACGATTTGTCTCATGTGGTGCCTTATATGGTTACACCGGAATTCAAACGAATCGAGCGCTTTATTTGGGGTTTAGCACCTCAGATCAATAGTATGGTCACTACTTCCAAGCCTGTGACAATCACAGAAGCCATTGATCTTAGTGTGGCTCTTACTGAGGAAGCCATCCGCTTAAACAAGTTTTCAAATTCTGAACAGAAAAAGAAAGAGACTCACGTAGAGTCATCTGGCGAGAACAAAAGGAAATTCTCGAACTTCAAACAGGGTACAAGCAGTGTTGGCAAGAAAGGAGAATCAAGCACACCGGCGAAGGCTGCAACCGGTGTTGAGAAGAAAGGGAAGGGTTATATGGGAACACAGCCCAAGTGTAACACCTGCCAGCGTCATCATTCTGGCCAATGTGGGCCAAAAATATGTGAAGCTTGTAGGAAAGTTGGCCACTTGAAGGATACTTGCTGGGTTAATGCTGGCCGGGGTGGCCAAGGAGGTTTCGGTAATAGGAACAATAACCGTGGTGGTAATGGAAATCGTTCACAAGGGAATAATGGAGGCAATGGAAACCAAGGGAACAATGCAAATCAAGCTGGGAACGCGAATCGAAATCAAAACAACACTCAAGCTGGGAACGGAGGTGGTAATGGGCAAAAACTGGGCTGTTTTAACTGTGGTGACATTGGGCATTTTAAGAAGGAATGCCCAGGATTGAACCAAGCATGGGGAAGAGTCTTTAACATCGAGGCGAGGGAACCGCGCCAGGATCCCAATGTTGTTACTGGTACGTTCCCTATAAATCAACGCTTTGCATCCGTTTTGTTTGATACTGGTGCCGATTATAGCTTCGTGTCATTAGAATTTAAGAATATGCTTGGGTTAGCTGCTAGTAAATTAGATATCCCATACTCAATTGAACTGGCTAATGGGAAGCTAGTTGAAGCAAATGAAGTTGTCAGAGGTTGTGTAATCGAGTTGGGAGAGCGTGAGTTCACTTTGGATCTACTACCAGTCAAGTTGGGAAGCTTCGACGTGGTAGTAGGGATGGATTGGTTGTCAAGCAACAAGGCTGAGATTGTCTGCCACGATAAGGTCATTCGCATCCCAACCGAAGATGGAGAGACGATCGTAGTTCATGGAGAAAAGCGCGATACACCTCTAAGAATCATCAGCTGTTTGAAAGCTCGAAAGTGTTTGTAGAAGGGATGTGTTGCCTTCTTGGCGCACATCGTGGATAAGGAAGTTGCTGAGCCGAAAATCGAAGACATCCTAGTGGTGAAAGAATATCCTGATGTCTTTCCAGAGGACTTGCCAGGATTGCCACCCCAAAGGCAAGTGGAGTTCCACATTGACTTAGTTCCAGGCGCCACGCCTGTAGCTAAGGCACCTTATCGACTTGCCCCTTCAGAGATGCAGGAGTTGTCAACACAACTCCAGGAGCTACTAGACAAAGGATTCATCAAACCAAGCTTCTCACCTTGGGGAGCTCCAGTTCTGTTTGTTAAGAAGAAAGACGGTAGTTTTCGTATGTGTATTGACTACCGGGAGTTGAACAAGTTGACTATCAAGAATAGATATCCTCTGGCAAGGATTGATAACTTATTCGATCAGCTGCAAGGTTCAAGCTACTACTCGAAGATCGATTTGCGATAAGGTTATCATCAACTGAGAATACAAGAGGAAAGTATTCCTAAGACCGCTTTTAGAACTCGCTATGGACATTACGAGTTTCTGGTAATGCCGTTTGGGTTGACAAACGTGCCAGCTGTTTTTATGGATTTGATGAACAGAGTGTGTAAGCCGTACCTAGACAAGTTCGTGATTGTGTTTATCGACGACATTTTGATCTATTCAAAGACGAAGAATGAACACGGACAGCATTTAAGAGCTATTTTGGAGTTGCTGAAGAAGGAAAACTTGTATGCCAAATTCTCGAAGTGCGAATTTTGGTTACGCGAAGTCCAATTTCTTGGACATGTGGTTAATGGGGATGGAATCCACGTGGACCCCACCAAGATTGAAGCGATAAAGAATTGGGAGACTCCAAAAACGCCAACCGAGATTCGATAATTCTTAGGTTTGGCTGGGTACTATCGAAGGTTTATTGAGGATTTTTCAAAGATCACTCAACCATTGACCTTTCTCACGCAGAAGGATAAGAAGTTTGATTGGGGAATCAAACAGGAAGAAGCATTCCAGATACTGAAAGACAAGCTTTGCAATGTGCCGATCTTATCGCTACCAGAAGGAACGGATGATTTCGTGGTATATTGTGACGCCTCACGTCAAGGCTTGGGTTGCGTGCTGATGCAACGCCAGAAAGTTATAGCTTACGCGTCACGCCAATTGAAAGTTCATGAAAAGAATTATACCACGCATGATTTAGAGCTAGGTGCAGATGGAGACATTATTTATATGGTACAAAGTGTACAATCTTCACGGATCATAAGAGCCTGCAACACATATTCGACCAGAAGGAGCTGAACATGAGACAAAGACGCTGGGTCGAATTATTGAACGATTACGACTGTGAGATCAAGTATCATCCAGGGAAGGCGAATGTGGTCGCCGATGCCCTAAGTCGAAAGGAAAGAATCAAGCCCATAAGGGTGAGGGCTTTAGAAATGATTATCCAGACAGATCTTTCCCTGCGCATTCGTGCCGCGCAGAAAGAAGCTCTTAAGGAAAGGAACCTTGAAGAGGAATATCTCCGTGGAATGGAGAAGCAGTTAGTGCCAAACGAGAAAGGAACGTTATGTTTCATGAAACGGATTTGGGTTCCTCTGTTTGGTGGTTTGAGAAAGGTTATTTTTGATGAAGCTCACAAATCTCGGTACTCTATCCACCCAGGAGCGGATAAGATGTACCAAGATCTTAAGGATTATTATTGGTGGCCTAGGATGAAAGGCGATGTTGCTGTTTATGTTAGCAAGTGTTTAATGTGCGCCAAGGTAAAAGCTGAATACCAGAACCCCTCAGGGATTCTACAACAACCTGAGATTCCCAAGTGGAAATGGGAACAGATTTCAATGGATTTTATAACAAAGTTACCAAGAACGCCAAAAGGTCACGACACTATTTGGGTAATAGTAGACCGGTTAACAAAATCTGCGCTTCTTACCCATCAGAGAGAAGGATAACACGAGCAAGTTGGCTGAGATATACATGAGAGAGAAGGTTTGTGTCAAGGATTTGGCAGTCTTTCCAAGAAGCTTTTGGCTCACAGTTGAACCTAAATACAACATTTCACCCACAAACTGATGGCCAGAGCGAGAGAACCATTCAGACATTGGAAGATATGCTGAGAGCATGTGTTATGGATCTGGGTGGTAGCTGGGATAGACATTTACCATTGGTCGAATTTTCGTACAACAACAGCTACCACACCAGTATTGGAGCCGCGCCATTTGAAGCTCTATATAGCCGCAAGTGCAGATCACCGCTTTGTTGGTCTGATGTAGGTGATAGACAATTGGTTGGTCCAGATGTGGTCCAAGAAACCACATATAAGATTTCACAGATCCGAGATCGCATCAAGGCGGCTCGCGATCGACAAAAATGCTATGCGGACCGAAGAAGGAAACCTCTGGAGTTTGAGGTAGGAGACATGTGTCACGGCCCCCGACCCGGTTTGACCCGTTTCAGGAGCCGCGGGACAGGAATCCCGTGGTATTTAATTTAGGCGACAGCGGAAGTCTTTTTAAAACAGAATCTTTCAATAATTTAAACTGCTCGTTTTATAACTTAGGGATAAATTCCCGAAATTTACAATAATGTGATTTCTCAGGGAAATCTTTATTTTCAAAACATGTTCATTTATTTATTTACATTGAGCCACTTTTCTAAGCTGGGAGTGCTCCACGGCACTTTTCTTTGCTCATACCAGATCACCTGAAACATGTTTGAAAAAGGTTTTGTCAGCGGGGAAATACTGAGTGAATTATTCATTTTACTGAAAACGACACCTTTTGTTATAATCTACAGTATTAAGGGGAATTACAATGTTTCTGATATCAAACCAACTACCCACAGTATTTGTCACTCGACCATCCATTGGCTAGCCCATTTGTCCAATGGTGTCTGTGACTGTGGTCAGATCACCCCTTGGCCACCCGTTTGTCCAAGTGTGACGGGAAACAAGTAATGTATACAAAACCCCACATACCGGCTGTAATTTGGTGATTACAAAGACTTAATCCCTGTAATTATAAATTTGAAAATAACTTGGAGTTTTGTAAAACAGTTGATAAAAAGAGAATGACTCACAAACTGTGAGAAAAGAGTTTATAAAAGAGGAATGACTCACTTTGCCGATTTACGAGCAGAGTATAAGCTTTACTGATTAGCCTGCTAACCTAATTTAAATAACAATGCACACACAAACAGGATTAGTAACCAATTCAGCAGTTACGTCAATTCACAAGATTAAACCCTCACAACTATTATCAAGTGCGATACTTAACAATTCAATGGATTCACAACGAATGACAGAGCATAGTCCGAATTCGAACAGCACTCAAACATTCAAGTCGAAATCACAATGAATAACAAAGTACAAGCTCAATTTGAGCAGCACTCGGACAATCGTTGGATAGTTATAATCGATCGGACGTTGAATCGTAATAGCGATCGAGTTATTACCCTGATTGCGGCAGCACCTCGTGATCGTGTGTGTGTGGTGAACTGATTTCAGGATATCTCGACGTATACAAAAGCTTTTTACGTCGTTTTAAGTTCAACAGTTAAGTGCCAATGTCGGCTATTTATAGCAATTTTTGGGGCTCCCTTACGGACCGTAAGCCTGAACCTTTACGGTCCGTAAGCTAAGCAGTCTAATTATAGGCTGCCTAGGCTCGGGACTAGCTTGGGTGAATCAATGGAATTGGCCAATTAGAACTGTGCAACGAAATTTTTAGATAAATATTAAACTAGGGTTTGCCCCCCTCGAGTTTTAGGGGCCCTGATCCTGATTCCGATTATTCTGAAAATTTTAGGGTTAGTGTAGAATTACTTGGGTGTCCCAATTAGGGTTTTCTTATTGACTAATTATTGTCCTAATTATGGATTTTAGTGACAGTTGTTACAACATGGTATTGTTAAAGGTATCACATGTGACACCTCTGCCACCACGAACACCAAAAAAATGCCAAACCTATGAAACATTGTGTTTCATACTTGGGATTTGTATAAATATGTGTTTCCTTTGCATATATCAATTCTTGTTCAATTCTGAGCTTTAAATCGCTTTCTAGAAAGTTATACGCGCACTGGTGCGTAAACATAATCAGTATAACGCGACAAACACTCCGGAATAGTGAAATAGGCTTAACATACCTTAAATGACCTTTACATAACTTAGAAATAAGTTTTGGAAGGTTTGGTATGGCAAAAGCAAGTTTATTCGATCGCAGGGACTATTTGCGTCAAACTGCGAATCTATACCGATTCGTATGGTGTCGAACAGTCCGGAACTTGATCATAAGTTAAACATACCATATATAACCTAAACATGGCTTAGAAATAAGCTTTGATAGGTTCGGTGTGCGAAAACATGCTTATATGATCTTACAGGGGCTAAAAGTGTCAAAAATGGCGTAAGTTTGCATTTTCGCGCATATTTTACGTTCTGGACACATCCGGGCATCCAAAATTTTTATGCACACTAAAATATTTTTATTTTAGTGATCGGCATGCAAAAATTCCATTCGTCTCTTAATTTGGTTCGTTTTCGCATCCGTTTGAGTTTCGTCATAATTAACCGAACAACGCGATCGTACGACCAAACGAGCCGACATCCGAGAATGTTCCAAGCATATTTTGAGTCCTCTAAACTTTATTGACCTTGTAGAGCCTTGAAAATGGCTTAACGGGGGTCAAAAATGCCTGAAATGGACTCGATTGCATGCAGGGACCAAAACTGTAAATTTTGAAAGTTTGCTGATCTGGGGGCTCAGGCGGGGCGCGTAAGCCCAGCCCCAAACCTTACGCGGGGCGCCTCAGGTGCCCAGCAACCAGAAAGTTGGTTTTTGCAAACTGTTTGCAAATTCAGGGGTTGTTTTGGTAAATTCTTGGTGTGTTAAGCAAGTTAAGTGGTCACCAAGGCTTTGTACCTGCTTGTGACAATTGGAGGGCCATGATTTCTTGCTTAATGGCTAAACAAACCACTTGTCATGATCTTGTTGATCACCAACAAGTATAAATAGGCCACTCCATTCACTTGTTCATTGCTCATTCCTCTCTTCTCTCCTTAACATCTGCTTTGGAGCTCTCTCAATTGAGTTTGGGACTTGTCTTCTTTGTAGAAAAGATAACAAGGACTTGGGTGAGCCTTTTTTTTCATTCTTTTATTTGCTTTCTATTCTAAATAGTCAAACAAGTGTTTGACTTTCAGTTTGACCAAGTCAATGGTCAACGCAAAGTTCGGTTGAACTTTGACACGTGATTGTAATCACGATAGTTATAATCCTTCGTGATTATAGCCGCTGATTACCACGTTAACTAGGTATAGTGTCGAGTCAAAGTTTCGGTCAAAATGCGTTTTAGCACGCATTTTGCAACGGAACTACTTTAGGGTATCAAAACACTTTGTTTTGATACCAAATCAGTAGGTTAAACATGTTTTGACATGTTTAACTCGACACTATTAGTTTAGTGCTTGTTTAGGGTCGTAAGGTAAGCGGTCTAAACAACCACTTAGACTTTCGAACCCGACCCGTTTGGTCGATCTTTAAGATCCGACCAAGCTTAGTTAGTGATCATAGTTGCATAGGGAATAACCACTGAGGTTATACCTTATGATCACATAGGATTGGTTAGTCGTATGCTAGTTAGCTTGTATGCCCATAGGAAATGACCAAAATGCCCTTTTGAAGCTAAAATCCGTATTTTGACTATGTGAACATATTTTTGACATATAATCTGAATTAGTAACATGTTTAGGGATAATTGGGCATGTAAGACTTGACATAGCACATAGTTAACCATCCGAACATAGTTTTACGCAAACGACGCATTATAGTGGCTTATACTACCATAATGGGTCGAAACGGGTCAAAAGCACTTAGGTAGACTTTCCAATCAGAATGTTAGGTCTATTAAATCATGCCATATGAGTTCAAATACTCATTTGATTTATAGAACTTCATTCTATCCTATCTCCCTATTTAGGATCCGATTGTTTAACATAGCGATTCCATACTAGGTACCACTTGATTCCTTAATTTCCCGAGCTTTGTTAGGACACTTAATCAAGGATACTCGCAATCTCAAGTGAGTACATAGTCCCCTCTTTTACTGTTTTCAAATGTTTTGGGGTGAAACATATATGCTTATCTGTTATTTTCCTGATTTTAAACTACATGATTATACATGCTTATTACATATTCTTTGATAAATTAAACGATTTCCTATGGTTTAAACACTGATTTTCCAAAACTTAAATAAACAAATTGTTGGATTGTACCATTTTAATACATTCACCCAGCCGATTGGTAGTATGATATAGCGCTATAGGACTAGACACCCCATTCCTGTTGAATGGAATGTCAGAAACCAAATTTTAACCAAATAGAAATTGCCTTCGTGGTATTTCTATAGTCTCCAAAGTGTAGTTTGATACACTAAGGCTTGATTGAATACCAAATCACACTTTCTTTGTATATGTTGATATACTACAAAAGTACAGTTTGATGTGCTCTCACATGTGATCTACCAAAGTATATTTTGATATACTAAGTACAAAATCCAACATGTGTTTTAACATACTACTTTGTTATTTCCCAAAGCATAGTTTGATATGCTACTGTTTACCAAAGTATAGTTTGATATACTACCTACTTTGTTATTTCATAAACTAAAGTATAATTTGATATACTACCAAAGCATAACTGATATGCTATTCTTAAACCAAAGCATAACTGATATGCTATTCTTAAACCAAAGCATATTTGATATGCTATTTTCAAACCGAAGTATAATTTGATATACTACCAATACTTTTATCCTTAAACCAAAGTATATTTGAGATATACTACCAAAACTATTATTTTAATTACTAAAGTATATTTCAATATACTATCCATTTAACTATTTCAGAACTAAAGTATACTTTGTTATAGTATTTATACAAGCTTTTCAAAACCAAAGTATATTTTTGTCTATACTATAAACTTTTTCCAAAACGACACGTTTTCAGAAACAAAACTTTTACATTAGATTCATGGCTATTTTGAAAACATAAAACCTTTTCTCACATTATCCAAAGCCATGAATCTAATACACAAAATCCTATGTTACTCACAGGCATTTTTATGCTGACGTACCTATTTTCATATATGTTTCAGGTACTGCTATGTGATGATTGTTGATGCATGCTACACATAGGATGGACTTGTGCCTTAGCGACTTTAAAACTGAGAAACAATTTATTTGTATTTATCTGATTTGTTCCAAAACATTGAGTTCAATAATTTAATAAAACAAAACTATTTGATCCATGGTTGTGAAACAATGATTCTGTTACAACACTCCCCGACGTTTCCGCCACGATTTGTTGTTTTACGTGGTCGGGGTGTGACATCACCCTGGAAGGGTGTGGCACGCTTCAGAAAGCGTGGAAAGTTGAATCTGCGATATATTGGTCCATTCAAGATTCTGGAAAGAATTGGTTTAGTAGCATACAAGTTGGACTTACCTGCCGAGCTGAATGGTGTTCACGATACGTTTCATGTATCAAATCTGAAGAAGAGTCCAACACAAGAAACTGTTGTCATTCCCACAGACGAGATTCATATTGACGACACGCTCCATTTTGTCGAAGAACTAGTTGAGGTTACAGATTGGAAGATAAACAAAACCTGCAGGAGCAGTGTCAAACTCGTCAAAGTTCATTGGAATGCAAGACATGGTCCAGAATACACATGGGAACGTGAGGATCGAATGAAAGAGAAATACCCCCACTTATTTCCTAAGACCCCTGCAACTAGAAGCAGAACCTAAAATATCGAGACGAAATTTTCTTAACGGGGGGAGAATGTGACAACCCTCACCAAAACAGGTGTCACACCCCCAAAATCCACCTGCGGAGTATCACCGCTTGGGAGCGTGACTGACCAGGATCAAGCCACCAATCATATTGAACATGTAAATAAATAGTAATAGTAATCCATCAATACGAAAGGTGTTTATCAAACCAACACAGTTAAGTATAGCGGAAGCATTTAAGTAAACCCAAACATAAATATCAATGTGTGAAATATCGTAAGTGTTCAAATAGCATTCATTAATCCTTGTCCACAACGACCTGCTCCTCCTTGTGCAAGCTCCATAAAGTACCTAAGGTCCTGCAAGGCATGCAGCAAATAATCAACAAACTAGTTGAGCGAGTTCACAGAAAGTAAGTTCGTAACAGTAATATGTAAGTTCATCTAGTGGGGGCTTCCCATACGAGTATATACTATTGGTGAGGGATTCTCACATTTATCCTTAACAATGGGGGATTCCCATTATGGTACTTACTAGACTAATTTCAACCATGTGTTCTTCTTAATCCGAGAACAGGTATACGTACTAGGTCACGCAAGATTTACGTGAGTGCCCTTCCCCGAGGACAGTGGTACGCATGGGGTTTACGTAGGATTTACGTAAGTGTCCTTCCGACCCGGAAGACAGTAGTGGGTATTAGGTTACGCAGGATTTACGTAAGTGTCCTCCCGACCCGGGAGACAATGGTAGATACTAGTTTACGTAGGTTTTACGTAAGTGTCCTGACTATCCTGAGGACGATGGTCTATAGTCTAGTTATTTCGTAAGTACGAGTAATCAGTCTATATCAACATTCCAACCCAATTCCCAACCCGGGAATCCCATGCCTTGGCTGTGTGAACTCACCTTGGTTTGCTCGGCAGATACACAATAAAAGGTTCTTGAACTAAAATGGTCAACCTCGTCCTAACAGGGTTACCACACGAGTCAGGTTTTGACTTCACTTAATGCACATATGTTTCACATAAGTAACATGTTTCGAGCACGTATAGAACATGGCAACATTTACCAGTTAATCAAGTGTATAACATAACCAAACTTGTGAGGGATGTACTAGACTAAACGATTGGGCTTAATAATAGTTGGCCCAACCCCTTGTGCGGTCTGCAAGGCTTGTGCGATCGACAATGGGTTGTGCGATTGGACACTAGCCCGGCCCAATTAACGTAAGCAATTCATTACATACTCGGCCCAAATTAAGTAGTGTATGTGTGCCTTGTGCGATCCGATTAATACCCAGCCCAACATGTCATTCGGCCCAAACAGTTAAACAACATACAGCTTGTGCGATCGAGGTACTTTGTGCGACTGGAGACCCTTGTGCGACCAGGGTCTCTTGTGCGACCAGGACCGTTGTGCGATTAGGATTGAGATTGGGCCTAAGGCCCAACAGTGAAGCGGCTTATGCGATCCGTGCGTGGCCCACGGTCTTGTGCGACCGAGTGAAACATGTGCGAACAGCCTCTTGTGCGATTAAGAGGCCTTGTGCGGTTGGGCTTGTGTGAATCCGAAATTATGCCAAACTGTTATATAGTTTCCATATTTCAAGCAATATTGTTACTAAGCCAATTAATTTCGGTTGACCAAATTATCAATTAACACAATATCACAAATCAGTTAGCCAAAATATCGATTAAACAGGCAGTTTCATCTCAATTCATATGAACCCTAATAATCACACTCATGAACAACATATCAAAACCTTGAATAAATATACCGATTTAACAACATGAAGCCGATTTATGAACATCACAACAATCAAACATCATATCCGATTTGGCTAGGATACTATCGCATGACTACGATCTAGAACATATATCATGGCAGCCGATTAACGCATAATCACATAACAGCCGATATATATATATATTCGTACATCCGATTCTAGGTTACGATCTTAACATCATCATCACATGCAATCAAAACAATCCGAACAAACATGAAATCACGTATAAACAAAAATGTCATCTATCAATACAAACAACAATCACACTAACCGGATTATGAGTAGAAGCAAAGGTGATCCGAGTAGGGAATGATCTTGCCGTCGGGTTCCAAGCAAACGAGAGAGAGAGAAAAGTCTAGGGTTCTTGTGTGTGTGTGATATTTGGTAACAAATGAGAAACAAAACCCCCAAGGTTGTGTGTTACGCGACCAAGAGAAGGAGTAATGGGCCGGCCCTTACTTGGGCTGCCCTTGAAGTCCGATGGCAAGCTTTACGGCCCCAAAGGGCTTGTGCGAGTGATGTGTGTTGTGCGTCCGGATCATGTTGTGCGGTTCGGTTCGTATACATTCACATAACATAACATACAATCATAACATTCATTAATCAAGGTATCACATAGACACGTAACGTTACATCAAAGTAAGTCTAAAGTTCGAGTTGTCACATTATCCCCAACTAATTGGAAATTTCGTCCCGAAATTTGGTATGCACTCACTGAGGAAGCTAGGTAAACTGTATTGTTCACTGATTTTCCTGGGGTGTCACATCCTCCCCCCGTTGATCTGGAATTTCGTCCCGAAATTCCGAAGTAGTAGCTTCAGCCTCAGTAGTGGTTGCATTGGTTTCGAATAACTGGGGGTACTTTTCTGTCATCCTATCTTCGCGTTCCCAGGTGTACTTTGGGCCACGTTTGGAGTTCCAACGTACTCGAACAAGAGGGATTCTCTTGTTTTTGAGGACCTTCACATCCCGGTCCGTGATTTCAACTGGTTCCTCGACAAACTGCAACCGCTCGTCGATCGTGAGTTCCTTAAAAGGAATGATGAGGGTTTCATCTGATAGGCACTTCTTTAGGTTCGACACATGAAAGACATTGTGAACTGCCCCGAGTTCAGCTGGTAGGTTCAACCTGTAGGCTACCTTGCCGATCTTCTCAATGATTTCGAATGGTCCGACATATCGCGGATTTAGTTTGCCCCGTTTGCCAAAACGAACCACACCCTTCCAGGGTGAGACTTTTAGTAAAACCCGGTCCCCGACCTGAAATTCCAAAGGCTTTCTACGCTTGTCCGCGTAGGCTTTCTGACGGTCGCGTGCTGCCGCCATGCGTTGTCGTATCTGTGCTATCTTTTCCGTGGCGTCCACAACAATCTCTGGACCCGTGATCTGACTATCCCCCACCTCTGCCCAACAGAGAGGTGACCGGCATTTACGCCCGTACAATGCCTCGAATGGAGCGGCTTGTATGCTGGTGTGATAACTATTATTATATGAAAACTCCACCAAAGGGAGGTGCTTTTCCCAGCCGTTGCCGAAGTCTATAACGCATGCCCTAAGCATGTCTTCAAGAGTTTGAATCGTTCGCTCAGACTGCCCATCCGTCTGAGGATGATATGCTGTGCTCATGTCTAATCGTGAGCCGAAAGATTTGTGCATTGCTTGTGTAGGATCGTATTCTGACCTGAACGAGTCGTTCAGAGGCTTTCTCCTTGGTTTCAGGTGCGGAATAACAAGAAACTAAGGTAGAAACAGCAGGCAAATCACTTTAACTACTTGTTTTACTGATTTCAAACGTTTACAGCTCAAATCTCGCACCGGCAGAACTTCGGCACGATTTCTACAACTGTTGCAACTAGAATCGCCTTTAGGATATTTATAAGGATCTGGGACCGCTTATTGGACAAGCCCAATAAGCGGCCCATACAAGTCACTCATAAGCGGTCCATAAGTTTTGCCGTTCGAGCGGTCCAAGCTACTACCACTCGAGCGGTTCAACCCATTAACCTAATGAGCGGTCCCGCCCAATAAATGACCGTAAGAGCGATCCACCTATCTAATATGACTCTAAAAGCGATCCAACATCTAAAACCTATACATTTTCACTATTTCTAGTATTACGTGCCCAGATCTAACTTTCTAAGACATTGACTCGATACAAGACGGAATCAGCAGATGTAGTGCACCAACAGACTCCCCCTCAGATGTTGATGGAGTCGACTATCGAGTCACAACATGCTGTATCTTCAATTCTTCAGTCTTGATCAGTCTTTGGGCTTCACTCTCTTTATCATTCTATCATTCTAAGACACGAACGAAGATGTAGTCGACAGACAACTGCACCAACAGACTCCCCCTTGAATGTTGACGGAATCTTCAGTGAGAGTCGTTCAAACAATCACAACTTCTTCAATCTTGTTCGTCCTTCTTCAGGAACTTAGCCTGGAATAATATCTTCTTCAGGAATTCCTTCCTGGAATCACATGCCTGGATCATTCTCTGGCTCTAACTTTCATCAGACTCCCCCTAACATAATGCTGAGATCTCTGTCTGGAAATCGTTATCACCATTGAAATCAACTCCTGGCTTTCTCTGTTTAAGCTCTCCTCTGGTTCTGATGTGTCTCCTGGCTATTCGTAGCAACAGGATCAGAAACCTGCAAAACTCAACCATACTATTACAACCTAATACAATTTGCAATTCAATTTAATGACTCAGCAAATCAGATAAGAAAAATTATGAAGATCAAACTGTAGGTTACCATTCAACTAATTCATCAAGTTAATGAACCAATTTTGCATTTCAAATCTTCACAATTTAACACTCTCTCTCAAACCACAAGTTCAACATGTTTAGCACTTGAAATGTCGAATATCAGTTCTTCACACTCTGTTGTCGAAAATCTTTTTGAAATTTTCAAATATCAAACAAAAAATACAATATTTTTGGATTTTTGAATTTTGAACAATACAGAAATGAACACTATTTTTGAGAGATTGTGCAAGAGGATCATATCGGTTTTTTTTTTTTTAGACATATCACCAACACCGTTGATCTTGATTAATCAGCAAATGTTAAAAATAAATTTACTTCTGATTGTCAGTATTGTTGTCCACTTAAACCTCTACACAAATTTTCAATTGATTCAAGATACGTATTTAATGTTTTAGAACTTAGACTTATTTGAGTGTCCCACCTCTTGAATATACTCCCGTATCCAGATCTCAATATTCTGATTTACAGGTAAGTATACTACAAATGATATCTGTATATAAATTAGGGGAAGAATGCGAAGACTGAGGGATCTCAGGTCAGAACTTCCGTTCAGCAGAGAGATATCAGTTTCGACTTAGCAGTGTGTCCCCTTTAGAGGATCTTTTCAGCTACAACAACTGATCATCAATTTTATTATCTAATCAGCTGAGGGCTTTATGCTATGTTTCAAGCATATTGAAGCAAGTATTAGCCAGGGACTAGGTCAGAACCACCGTTCAGCAGAAGTCCCGGAATAATACCCCAGACATCATTTGAGTACAAGAACCTAGTATTTCAGAATAAGAAACCTTTCAAACGAGATTTCAGGGGTTACCTATATATCCAAGTAGTGTTCCCCACAAAATAAGTAAGTTTTGATTTTATGTTTATATCTCGAATACAATTTACTAACTGTGTGAAGCCTACTGACACATCATTAGTAAGACTTGTTTAAAAACAATTTTGTCTTTACAAATCTCTAGCATGCTGTGATAGTCAACCGATGTACTATCATCTCCTCTTTTTGCAACAAAACTCATTTTCATTTTTCAATTTTTTAAATTTTTCAAAATTTTAATACTCCCCCTAAAATCAAAATATGTTTCAATTTTGATTTTCAAAAAAAATTGAAAACAAACTATACAAGAAACTTGACAACATTATGTGAATTACCTCAATTCACCATTTTCGTGCAAAAACAATCAGAACTCCCCCTCACAACAAACTAATTTCCCATAATGATTTCAAAACACTTAAGTTCGTTTCAATCAAAATGGTTTTTCCGGAAAAATTAGTTTGTGTTCCAACCATTTGTAGAATTGGGGTTATCTCATCATCTTGTTTTCTTCAAACCTTTTAAAGATTTATCATTTCCAGTTTACCATAAAGCATCAGTAGAAAATCAAGTACAAATTAATGTCCCTGATTTACCACATGTAAATCGAAAAATCACCAAAGTGAAATTTCTCAAGAAATGTGCCGATACATGATCCACGATACCATCTTGGGATCTCCGGCAAGTCAGGTTTTTCTATTTAAACAATTTCACCCAAGCCTGACTGCCCTTGGGTGATTTTGAATTCTTGCTCAACAATGGTGGAAAGTTTTTCTCATCCATTGTTAAACTAGAATTCTCAACTTTTACCTCAACCAATGGCTCCTCTGGTTTTACCATTCCAGAATCATTGCCTACAGGTGGCTTGTCCGACTTTGATCTGTCAGATTCATCACCGACCTTTTCCTTCTTCTTCTCCTCTTTTGTCCTCAGATTTGTATCTGATGAATTCTTTTTGCTCAACTTTGCAGATGAAGGAGTAGATTCATCAGAACTATTAATCTGTTTGTCCTGTGAACCCGAGGACAAAATCTTCTCGAGATATTCTCTCGCTTTCTTCCTCTTCTTCCTCAGTCGGTCTTTCTGCCCCTGTGAAAGTTTAACTTTCTTTTCCTGAATTGACTGTACTGGAACTTTAGGTTTCAGAACCTTTTGCTCCTGGGGCTTGACTTTGACTGGAATTTTTGCCATTTTCTGAGAATTAGCCCTCAATCTTTCATTCGATTTCCTCGGGCAATCTCTGGCAATGTGACCTTTGATGTTGCAGTTAAAGCACCTCCTGGTCTCATAACTCCAATACTGGCAGTTAATAGCAATGTGTCCATGATATCCACAACTATAACACATTCTGTTGTCGTACCTATCACCATTTTTAGTCCAAACGCTCAGATCAAAGCATTGTTTGGCTTGGTGATACTCCTTCCTCAACTTTGCTGAATTTGACTTTGAAGCACTGTGATCTGTCCTGCACTCAACAATTTTTGAATTTTCATTTTTTAAGTCTTTTGATTTCTGATTGCGATTGGATGATTGAACTGATGAGTTTTTTTCTTCATTTTTAAATTTTTGTTTCTGTTTTACAATCTTCTTCACAGGTTTCTGCTTAGAGCATTCTCCCTTTTCAGTCGAATGTAAAATAGTTTTCTGAAATTTTTCTTTTAATTTCAAAAATTTTTCCTTTTTCTTAATTTCAGCATCAGATTCTGGCTCAGACTCATCTGCTGAATAAAATTCCTCATTTTCATCATCAGTTTTCTCATCACAATCTTCAGCTTTTTCACTTATCGGCATAGAATTGATTGGTTTTGGACAAGGAAAATTCAAACCGTCAGATTTAGTCACAAAACCTTTCAATTTCTTCTCAAGTTCATCAATTTTGTTCCTCGAATTTTCAGCTTCACTTTCAAGCTGAGATATTCTCCCAAAATGAGACTTGATTGTTTTTTCATTATCATTCTTCAAATTTTCAAGAACAGATTTTTCATTCATCAAAACTTTTATCTGTTCCTGAAATTTTGATTCATTCGCTTTCAGGTTTTTATTTTCAAGCTTTATCCAGAAATCTTCATCTTCTGATGATTTCTGTTTGCTTTCAAGCTCTTTTTCCAACTTTTTGATTTTCACTTGAGCGTACTCACCTTCTTTTTCAAGTTTAATGATTTTCTGAAGATGGGAATTTAACACTTTCTGTTTTTCAATGTTGTTTTTACTAAACACATTTCTCCCATCTTCAAGAATTTTCATTTGATTTTGAAAATCTTTCTCAATTTTTGATTTTTCAATTTCAAAATTCTTAATTTTCTCTCCAAAAATCTTTTCTTTTTCTTTCAATTTCTTATTTTCAAAAGTCAAACTGTTCAAACCATCCAACAGTTTGTTATTTTCAGCTTTCAGTTTCTCACAAATACTCTGAACCATAAGAATCTGTTTTTCAGCAGCATGCTTCTCGTGTTTCAACTTTTTGACTTCAGATGTCAAACTTTCTGTGTCTCTCGTGAGTTTGTCATTGTTTGTCTTCAAGTTGTCACGTTTAGAGCATCCTAATGTAGAACTTAAAGATCCAGACTTTACAGATTCTCTGATTTCTGAAGCTTCCTCTTTCTTTTCATCGTTCATTTTCATTTGTTCTTCAATTTTTCCAATGAGTTGACTAATTGTCAGACTAGAAAACTCTTCAGAACTTTTTAATTTTAAAATATAATTTTCCCATTCCTCTTGAAGTAAAGCACTGGCAAATTTTTCGACCCATTCCTCTGATGCTTTGTTTAAACCAACTATAGTCATTGAACGAACAAGATGTTTGTATCTCTCAATTACACATCTTGTGCTTTCTCCTGGAAAACCTGAAAATGAATCAAACTCTTTCGTTAGTACTCTTCTTCTATCACATTCTTCTTGAGTCATGTTAAAGATATTGAACTCCATGATTTGGTTAAGCGAAACTGCACGATGTACACAAGAATCAGACTTTGACTGATAAGCGGTCCAGATAAGCGATTCGGATGACAAATAAGCGATCCAAGAATTGTCTGCTCGAGCGATTCAAAGTCTGTCCATTCGAGCGATTCCAGATGGTCCAAAAACACGATCCACCACTCGTCCGTATGAGCGGTTCAAAGTAATCCAAATAAGCGGTTCACAATCAGTGAATTTGGAGCGGTCTAAGATCAAACTGTCCGAATGAGCGGTTCCCAACCGTCCGGATGAGCGGTTCCCAACAGTATTTTCGAGCGGTTCACGAAGTGATGTCAGCAAACACGAACCGCTTTTGAGCGAAAATTCAATTTTAATCAATTTTAAGCCGAATTAAGGTCTGAAAACTTCCAGGTTTTGTTAAATCATGATTTCGCACATATTGTGAGAATTTGAACGAATTTCGACCGTGAAATCTTCCCAAATCAGAAAAAGAAGGTGTAGAAGTAAGAAAAAGTGACAAAATCCAGCTAATTTCTGCAGAGAACCTCCTCCTGTGCTCTGATACCACTTGTAGGATCGTATTCTGACCCGAACGAGTCGTTCAGAGGCTTTCTCCTTGGTTTCAGGTGCGGAATAACAAGAAACTAAGGTAGAAACAGCAGGCAAATCACTTTAACTACTTGTTTTACTGATTTTAAACGTTTACAGCTCAAATCTCGCACCGGCAGAACTTCGGCACGATTTCTACAACTGTTGCAACTAGAATCGCCTTTAGGGTATTTATAAGGATCTGGGACCGCTTATTGGACAGGCCCAATAAGCGGCCCATACAAGTCACTCATAAGCGGTCCATAAGTTTTGCCGTTCGAGCGGTCCAAGCTATTACCACTCGAGCGGTTCAACCCATTAACCTAATGAGCGGTCCAGCCCAATAAATGACCGTAAGAGCGATCCACCTATCTAATATGACTCTAAAAGCGATCCAACATCTAAAACCTATACATTTTCACTATTTCTAGTATTACGTGCCCAGATCTAACTCTCTAAGACATTGACTCGATACAAGACGGAATCAGCAGATGTAGTGCACCAACAGCTTGCCATAGCTCTGACGTGAATCGTGCATCGCGATCCGAAATGATGGATGTGGGCACCCCGTGCCTCGAAACAACTTCTTTAAGATAGACGTCTGCGAGAGTGGAGAACTTATCCGTTTCCTTTATAGGTAGGAAGTGTGCAGACTTGGTGAGTCGATCCACGATCACCCATATGGTATCATTCCCCCGCTGGGATCTAGGTAGGCCTGTGACGAAATCCATGGAAATTTCTTCCCATTTCCATTGCGGTATCTTGGGCTGCTGAAGTAGACCCGCTGGTTTCTGGTATTCGACCTTGACTCTCGCACAGGTCAAACACTTGCCGACGTAAGTAGCGATGTGGGCCTTCATACTAGGCCACCAATAAGTAGTCCTGAGGTCGTGGTACATTTTATCCGACCCTGGGTGTACCGAGTAGCGAGACTTGTGTGCTTCGTCCATCACAAGTTCGCGTAGACCGCCATAAAGTGGGACCCAAATACGCCCCGTTACATAGTAGGCGCCGTCTGCCTTCTGTTCCATTCGTTGTTGTGAGCCGCGTAAGGCTTCAGCTTTGACATTTTCGGGTTTCAATGCTTCTACCTGAGCATTTCGTATCTGTGTTGGAAGGCTAGACTGAATCGTAAGCTGTAGCGCTCGCACGCGCCGTGGTAAGGTGTCTTTCCGACTGAGGGCGTCAGCCACAACATTGGCTTTGCCTGGATGGTACTTGATAGCGCATTCATAATCGTTCAGTAACTCGACCCATCGCCGTTGACGCATATTCAAATCCTTCTGCTTAAGGATATGCTCGAGACTCCTGTGATCGGTGTAAATCGTGCACCTAGTACCGTACAGGTAGTGTCGCCATATCTTAAGCGCGAAAACAACAGCTCCCAGCTCTAAATCGTGCGTCGTGTAGTTCCGTTCATGAATCTTAAGTTGGCGTGAAGCGTAAGCAATAACCTTGTCGCGCTGCATTAACACACATCCAAGACCCTGAATGGATGCGTCACAGTAAACCACGAAGTCATCTGTGCCCTCTGGCAAAGAGAGGATAGGTGCACTGCAAAGTCTATCCTTTAGGTGCTGAAAAGCAGTTTCCTGGGGTTCTCCCCAGCGATAGGTGACACCCTTCTGTGTCAGTAGCGTAAGCGGCTGAACAATCTTTGAGAAATCCTTGATAAACCGTCTGTAATAACCCGCGAAACCCAAGAATTGGTGTATTTCCGTTGGCGTACGCGGTGCAGGCCAGTTTCTGATTGAGTCTACCTTGGATGGATCAACATGGATCCCATCCTTGTTCACTACGTCGCCTAAGAAGTGGACTTCACGAAGCCAGAAGTCGCATTTCGAAAACTTAGCGTATAGTTGCTCCTTCCGAAGGAGTTCCAAAATGAGGCGTAGGTGCTGCTCGTGTTCCTCCTGACTCTTGGAGTAGATCAGAATGTCGTCGATGAATACTATGACGAACTTGTCAAGATAGGGTTTGCACACCCTGTTCATAAGATCCATAAATACGGCAGGCGCGTTCGTTAACCCGAACGGCATGACAAGAAACTCGTAGTGGCCGTAGCGAGTTCTGAATGCGGTTTTGGAGACGTCCTCCTCCCGGACTCTCAGCTGATGATAACCTGACCTCAGGTCTATCTTCGAATAATAGCACGACCCTTTCAACTGGTCGAATAAGTCGTCTATGCGTGGAAGAGGATAACGGTTCTTCACCGTCACTTTGTTGAGTTCACGGTAGTCGATGCACATTCTGAACGTACCGTCCTTCTTTTTCACAAAAAGTACTGGAGCTCCCCAAGGCGAAGAGCTTGGACGTATGAAGCCCTTTTCCAAGAGCTCTTGTAGCTGCTTTGACAATTCTTCCAATTCTGATGGAGCTAGACGATATGGTGCGCGAGCTATGGGTGCTGCTCCTGGAGCGAGCTCGATTTGAAATTCGACCTGACGGTGAGGCGGTAAGCCAGGTAAGTCTTCAGGAAACACCTGAGGGTAGTCACGTACAATTGGAATATCCTCCAATTTCTTTTCTTTTGCTGATGCGTCTGTAACGAGTGCCAGAATTGCGGTGTGGCCCTTCCGCAGGCACTTCTGAGCCTTCAAGAAAGAGATGATGCCAACTACAGCACCACTCTTGTCGCCCTGAACTTCGAGAGGTTCTTGACCAGACCGTGGAATACGAATGATCTTCTCACTGCATAAGATCTCTGCCTGGTGTTGGGATAGCCAATCCATCCCAATCACGACGTCGAAGCTACCCAAAACTATGGGAATGAGATCGATAGAGAAAGTTTGACCAGCTAGGATAAGATTACAACCCTGAACTACGTGCGTGGCTTCTAGACTTTTACCGTTAGCTAACTCTACTACATGTTTGGTGGGTAAAAGTGTTGGTGCACGTTTTAGCAGTTGACACATTTTCACAGACATATAGCTTGTATCCGCACCCGAATCAAACAAAACAGTAACGTAAATATTGTCGAGGAGAAACTTACCCATAACCACATTGGGATCGTTCACTGCGTCAACTCGACCTAGCACAAAAGCGCGTCCCCTAGCCTCGTTGCCATTATTGTTGTTGTTCCCACCGTTGTTGTTCCCGTTGCCCTGGTTATTGTTGTTGCGATTCTGATTCTGGTTCAATTGAGGGCAATCGCGTTTGAAGTGACCTTCAGCCCCACACTGGAAACATCCCCGGTTTCCACGCTGTGGCTGCTGCTGCTGTGGGTTCTGTGGAGCTGCTTGTTGCGGTTGCTGGTTCTGATTTGCAGGCCGTGGGCTCCTACAGTCTTTGGCCTCGTGACCCATCTTGAGACATCTTTGACAACGACCCTTGTTGCACTGGCCGCTGTGATGTCTGTTGCAGTTGTGACACTTAGGGTGAAACCCTTGATACCTTCTCTGTCTATGACCACCAGAGGATTGCTGACCAGGACTCTGGTAGTGGTCAGTCTTCTGTTGCTGAGCTTGAGACTGAATGGATGCTGAACCTTTGCTTGAATCCCCATCCCACTTTCTTTTGTTGTCACTGGGTGTAGTGGGAGTAGCGGCTGAAGTGGTAGCACTGATGCGTTTGGGCAACTTGTTTTGATCCACCGCCTGATCCGTGAGGCGATGAGCAAGACGCTGAATGTCTTGGATGTTATCGAGGTTAGCCGACGTAACGTGGCTCTGAATTTCTGAGGCTAGACCCTTGAGGTACAACTCGATACGTTTGATAGGAGGGTCTACCATGGTAGGACACAAAATAGCCAGTTCGTTCGATCGCTTCGTGTATGCTTCTATTTCTGACCCCGTCATCTTCAAATGATAAAACTCATTCTCCAACTTGTGAATATCATCCCTTGTGCAGTACTCACGCTTGATGAGTTCCTTGAAATCGTTCCATGGGGTGGCGTTAGCAGCTGCCAACCCGAGAATCTGAACTTGGGCGTTCCACCAAGTTAGTGCTATTCCTTCTAACGTGCCAGTGGCGTATTTCACCCTGCGAGCCTCAGGGCATTCGCACATTTCGAAAACTGACTCTAGCTTCTCGAACCAGTGGAGGAGTCCCACTGTCCCCTCTGTGCCGCTGAAGGTACTTGGACGACAGTCCATGAAGTTCTTAAAGGTGCAAACTTGCTGCGCTGGTTGACCTATTGTATACGAATAGGGCAAAGTTTAAATACAAGGGCTAGTTTAGGAGTGTAGGATCTAAAGATCCTAGCGTAAGTTATGACTACAGGATATACTACCTGCTTGAGCAGCTGCAAGTGCCGCAGCAACTTGTGCTTGAACAAGAGCCTCTAGCTGGGCTTGAGTCATGTTAATTCGTCCAGACATGATCTTCATAGTAAAAGTAACGCAAGTGAGAGTGGTTCGCGAATAGGGCGATGACAGAAAAGCGTAAGCATGTAGGTATTCTCATGAAGTAAAGTCATGTGTATCTAAACGTAACGCGAGCAAAGTTCTAAGCAGTTCTAGCAAACAGGCAATAAACATAAACCTTATTACCTAGGATGTCGAGTCTTGCACGTGGAGCGAAGCGTCGTTGTGGATCGTTGAGAGCACTGTACTGGTTATAGTCTGGTTTTAATAAAAACGTTTTCCCTTATTAAAACCAAGTTCTCTATAACCAATGGCTCTGATACCAATCTGTCACACCCCCAAAATCCACCTGCGGAGTATCACCGCTTGGGAGCGTGACTGACCAGGATCAAGCCACCAATCATATTGAACATGTAAATAAATAGTAATAGTAATCCATCAATACGAAAGGTGTTTATCAAACCAACACAGTTAAGTATAGCGGAAGCATTTAAGTAAACCCAAACATAAATATCAATGTGTGAAATATCGTAAGTGTTCAAATAGCATTCACTAATCCTTGTCCACAACGACCTGCTCCTCCTTGTGCAAGCTCCATAAAGTACCTAAGGTCCTGCAAGGCATGCAGCAAATAATCAACAAACTAGTTGAGCGAGTTCAAAGAAAGTAAGTTCGTAACAGTAATATGTAAGTTCATCTAGTGGGGGCTTCCCATACGAGTATATACTATTGGTGAGGGATTCTCACATTTATCCTTAACAATGGGGGATTCCCATTATGGTACTTACTAGACTAATTTCAACCATGTGTTCTTCTTAATCCGAGAACAGGTATACGTACTAGGTCACGCAGGATTTACGTGAGTGCCCTTCCCCGAGGACAGTGGTACGCGTGGGGTTTACGTAGGATTTACGTAAGTGTCCTTCCGACCCGGAAGACAGTAGTGGGTATTAGGTTACGCAGGATTTACGTAAGTGTCCTCCCGACCCGGGAGACAATGGTAGATACTAGTTTACGTAGGTTTTACGTAAGTGTCCTGACTATCCTGAGGACGATGGTCTATAGTCTAGTGATTTCGTAAGTACGAGTAATCAGTCTATATCAACATTCCAACCCAATTCCCAACCCGGGAATCCCATGCCTTGGCTGTGTGAACTCACCTTGGTTTGCTCGGCAGATACACAATAAAAGGTTCTTGAACTAAAATGGTCAACCTCGTCCTAACAGGGTTACCACACGAGTCAGGTTTTGACTTCACTTAATGCACATATGTTTCACATAAGTAACATGTTTCGAGCACGTATAGAACATGGCAACATTTACCAGTTAATCAAGTGTATAACATAACCAAACTTGTGAGGGATGTACTAGACTAAACGATTGGGCTTAATAATAGTCGGCCCAACCCCTTGTGCGATCTGCAAGGCTTGTGCGATCGACAATGGGTTGTGCGATTGGACACTAGCCCGGCCCAATTAACGTAAGCAATTCATTACATACTCGGCCCAAATTAAGTAGTGTATGTGTGCCTTGTGCGATCCGATTAATACCCAGCCCAACATGTCATTCGGCCCAAACAGTTAAACAACATACAGCTTGTGCGATCGAGGTACTTTGTGCGACTGGAGACCCTTGTGCGACCAGGGTCTCTTGTGCGACCAGGACCGTTGTGCGATTAGGATTGAGATTGGGCCTAAGGCCCAACAGTGAAGCGGCTTATGCGATCCGTGCGTGGCCCACGGTCTTGTGCGACCGAGTGAAACATGTGCGAACATCCTCTTGTGCGATTAAGAGGCCTTGTGCGGTTGGGCTTGTGTGAATCCGAAATTATGCCAAATTGTTATATAGTTTCCATATTTCAAGCAATATTGTTACTAAGCCAATTAATTTCGGTTGAACAAATTATCAATTAACACAATATCACAAATCAGTTAGCCAAAATATCGATTAAACAGGCAGTTTCATCTCAATTCATATGAACCCTAATAATCACACTCATGAACAACATATCAAAACCTTGAATAAATATACCGATTTAACAACATGAAGCCGATTTATGAACATCACAACAATCAAACATCATATCCGATTTGGCTAGGATACTATCGCATGACTACGATCTAGAACATATATCATGGCAGCCGATTAACGCATAATCACATCACAGCCGATATATATATATTCGTACATCCGATTCTAGGTTACGATCTTAACATCATCATCACATGCAATCAAAACAATCCGAACAAACATGAAATCACGTATAAACAAAAATGTCATCTATCAATACAAACAACAATCACACTAACCGGATTATGAGTAGAAGCAAAGGTGATCCGAGTAGGGAATGATCTTGCCGTCGGGTTCCAAGCAAACGAGAGAGAGAGAAAAGTCTAGGGTTCTTGTGTGTGTGTGATATTTGGTAACAAATGAGAAACAAAACCCCCAAGGTTGTGTGTTACGCGACCAAGAGAAGGAGTAATGGGCAGGCCCTTACTTGGGCTGCCCTTGAAGTCCGATGGCAAGCTTTACGGCCCCAAAGGGCTTGTGCGAGTGATGTGTGTTGTGCGTCCGGATCATGTTGTGCGGTTCGGTTCGTATACATTCACATAACATAACATACAATCATAACATTCATTAATCAAGGTATCACATAGACACGTAACGTTACATCAAAGTAAGTCTAAAGTTCGAGTTGTCACAACAGGTATCCGTACAAATTAATTAATATTTAATTAATGCTTAACTACTGTGCTTGATTACAATTACGAACAAACTGCTTTCTGTTTTCTGATACATACATGTTCATGCATCATACTTTATTACTATCACTCCATTTATTACACACAGTCTATAGTGACAAACTTGATGCACAAAAGCACAGTTAGCACAATGAACGGATAACCCAGTAAACATGCTGACATAGCCAGCACTAGATAAACACTGTCTCTGAGGCCAGTATGAGCCGGGAATAGATTACTACACTAGTAGGGAGTGTAGGGAGGTGAGGATTATAAAACTGCGTCACTAGGTGATAGTCATAGTGACCGGATGTGCCTAAAACATGCTTTAATTACAAAATTTTGCCCTTTGTGCAAAAATTCAGCATTTAACTTAACTAGTATAGTGCAAAAACATGGAAAAATAATACTAGACACTTTCCAAAGTGTCGGGAATTTATTGTGTCACTAAAAACACTATAAGAGACACTTTAAGGCTTTACTTGACACTTTAACGGATCAATATCCAACCGAACAACCGGACTTTACCCAGAACATAAAAATATTGTCAAAGACATGGTTTATACTTTTCTGAGCTAGTTAGGGTCCCCGAACACCCTAAAACCCTTTGTATTATAACACACACATAATACTCTAACTAATGCCATTACAACTTAACTAGATCCTAACTATGTCATCAAAACCCAACCATAACCCCCCCCCCCCTCAATTGACGGTCACCATGTGGTGACCCACTCCCCACATTTCTTGATTATTTTAATAAGCCTTGTCTAATATCTTGAAAGCACATTACATGTTGGATAAAACACTAATATGGATTATAAATATAACCTTAAGATCACCCATCTCTCACTTCCAACACAACACCAAACAACCATCTTCTCCTCCTTCCTTTGAGTGTTCGGCCGAGAACACTAGCACCACCACCACCACCATCAAGTTTCGATCTAGCTATTTTACGTACATACAAGTGTGCTAAAGATCATTCAAGCAAGCCCGGTGCACTCGGAAGCTCAAGAACCTCTCTATATTTATTTTATCCACCTTGTTTACGCCTTGTTTCTTCCCTAGCCTTGAGCTAGTAGTAAGTGCTTCTAAACACCATCTTGTTCTTGTTTAAAGTGGTTAATAAGTGATGTAACGGCTAAAACTCAAGAACACATAAGATCATAACTTAAAGTCTTGAAAGTAAGATGAATATGTTGGATAAAGAGTAACTAGTTGTGTAAATCATGTAAATCTTGGTTAGTTGTGATTATTTTATGTTGTTTGTTGCTATTAGTGGAATGGATCATCATCTAACCATACTAGATCATGTTCAAGAACATGAACTAGTAGCATGTTAGTGTAAAAGTTGTAAAAGATGATGAACTCTTCCACTCATGAAACATGAACTTGTGTAAATGTAATTTTTCTAGTGAAATAAGGTTCTAAACTAGTAGATCTAAAGATCTACAAGTGGTTTCTGGGAAGAACCAAGTGTAAAATGCAAGTCTTGTTTAAAACCCGGATCTTACATAGACTACAAGCATTTTAGTGAAAAAAGCAAGTGTGTAGACACTTGTGTAACAAAAAGATTTAACAAAGAAATATTTTCGTAAATATTAACTAGAAGTTGTAAGACTACAAGTTCTTTAAAAATAAAGTTTTCAAGAAACTAATTTTATTTTTAAAGATGACGAGATCCACTAAATATGTTAGAAAAGTTACTACATATATTTACACAACTTGCAAGTTCATAAGTTTGTGATTTAGACTTGATTTGTCAAGTTTGATGTTTAAATGATGTATGATGATGATTGATAAATTGTTTGATTGAATTTTGAAAAGAAAATGATACGCTTGTAAGCGTGGCCACCTCCAGTTACAGAGGAAACTCTGGCGAAATTTTTCTAGAAATATAACACTTAGAAATATTTTTGTGACAAGTGTTTATAAATATATTTTTGACTTGTTTTTCCAAATAAATTTCGCCATGATTTTTATTACAAAATAACCAAGTGTCGGAGACGGATTTTCGTAAATAAAACTTGTTAAATAGATATTCAGAATATATATTTCATAGTAAAACGCTTGTGTGATGATATGATTATTTTGTAAACTAGATATTACCCTAAAAATAATATTAATTGTAATATCATGAAAATACGACTCCAAAATAATACCAACGCCCTCACAAATAAATATTTAAATTACACCTGTACTGTTATTACCACGCGAACCTTTAAATGTAACTTATGTATTTTCGGAAAATACTCTTAAATGTGTATTTTGATAAAAGTATTATTTTGAGAAATTGTATGAGATAAAATATAATATTTTTGGGAAAAATATGTATATTTTGGAATTAGAATATTTTAGACAAGTGATTTAAAATATATTTTCAAGTGAGAGTTAAGAATATATTTTCGGAATTATAAAAAAAAACACACATGTATTAATACCCCCATCCTTGGGAAGGAATATATTTACAAAATAATTAAGAAGTGTAAATACGAAATAGTTGTCTAACTATTTCCCAAAAACGTTAAACCTTAAGCCAAGGCACGGCCGTCCGTCTAATAGAAGTTAGTACGTACAGGTCGTCATGCAGCAGGTTATTTTGGGACGGATTATTTCGAGACGCACTTCTGTGAGTTCATGTCCCCCTTTTTCTCTTAACTGTTTTCGGTTTTTATACTTCGGTGGTGGAATACATGTTACAATGATTACGGATACTTTTATACATGGTATGGTTAGCGTAAGGAGGGTTACTACTTAGATCATGTGAGTGGGTAGGCGGAAACTAGAGGCCATTAATCCTCATTGTAGGACCGAGGGTCATTAGCGGTAGATCTATCTGGGTGTAGCGAGCCCAACTCCAGGCCCAACTGTACGGACCTCGGCATGACTTTGAGCCCGACGCAAAAATCTGCTAGGTTTGAGTCTTCCTACAGCACTTCACACATATCATTGGCCTTGCAAACCAATGGTGATCTCATTTTTCCTTATTTGCTACATACCAGGGATTTTCATACATACAAACATGTTACAAAGGTTTTTACATACTCACTTTCACATGAACTCGCTCAACTTTTGTTGATTTTTCAACTTACATGTATTTCAGGGAATTAGGGATCTGGCGAGGTATGCTATGTCTTCATGCTGCGTAGAGAAGTGATGTCATCCAAGTTTAGGGGTTGTGACTTTTCCCTGGACGAGTCACAAGTCTTAAACTGTGTTTATTTCATGTTTGTGGTTGCGTCTTATGAACAATGTTTTTATTTTGTTGTGTTGTATTTTCGTTGCATGTGTCGACGTTTGAAAACAATGTTGTCGTATTTTACTTTTAAAACTTGAATCAATGGATGATCATAATGGTTTTACTTTCATATAGCTTGGTTGTGATTAAGCTATGGTATTAAGAAGTCACACCAAATAAACCCACGCTTCCGCAAAGCCAGGGTGTGACATGCACTAAGTATAAAAATCAACATGTGTTTTACATCGATCGAAACGATAAAGATGAACACTGGTACCGACACCGGTGTTCGAATGGTATCGATCATTTCAGATCGTCATGGTTCGGTATCGATATTCATATACCGTCGCAGATAAATTTGTAGAAGTAAAAAATTATCTAAACCTAAAACAATAAAAATGAATATAGGCACCGGAACCAATGTTATTTGATATGATACGGTGTAAGTTTATTGAAAGCAAACCTTATAAAATAAATATCGGTACTGAAAATTATATTGTTTGTATGGTTTTAGTACAATTCACTACGGTAGCGACACGACATCCGTTATTAAACATGAAGCCATAAAAATGAATACAACTACCGTTACCGGTCTTGTTCAGTACGCTATGGTAGCGATACGATGTCAGTTTATCGAAAGTAAAACACAATAAAAATAGATATCCACACTGATACAGATGTTGTTCGGTCATTTCAGTTCAGTTTGGTGCGATAGCAACATAATTATCGTTCTCAATAAAAGTTATATCGTAGTACTGAGAAAAAAATATAGAATGCAAGTTATTATGGAAAAAATCAAAATAAGTGATGAATAAAATTATAATAAATAAATGAATAAATACTTCAAGATAATAAATTAGCATTTATTGTCGGTTTCAGTTTGGTTTGGTACGACAACAATACAATATCCATATTCAATATAATTATATAGAAATGTTGAAAAAAATAAACATAATTGCAAAGTTTGATTTTTTTTAAATAAGTTAACGAACGCAACTTATTAAAAAACAAATTAAATAATAAATAAAATTTCATTAAAAAAGTATATCAAAAAATAAATAAAAAAATACTATTCATCAAGACTATCGATTCATATAACCAAATTTATAAATATTTATGAATTAGAAGTATATTATATATATATATATATATATATATATATATATAATATATAGGGTATGGACCCTAAGAGAAGTCCACCCTATTTGAGAAATTTGAGAAACATTCTGGACCACACATTTCCTTAAGCTTTTCGTAATATACACATATGTATAGTTTAAAATTGACTATATACATATATGTATATATAGTCAAATCTTGAATTATACACATATGTATATAGTCGGTTTTAAACTATACATATGTGTATATTACGAAAAGCTTAAGGAAAATGTGTGGTCCAGAATGTTTCTCAAGTTTCTCAGTTAGCCTAGTGCTTCTCACACGATACTAACCCTATATACATATACATACATATATATATATATATATATAGAGAGAGAGAGAGAGAGAGAGGAAGGGTAACGTACAATAGCTCTTAACGTACGACCGGTACGACATATAATTACGCACGTTCATTTGAAAATCACGCACGTTATAAAACTCAAAAACCCTAATCACGCATGTTGGAAACATAAATCACACACGTTATATACCTATAATCACGCATACCCTAACTTCCAGTTCAAAAATCGCATCCCCTATTCTACGATCTGAAACCATTGTTACTGCCATCTAACTCCAATCGAATCAAATCAAAGCTTGGTCATGTTCCTGCATCCTCTATTCTGCGGTCTGGATCAAAGCTTCGTCGTGGTCCTGCATCCTCTGTTCTACGGTCATTGTTCGGGTCGTCATTTTTTGTTTGAAAATTTTCAAAAAAGATGAATTTAAACACAATTCGATGAAGTTGACCAAACAATGACCAAGTTGAGCTGAAACAAAAAGAAAATTGAAACGAATTGGACGGAATTGATCAATCCCTGGCTAATTGAAAAGAATGCTATTCACGCATGTTGTATCAACAAATTACGCATGTTATTTTTTTGCCGCGTACTGGTCGCACGTTAAAAGGTATTGTATTTTACACACACACACACACACACACTCTCTCTATATATATATATATATAGAATAGAGGTAAACTAAATTAGTTATAACAATAATCAACTATAATAATAAAAAAAATTAGATACAATAATAAATTAATAAAATAAATCTACTTGTTCATGTGTCGACGTTTGAAAACAATGTTGTCGTATTTTACTTTTAAAACTTGAATCAATGGATGATCATCATGGTTTTACTTTCATATAGCTTGGTTGTGATTAAGCTATGGTATTAAGAAGTCACACCAAATAAACCCACGCTTCCGCAAAGCCAGGGTGTGACATGCACTAAGTATAAAAATCAACATGTGTTTTACATCGATCGAAACTGTCACACCCCCAAAATCCACCCGCGGAGTACCACCGCTTGGGAGCGTGACATGACCAGGATCAAGCCACCAATCATATTGAACATATAAATAAATTGTAAAAGTTTCCATCAATACGAAAGGTGTTTATCAAAACCAACAAAAGTAAATATAGCGGAAGCATTAATGTAGAAACCCAAGATAGGTGTTAATGTATGAAAAGTAATAAGTGTTTGTTCACGATCCAATTCCCACAACGACCTGCTCCTCCTTGTGCAAGCTCCTTTAGTACCTAAGGTCCTGCAAGGCATGCAGCAGAGAGTCAACAACTAGTTGAGCGAGTTCACAGTAAGTAAAAGCATAACAGTACGTCCGTATGTAACATGTGGCTCTACTGGGCCAATAATGGTTTCTATTGGTGGGGGCTTCCCATGTTATTTATCCACTAGACTATGCGTTACCATAAGTGTTCTACATATCCCGAGAACAGTAATACGTACAATTTACGTAGGTTTTATGTAAGTATCCTTCACAACCGAGGATAGGGGTACGTGGGGGGTTACGTAGGTTTTACGTAAGTGCCTGACACAACCGAGGCAGTAGTGAGTATCCGTTCACGTAGGTTTTACGTGAGTGTCCTTCGCAACCTGAGGACAGTGAGTAACTTAGGTATACGTAGGTTTTACGTATGTATCCTGCACAACCGAGGACGATGGTATGGTAGTCTAGTAATGGCATCCGTATGAATCTATTCAACCTTATCCTTTCAATCCCATTCCCAACACCCCGGGAATCCCATGCCTTGGTAAGAGTGTGAACTCACCTTGGGTTGCTCGGCAGATACACAGACAAGTTAAATCAAGCTATTTGGTGGTCAACCACGTCCTACCATGGTTACCATATAAAGTTAGGTTCGTATTCAAGTAGTGCACGTACGTTTTCTACACATATTCCATCTAGTTGCATACAAGTATTGATCATGGCATACACGAAAAATCATGGCAGTCCATCAATAGCAAAGTCACGTAAATGAGTCCATGTGTCCGGCCCAAATCAGTTGGGCTTGTAACAGTGAAAGTCCAATAAGATGTGCAAGTGTTCACGGTCTCAAGTCGAGACTAAGCGATCTCGAGTCGAGACTAGGTGGTCTCTAGTTGTGCTGGTTTTGAAGTCTCAAGTCGCAACAGAGGGGGTCTCGAGTCATCATGGTCTAGTCGAGACTACACGGTCTCGAGTCGCAACCGGACCCGCAACCGTGGTCTCGGCTTGTGCTGTTGTGTGTCGATAATGTGGTCTCGAGTCGAGACTGAGGGTTCTCGACTCGCAACCGTGTCGAGACTAGCAAATTGTAACCACTTCCTGATTTCATGTAGATAGGTTACACTTATTCAGGTTTCCAAAATTACAATCAATCAATTAACAGAACAGTTTCTAATCCCAAAACCATTATCGATCAAACAGGCACATCTAGCATTCAATTCACATGAACCCTAATCGAAACATAATCATGAACAAAGATCAAACATTCAAGAACCTCAATCGCATTAACAATAATTCCTATTACTAGCATACACACTAGCTATAACAACGTAATTAATCATTCGGATATAGTCCATAATGGTCGATTAATCAAACACTTGTTTTGGTGAACAATGATCAATCCCTAGACTATTGGTTCAATCGTTTTTCATCATGAAATCACACACACACACACACCTCCGATTCACACATTCGGTTACTATAAAAATCCAAACAATCATATTGCAAGACATCCGATCAAACATATAATCATGCAATCATGTATAATCAAAGTATCATCTATCAATGCAAACAACATCACACTAACCGGATTAGGGGATTGGAACCAGTAGGGTCTCGGGTGAAAAAGGGGATTTCCGCCGGCTTCAAGACTTCGAGAGAGAGGGAGAGAGGTGTTAGGGTTTATGTGTGTTTGTGGTTTTACCAATTATGAGAGTCAAAACCCACCCAATGGGTATGTGTATTCGCAAAAGAGAAAGTGGGCCGAACCCTTCACCCGGGTTGCCTTGGTCTCGAGTTACGCATAGTTGGCCGAATGGGTTTGTGGGTTTGTGAAATCGAGCAAATGTTGTGCGGTTCGAGTTCAAGTAACATACATACAATCATTTAATTCGTAACATACAATAGAAACACATATCACGTAAACATGCATTTATTCAATTAAGGTGGCTCACGCAAATACGTAACGTTACAAGATAGGTCTAAAGTACGAGTTGTCACATTATCCCCAACTAAAAAGAAATTTCGTCCCGAAATTTGGTATGCACTCACTGAGGAAGCTAGGTAAGTTGTATTGTTTACTGGTTTTCCTGGGGTGTCACATCCTCCCCCCGTTGATCTGGAATTTCGTCCCGAAATTCCGCAGTAGTAGCTTCAGCCTCAGTAGTGGTTGCATTGGTTCCGAATAACTGGGGGTACTTTTCTGTCATCTGGTCTTCGCGTTCCCAGGTTTACTCTGGGCCACGTTTGGAGTTCCAACGAACTCGGACAAGAGGGATTCTCTTGTGTTTGAGGACCTTAACATCCCGGTCCGTGATTTCAACTGGCTCCTCGACGAACTGCAACCGCTCGTCGATAGTGAGTTCCTTAAAAGGAATGATAAGGGTCTCATCTGATAGGCACTTCTTCAGATTCGACACGTGAAAGACATTGTGAACTGCACCGTGTTTAGCTGGTAGGTTCAATCGGTAGGCTACTGGGCCTATTCTTTCTGCGATTTCAAATGGTCCGACGTACCGCGGATTTAGTTTGCCCCGTTTGCCAAAACGAACCACACCCTTCCAGGGTGAGACTTTAAGTAAAACCCGGTCCCCGACCTGAAATTCCAACGGTTTTCTACGCTTATCCGCGTAGGCTTTCTGACGGTCGCGTGCTGCCGCCATGCGTTGTCGTATTTGTGCAATCTTTTCTGTGGCGTCCACTACAATCTCCGGACCCGTGATCTGACTATCCCCCACCTCTGCCCAACAGAGAGGTGACCGGCATTTACGTCCGTACAATGCCTCGAATGGAGCGGCTTGTATGCTGGTGTGATAACTGTTGTTGTACGAGAACTCCACCAAAGGGAGGTGCTTTTCCCAGCCGTTGCCGAAATCAATAACACACGCCCGAAGCATGTCTTCAAGAGTTTGGATCGTTCGCTCAGACTGCCCATCCGTCTGACGATGATATGCTGTGCTCATGTCTAGCCGTGAGCCGAAAGATTTGTGCATCGCTTGCCATAGTTCTGACGTGAATCGTGCATCCCGATCCGAAATGATGGAGGTGGGCACCCCGTGCCTCGAAACAACTTCTTTGAAATAGATGTCTGCGAGAGTGGAGAACTTATCCGTTTCCTTTATAGCTAGGAAGTGTGCAGACTTGGTGAGTCGATCCACGATTACCCATATGGTATCATTCCCACGCTGGGATCTGGGTAGGCCTGTAACAAAATCCATGGAAATTTCTTCCCATTTCCATTGCGGTATCTTGGGTTGCTGAAGTAGGCCCGCTGGTTTCTGGTATTCAACCTTGACTCTCGCACAGGTCAAGCACTTGCCAACGTAAGTAGCGATGTGGGCCTTCATGCTAGGCCACCAATAAGTAGTTCTGATGTCGTGGTACATTTTGTCCGACCCTGGATGTACCGAGTAGCGAGACTTATGAGCTTCATCCATTACCAGCTCGCGTAGACCGCCATAAAATGGGACCCAAATACGCCCCGTTACATAGTAGGCGCCGTCTGCCTTCTGTTCTAATCGCTGTCGTGAGCCGCGTAGGGCTTCAGCCCTGACGTTTTCTGGTTTCAATGCTTCTGCCTGAGCATCTCGTATCTGTGCAGGAAGGCTAGACTGAATCGTAAGCTGCAGCGCTCGCACGCGCCGAGGTAAAGTGTCTTTCCGACTGAGAGCGTCAGCCACAACATTGGCTTTGCCTGGATGGTACTTGATGGCGCATTCGTAATCGTTAAGTAATTCAACCCATCGTCGTTGACGCATGTTCAATTCCTTCTGCTTGAAGATATGCTCGAGACTCCTGTGATCAGTGTAAACTGTGCACTTGGTACCGTACAGGTAGTGTCGCCATATCTTGAGCGCGAAAACAACAGCTCCCAGCTCTAAATCGTGCGTCGTGTAATTTCGTTCATGTATCTTAAGTTGGCGCGAGGCGTAAGCAATGACCTTGTCGCGCTGCATTAACACGCATCCAAGACCCTGGATGGATGCATCACAATAGACCACAAAATCGTCCGTGCCCTCAGGCAATGAGAGGATCGGTGCACTGCAAAGTCTATCCTTTAGGTGCTGAAAAGCAGTTTCTTGCGTGTTGCCCCAACGGTAGGTGACACCCTTCTGTGTCAGTAGTGTAAGCGGTTGAGCAATCTTCGAGAAATCCTTGATAAATCGTCTGTAGTACCCCGCTAAACCCAAGAATTGGTGTATTTCTGTTGGTGTACGCGGTGCAGGCCAGTTTCTAATCGAGTCTACCTTGGATGGATCGACATGGATCCCATCCTTGTTCACTACGTAGCCTAAGAAGTGGACTTCACGAAGCCAGAAGTCGCATTTCGAAAACTTAGCGTACAGTTGTTCCTTCCGTAGGAGTTCCAGAATAAGGCGTAGATGCTGCTCGTGTTCCTCCTGACTCTTGGAGTAGATCAGGATGTCGTCGATGAAAACAATGACGAACTTGTCAAGATAGGGTTTGCACACCCTGTTCATAAGGTCCATAAATACGGCAGGCGCGTTCGTTAACCCGAACGGCATGACAAGAAACTCGTAGTGACCGTAGCGAGTTCTGAATGCGGTTTTGGAGACGTCCTCATCCCGGACTCTCAGCTGATGATACCCTGACCTCAAGTCTATCTTGGAGTAGTAACTCGACCCCTGCAACTGGTCGAATAAGTCGTCTATACGCGGAAGAGGATAACGGTTCTTCACCGTCACCTTGTTCAGTTCACGGTAGTCGATGCACATCCTGAAAGTGCCATCCTTCTTTTTCACGAAAAGTACTGGAGCTCCCCAAGGCGATGAGCTTGGACGAATAAAGCCCTTTTCCAAGAGCTCTTGTAGCTGCTTCGACAGTTCTTCCAGTTCGGTTGGAGCTAAACGATACGGTGCGCGGGCTATTGGTGCTGCTCCAGGAGCTAACTCAATCTGGAATTCGACTTGGCGGTGGGGCGGTAAACCGGGTAAATCTTCAGGAAACACCTGAGGGTAGTCGCGTACAACTGGAATTGTCACACCCTGGCTTTGCGGAAGCGTGGTTAATTTGGTGTGACTTCTTAATACCATAGCTTAATCATAACAAAGCTATATGAATTAAAAATATGCAAGATCATCCATTGAAATAAAAATACCATAACATTGTCTTAACGGGATAACACCCTAACAACCATAAACTTGTCCAAACATTACAAACACCAAACATAACATAAACATGGTTTAAGGACTGTGACTTGTCTAGGAAAGAGTCACATTCCCCAAACCCTGGATGACCTCGGTGACTAATGCAGCGGAAAACATGCCATACCGTGCCAGATCTTTAATTCCCTGAAATACATGTAAGTTGAAAAATCAACAATAATGTTGAGCGAGTTCATGTGTAAGTGAGTAAATAAACCATTGTATTTATCAAAAACCCTGGTATGTAGCAAATAAGGAAAAAGAGATCACCAATGGTTTGCAAGGCCATTGATATGTGTGAAGTGCAAGTAGGAAGACTCAAACCTAGCGGATTTATGCGTCGGGCACTAAGTCACCCCGAGGTCCGTTATGCTGGACCTGGGGCTGGGCTCGCTACACCCAGATAGATCTACCGCTCCTGTCCCTCGGTCCTACCAAGAGGATTAATGGCCTCAAGTTTCCGCCTACCCACTCACATGATCTTAAGTAACAAACCTCCTTACGCTAACCATACCATCTATAAAGTATTCATAATCAATGTAACATGTATTTCACCCCCGCAGTTTAGAAAACCGAAAACAGTTAAGAGAAAAGGGGGACATGAACTCACAGTCAGTGCGACGCTATACCAAGTAATCCGGATGTCAGGCAGCCGTGCAACGACCTACATGTGCTAATTCTATTAGACGGATGGCCGTGCCTTAGCTTTATAGTTTAAGTTTTTGGGAAATAGTTAGACAACTATTTCGTGTTTATATTTTGCATGTACTTGGTGGTTAATCTCCTTCCCAAGGATGGGGGATTTAATACATGTGTGTTCAATTTATAATATTAAGTCTCACTTAATATATTTTTACTTCTACTTCCAAAATATAAATATTTTTCTCAAAAATATTATATTTTCACTTCACATAATACTTCCAAAATAATGCGTAAGTTACGTTTTAGTAGTCGTGTGGTAATAATAATTACCGTTGTAACTTATATGTTTGTCGTGTAAGCGTTTGTATTAATTTAGAGCTGTTATCGTTCGAAATATTATTTTTACTCTAAAAATAATATTTGTGTATTTTCACAAAATAATCATAAACAGTGTGGTGAAAAATATATTTACCAAATATATATTTATCACGTTTAGTTTTGTGAAAATCCCTCCTCCGAATATTTGTAAATAAAGTCGTGGCGAATTACATTTTGAAAACATATCAAAAATAGCTCTAACACTTGTAAATAATTCTAAGTGTTATATTTTTAGAAAAATTTCGCCAGAGTTTCCCCTGTAACTGGAGGTGGCCACGCTTTCAAGCGTATCATTTTCTTTTACAAAATCATTTCAACAAGTTCTTTAATTAATCAATCAACTTCCGACACATCAAACTAGTCGATAAGTATGTAAAATCGCATAATCACAGGAACTTGTGGTTTTTCCGAAAACTATAGTGTAGATCCCGTTATATTTTGTGGATCTATGTGTAAAATAGTTTAATCCCGTAAAAACCTCGTTTTTAGAATAAATCATCCTTTACAACTTCCCGTCATCTTTTACAAAAATTGTTATTTTGTCGAAACTTCTTATTTCACAAGTGTTTATACCCTTGTGGTTTGTAAAATCATATTCGTTAGTACGTCATCCGACTTTTATAAAACATGATTTTCTCGACACTTGGTTCTACGAAAATACCACTTGTACATTCGTAGATCCACTAGTTTTTAAACACTATTTTACAAGCAAAAATACTTTTACACAAGTTCATGTTTCTCGTGTGGTAGAGTTTCACCTTTTAACCCTTGTACCGTTAGAAACAAGCTTATGTCAAGATTTATGATCTTGACAAAGTCGGGTTAAACGATGATCCGAGCCACCACATCGTAGATCGGGCCTAAATAATCACCATATTTAAACACTACAACTTTTACACAACTTATGATCTTTTAACCAACAAGATTCATGTTTTAGTAAACTTTAAAGATTCAAAAGATAAGTTTCCGCATTTTAACCGTTACAAATCTTATTAACCACTTTAGATATGTTCGAGAATGAGTTTTAAGCATTATACCTCTAGCTCGGGGCTAGGGAAGATTCTAGGCGAAAATGAGGTGGATAAAAGCAAGATAACGAGGTCATTCCGCTTCCGTTTGCTCCAAGACTCCCAATATGTGACCTTGAACACTTGTGTATGCTTGGAATGGATGAACAAGAATCGAAAAATGGATGGATATGAGGGTGTGGGTTCGGCCGAGAGCCAAGGGAGAGAAGAGGAGAGAGTTTGGTTGTGGTGTGTGTTGATTATGATCTTGTGTGTTTAGTGTAGGTATTTATAGACAAAGCCTTGATTTTAATCCAATGGGTTTTGTGTCTTCAAGATATTAAGCATAAATCAATTAAATAATCAAAGTTGTACCCTTGTGTCTCCTCTTAGTTGGCCGATCCTAATGGGGGGGGGGTCTTGGTTCGATTCCAATCATATAGTTAGAGATTAGTTACTTTAAACCAAGTTAGATTAGGGGTTAACTCGGTTAGTGGTGTGATGCATTATAATGCGGGTGTTAGGGTAATCAGGGACCCTAACTGGCTCAGAAAAAGATCAATAATATTATTGGCCATATTTTCATGTTCCGGGTTTAGTCCGGTTGTTCGGTTGGATAGAAATCCGTTAAAGTGCTTAAGTAAGCTTTTAAGCGTCCTTAATAATATTTTTAGTGACACAATTTATTTCCAAAAGTGTCAGGAATACTTCCCCATGTTTTGGCACTTTATTATTTAGCCAGAAGCTAGTATGTAAATAAAAGTGCTGTGTTTTGTGCTTAGAGTACGTTTTAGGCACATCCAATCATTATATCTTACTCCTAGAGACGCAATTTTACAACCCTTGTATCCCTACACTCACTATGGGTGTAGTAAAATATTTCTGGCTCATACAGGCCCTTAGAGGCAGTGTCTGCCTGATGCTGGCTTTATCAGCATGTTCAATAGGTTATCCGTTCTAATGCTACTGTGCTTTAGTGCATCATGTTTGTCACTAAGGTTCAATGTGTAAATAATGTAGTGACGGAAATCAAAGTATGATGCAGATATGTATAAGTATCAACAGTCAAGTAGCAGTTCATCAGAAATCTCAGTTAAGCACAGTAATTAAGCAGCAATTAATAGTTAATTAAATCGTACGGATACCTGGTTTAGTGAGGGTTGTCACATTCTCCCCCCGTTAGAAAAATTTCGTCCCGAAATTTTAAGTTCTGCTTGTAGAAGCAGGGTTCTCAGGAAATAGATGGGGGTATTTTTCTTTCATTCGGTCCTCACGCTCCCAGGTGAATTCAGGACCATGTCTAGCATTCCAACGAACTTTGACTAGCTTGACACTGCTCCGGCGGGTCTTGTTAACTTTCCAATCCGTGACCTCAACAGGTTCTTCAACGAAATGGAGCGTGTCGTCAACATGAATTTCGTCGGTAGGAATGGCAACGGTATCTTGTGTTGGACTTCTCTTCAGATTGGATACATGAAATGTATCGTGAACACCATTTAGTTCAGCAGGTAAGTCCAACTTGTAAGCTACTAACCCGATTCTCTCCAAGATCTTGAATGGTCCAATATACCTCGGGTTCAACTTTCCACGTTTCCCAAAGCGTGCCACACCCTTCCAGGGTGATACCTTCAACAAAACCATCTCACCAACCTCAAACTCTAGAGGTTTCCTGCTTCGATCTGCGTAGGCTTTCTGCCGGTCACGAGCCGCGCTGATGCGATCTCGTATCTGTGCGATCTTGTCGGTGGTTTCCTGGACTACTTCAGGACCAACCAACTGTCTATCACCTGCGTCAGCCCAACAAAGCGGCGATCTGCACTTGCGCCCATATAAAGCTTCGAATGGCACGGCACCAATACTGGTGTGGTAGCTGTTGTTGTATGAAAACTCAACCAAAGGCAAATGCTTATCCCAGCTACCGCCCAAATCCATCACACATGCTCTCAGCATATCTTCTAGTGTCTGTATCGTCCGCTCGCTTTGGCCGTCGGTCTGCGGGTGAAAAGCTGTGCTCAGATTCAACTTTGAGCCAAAAGCTTCCTGGAAGGATTGCCATATCCTTGACACGAACCTTCCGTCTCTATCAGAGATGATTGAGAGAGGTACTCCATGGCGTGTAACAATCTCTCTCATGTAAATTTCGGCCAGTTTGCTCGTATTATCCTTCTCTCGGATAGGTAGGAAGTGTGCTGACTTCGTTAAGCGATCCACTATTACCCAAATAGTGTCATGGCCTCTTGGCGTTCTTGGCAACTTCGTAATAAAATCCATAGAGATTTGTTCCCACTTCCACTTGGGAATCTCTGGTTGCTGCAGAAGTCCCGAAGGCTTCTGGTATTCCGCCTTAACCTTGGCGCATGTTAAACATTTGCTCACATAAACAGCAACATCGCCTTTCATCCTAGGCCACCAATAATAATCTTTAAGATCCTGGTACATCTTATCCGCTCCTGGGTGGATAGAGTACCGCGACTTGTGAGCTTCATCGAAAATAACCTTCCTTAAACCACCAAACAAAGGAACCCAAATCCTTTTCTCAAAACCCAACGTTCCTTCCCTGTTTGGTACCAATATCTTCTCCATCCCACGGAGATACTCTTCTTCAAGGTTTCTTTCCTTGAGAGCTTCTTTCTGCGCGGCACGAATGCGCAAGGAAAGATCGGTCTGAATTATCATTTCTAAAGCCCTAACCCTTATGGGCTTTATTCTCTCTTTTCGACTTAGGGCATCGGCGACCACATTCGCCTTCCCTGGATGATACTTAATCTCGCAGTCGTAGTCATTCAACAGTTCTACCCATCGTCTTTGCCTCATATTCAACTCCTTCTGGTTGAATATGTGTTGGAGGCTCTTGTGATCTGTGAAAATTGTGCACTTCGTACCATAAAGGTAGTGTCTCCAGATCTTCAAGGCGAAAACTACTGCGCCTAACTCCAAATCATGTGTGGTATAGTTCTTTTCATGTATCTTCAGTTGGCGTGACGCGTAAGCAATAACCTTCTGGCGTTGCATCAACACGCAACCCAATACTTGACGCGATGCGTCGCAGTATACCACAAAATCATCTGTACCTTCCGGTAGAGCTAAGATTGGCGCGTTGCAAAGCTTATCCTTCAATATCTGAAATGCTTCTTCCTGTTTGATTCCCCAATCAAACTTCTTGTCTTTCTGAGTGAGGAGCGTCAATGGTTGGGCGATCTTTGAAAAGTTCTTAATGAACCTTCGATAATAGCCAGCCAAACCCAAGAATTGTCGAATCTCGGTTGGCGTCTTTGGCGTTTCCCAATCCTTGATCGCCTCGATCTTGGTGGGATCCACGTGGATTCCATCTCCATTCACCACGTGCCCAAGGAATTGCACTTCTCTTAGCCAAAACTCGCACTTAGAGAACTTGGCGTACAACTGTTCCTTCTTTAGCAGCTCTAGAATGGCTCTTAAGTGCTGCTCGTGCTCAGCCTTCATCTTTGAATAAATCAAAATGTCATCGATGAATACAATCACGAACTTATCCAAGTACGGCTTACAAACTCGATTCATCAAATCCATGAACACTGCAGGTGCGTTTGTCAAACCAAACGGCATAACGAGAAACTCGTAGTGTCCATATCGAGTTCTGAAGGCTGTCTTCGGGATACTCTCCTCCTGTATCCGTAGCTGATGGTATCCAGATCGAAGATCGATCTTTGAATAAAAGCTTGAACCTTGAAGTTGGTCAAACAGATCATCGATTCTTGGCAGGGGATACCTATTCTTGATCGTCAGCTTGTTCAACTCTCTGTAGTCAATACACATACGGAAACTACCGTCCTTCTTCTTGATAAACAAAACTGGAGCTCCCCAAGGCGAGAAGCTTGGTCGGATAAATCCCTTGTCTAACAACTCTTGAAGTTGTGTCGACAGTTCCTGCATCTCAGACGGAGCAAGTCTGTAGGGTGCCTTAGCCACAGGCGCGGCGCCTGGAACTAAATCAATGCGAAACTCCACTTGCCTGTGTGGCGGCAAGCCAGGCAAATCTTCTGGAAAGACTTCTGGGTATTCCCTCACGACAGGGATGTCTTCGATCTTTGGCTCAGCAGCCTTCTTATCTACAATGTGTGCCAGAAAGGCAGCACATCCCTTTTGCAAACACTTTCTTGCCTTCAGACAGCTAATAATCCTCAACGGCGTCTCACGCTTTTCTCCGTGAACAACAATGGTCTCACCATCATTGGTTGGGATACGAACGACCTTCTCATGACAAACTATCTCGGCCTTGTTACTCGATAACCAATCCATCCCTACTACCACGTCGAAGCTTCCCAACTGGACTGGTAGTAGATCTAGAGCGAACTCGCGCTCTCCCAACTCGATTACGCAGCCTCGAATCACCTCATTAGCTTCTACTAACTTTCCATTTGCTAATTCGATCGAGTATGGAATATCTAACTTACTAGCGGCTAAACCAAGCATATTCTTAAATTCTAACGATAGGAAGCTATAATCGGCGCCAGTATCAAATAAAACGGATGCATAGCGTTGGTTTACAAGGAACGTACCAGTGACAACATTGGGATCCTGGCCCGCTTCCCTTGCTTCTATGTTGAAAACCCTTCCGCGGGCTTGGTTCAATTCGGGCAATTCCTCTTGTAATGCCCAACATCACCGCAGTTGAAACATCCGGGCCTCTGCCCGTTCCCACCATTGTTTCCTGCTTGGTTGTTTCCCTGATTACGATTCATGGCGCCCGCTTGGTTTGCATGATTGACCTGATTCCCATCACCTCCATGGTTTCCTTGGGGGCGATTCCCATTACCACCACGATTATTCCTATTCCCAGATCCTCCTTGGCCTCCCCGACCAGTACGAGCCCAACAAAAATCCTTCGTATGACCAGACTTCCCACATGATTCACAAACTCTTAGTCTGCAACGACCAGAGTGATGTCGTTGGCATGAGTTGCACTTGGGTTGTGCACCCATATATCCCTTTCCCTTCTTCCTACCACCAGCTGTATCCTGAGCTGGTGTGTTCTGCTCTCCTTTCTTAACCACCACCCCGGTGCCCTGCTTGAAGTTTAAAAACTTCCTCTTGTTTCCTCCAGATGACTCCACATGAGTCTCCTTCTTCTTAGGCTCCACTTCATCAAACTTGTTCAAACGAATTGCCTCCTCGGTGAGAGCCACACTCAAATCAATGGCTTCAGTGATAGTTGCAGGTTTGGAGGAGGTCACCATGCTGATGATTTGAGGAGCTAATCCCCAAATGAAGCGTTCAATTCTCTTGAACTCAGGTGTAACCATGTAGGGTACCACATGCGACAAATCGTGGAACCTTTGAACATACTCTGCTATCTTAGGACCCTCCATTTTTAGATGCCAGAACTCGGTCTCCAATCTCTGAATTTCAGCGCGAGAACAGTACTTCTTGCGCATGAGTTCTTTCAGCTCGGTCCACGTCAGTGCGTAAGCAGCAGCTTCGCCAAGTGTTTGGACTTGTAGATTCCACCATGATAGGGCTCCATCCAAAAATAGCCCTGAGATATAAGTGACTTGTTGATCCAGCGCGCATTTGCTCATGCGAAGTACGGATTCTGTTTTCTCAGCCCAGCGGACAAAAGCAACAGCACCTCCGGTGCCATCAAAGTTTACGGGCTTGCAGTCCAAGAACTGTTTGTAGGTGCACCCTGCACATACATTATAACGCATGATTGGCATTAGCACTCTTGCTAAGGAAATCCATTTAGGTCATGGTATGTCTTAACGACTTAGGGTTACCATGAGGCGGATTGTTGTTGTTGCCCGTGTTGCCAGAGTTGCTTCCACTCATCCCTCCTTGAGAGGCAGCATATTGAGCAATAGCAGCAGCAATGACCTGCTGTAGTTCGTCCTGAGTCGTAGGCATTGGCTGAGGTTGACCTCTTGGCGGCATCTTCTAAAGATGTGTTTACGTTGGTCAGGCCATAGTAACGCGTACGTATATAGTAATAGTAATAGCACATAACATTTCATGTTATCAATATATCACAAATACCAATTACACAACATCCCATGTCATAATAATGTAAATAAGCAATCAAGCGAATCAAATATGGTGAGAATACTGCGATTGCCATATATATCGAGACCACAACGTATGTGTATCAGTACATCACTGTGTCATACAATCATCAATCAACTAGGGGCTACATCACCCCTGTCCAAAAGCTATATCAAATCAGTGTCAAATACGTCAAATACATCAAGTATGTGTCAAAAGTCAGTATCATCATGTAGTCTCTAAAATGCTATGTAACCAAAAGCAATCGCGGTCCTCTCACCAACGTCTACACAAGCAGTACTGATGAGCTCTATACAGATGGCGGCGGAGGAGGGGGAAAGTAAGTGTAAAGAAAGCGGCGTAGCTGAAGCCAGTCCTCCTCCATAGCCTGCTGAGTGCGAATGACAGAGGCAACCTGCTGCTCTAGTGTAAAGAGACGAGCAGCAAAATCTGGGGGTAATGATTGACATGGCTGAAGAGGAGAGTGTATCTGACCATGGCATGAACATGGTGGCAGCTGAGCTCTCTCGAGCTCCTGGAGACGCTGCGTGTGTGACTCATGCTGATGAACGAAGGACATCAAAACGTCCTCTATAGTGTGTCCCACATGAAACGGATGGTATGGATCAGTAGGTGGCATGGCTGGTGGTGTCGACCAAAGCAAAGGCTCACTGGTGGGGTCAAATGGTGCCACATGAAATGGTGAAGTAGAGGGTGGAACAGATGACATCTGGGGCATGAAAGGAATAGACATCGGTACGTGCCCAAAAGGATGGGCTGAAGAGCCCTCTCCAGGCCTCGCTGGAGGTACGAACTGAGGAACCTGAAAAGTGAAATCAACAGGTCGTGTAACAGGGATCTGAGGGGGCAAAGGTGGAACGTCCTCATCAGCAGGTATCCACCCGTGCTGAGCATCCTCATCGGGTGGATCCATGTGGTCTGCAAACAGTGCGTGCTCAGGCTCAAGTGGAACAGGATCAAATGGGGGAGCAACAATAGGATCAACCGGTGCAATGTGCTCAACAGGTATATCATCAACAAAAGGTGGAGGAACAACAGGATCGATAGCAACAACATGATCACCCTCCAGATGATCATCAACGGGCGGGTCAGCTAGAACGGGCTCAACTGGGATGCCAGCATGTACGGGGTCATGCTCGGGCATAGGATCTAGAGCAGCTGCCTGCTCAGGAGCCAAGGCAGGCTCATGGTCATCAAAAGCCATATCAAAGTCGAACTCAGGATCAATAGGGTCAACTGGATCAGCGGGATCCTCCATGAGCTGGTCCATCGGGATAAACTCGATATCATGATCCGGGTCGAATCCCGGAGGAAAAATGGGATCAGAGTCCTCTATGTCGTCATGCTCAAATGCAAAGCTCGGGATAGGTGCAGCTGAGGATGCCTGGTCGGGGTCCGAGTCGTGTGCAAAGTGCTGTGCGCTCACCTCGTGAGAAGGCGCGGAAGCCACAGACTCAAAGGAGTCTGGGACCGGTGAATGTGCGGGTGAGTCCTCAGCAGGGGCATCAGCGATCATCAGAAGATCGCCAGCTGGAGGTAGGGCTGCGTCCGGGATCTCATCCTCTATAGGCTCATCCTCAAACAGATCGATATCGCCGTCAGCCTCGGCGTCGAGTAGTAAGTCATATGCGGGATAGACGGCTAAAGGAATAGGAGCCGGTATCACAACTAGGGGTAAGTACTCAGCAGGGGGGCCATCCGCAGGCTCATCAGCACCCTCGGGTAGTGCGAAGGGCTGGAAGTCGTCGTCACCTGTGCTGGTGGAATCAGATGTATGCACCTCATGCTCCGAAGATGGGAGGTCATCAGATACGATAGGTAGGGGTCCGGTGGTGTCCGAGTCACCAGTGCCTGGTGAGTCCATGTGTCTGTAACACAAACACAAATATGCACAAATAATCAGTTATACAATCGAATAATCACATAAGCTACCAAGTAAAATATCACATAATTCTCCTAGTCCCACTAGCTTCCCAGCCTCCCAGACTGCTTTTCCTAGTCCCACTAGCCAATTTTCCCAGCCTCCCAGACTGCTCTTCCTAGTCCCACTAGCCTCCCAGTCTCTCAGACTGACTCCCTAGTCCCACTAGTCAATTCTCCCAGCCTCCCAGACTGACTCCCTAGTCCCACTAGTCAATTCTCCCAGCCTCCCAGACTGACTCCCTAGTCCCACTAGACAACTACCTCGATCCATTAGATCGAGCCTCGGCCTCCCAGACCGAGCCTCAGTCTCCCAGACCGAGCCTCAGCCTCCCAGACTGAGCCTAAAAATAATAAATAAAATGCGCTCAACAATTGTTTATAAAAAGGTTTTGGATCTGGACTTAAGTGGTATGCAGTAAAAATGTTTTCGTGAGAGCCCTAGTGATCATAGTCTAGACTCGAGAAGGAATCCTAGTTCGCTATGATTAGAGCTCTGATACCAAGCTGTCACACCCTGGCTTTGCGGAAGCGTGGTTAATTTGGTGTGACTTCTTAATACCATAGCTTAATCATAACAAAGCTATATGAATTAAAAATATGCAAGATCATCCATTGAAATAAAAATACCATAACATTGTCTTAACGGGATAACACCCTAACAACCATAAACTTGTCCAAACATTACAAACACCAAACATAACATAAACATGGTTTAAGGACTGTGACTTGTCCAGGAAAGAGTCACATTCCCCAAACCCTGGATGACCTCGGTGACTAATGCAGCGGAAAACATGCCATACCGTGCCAGATCTTTAATTCCCTGAAATACATGTAAGTTGAAAAATCAACAATAATGTTGAGCGAGTTCATGTGTAAGTGAGTAAATAAACCATTGTATTTATCAAAAACCCTGGTATGTAGCAAATAAGGAAAAAGAGATCACCAATGGTTTGCAAGGCCATTGATATGTGTGAAGTGCAAGTAGGAAGACTCAAACCTAGCGGATTTATGCGTCGGGCACTAAGTCACCCCGAGGTCCGTTATGCTGGACCTGGGGCTGGGCTCGCTACACCCAGATAGATCTACCGCTCCTGTCCCTCGGTCCTACCAAGAGGATTAATGGCCTCAAGTTTCCGCCTACCCACTCACATGATCTTAAGTAACAAACCTCCTTACGCTAACCATACCATGTATAAAGTATTCATAATCAATGTAACATGTATTTCACCCCCACAGTTTAGAAAACCGAAAACAGTTAAGAGAAAAGGGGGACATGAACTCACAGTCAGTGCGTCGCTATACCAAGTAATCCGGATGTCAGGCAGCCGTGCAACGACCTACATGTGCTAACTCTATTAGACGGATGGTCGTGCCTTAGCTTTATAGTTTAAGTTTTTGGGAAATAGTTAGACAACTATTTCGTGTTTATATTTTGCATGTACTTGGTGGTTAATCTCCTTTCCAAGGATGGGGGATTTAATACATGTGTGTTCAATTTATAATATTAAGTCTCACTTAATATATTTTTACTTCTACTTCCAAAATATAAATATTTTTCTCAAAAATATTATATTTTCACTTCACATAATACTTCCAAAATAATGCGTAAGTTACGTTTTAGTAGTCGTGTGGTAATAATAATTACCGTTGTAACTTATATGTTTGTCGTGTAAGCGTTTGTATTATTTTGGAGCTGTTATCGTTCGAAATATTATTTTTACTCTAAAAATAATATTTGTGTATTTTCACAAAATAATCATAAACAGTGTGGTGAAAAATATATTTACCAAATATATATTTATCACGTTTAGTTTTGTGAAAATCCCACCTCCGAATATTTGTAAATAAAGTCGTGGCGAATTACATTTTGAAAACATATCAAAAATAGCTCTAACACTTGTAAATAATTCTAAGTGTTATATTTTTAGAAAAATTTCGCCAGAGTTTCCCCTGTAACTGGAGGTGGCCACGCTTTCAAGCGTATCATTTTCTTTTACAAAATCATTTCAACAACTTCTTTAATTAATCAATCAACTTCCGACACATCAAACTAGTCGATAAGTATGTAAAATCGCATAATCACATGAACTTGTGGTTTTTCCGAAAACTATAGTGTAGATCCCGTTATATTTTGTGGATCTATGTGTAAAATAGTTTAATCCCGTAAAAACCTCGTTTTTAGAATAAATCATCCTTTACAACTTCCCGTCATCTTTTACAAAAATTGTTATTTTGTCGAAACTTCTTATTTCACAAGTGTTTATACCCTTGTGGTTTGTAAAATCATATTCGTTAGTACGTCATCCGACTTTTATAAAACATGATTTTCTCGACACTTGGTTCTATGAAAATACCACTTGTACATTCGTAGATCCGCTAGTTTTTAAACACTATTTTACAAGCAAAAATACTTTTACACAAGTTCATGTTTCTCGTGTGGTAGAGTTTCACCTTTTAACCCTTGTACCGTTAGAAACAAGCTTATGTCAAGATTGATGATCTTAACAAAGTCGGGTTAAACGATGATCCGAGCCACCACATCGTAGATCGGGCCTAAATAATCACCATATTTAAACACTACAACTTTTACACAACTTATGATCTTTTAACCAACAAGATTCATGTTTTAGTAAACTTTTAAGATTCAAAAGATAAGTTTCCGCATTTTAACCGTTACAAATCTTATTAACCACTTTAGATATATTCGAGAATGAGTTTTAAGCATTATACCTCTAGCTCGGGGCTAGGGAAGATTCTAGGCGAAAATGAGGTGGATAAAAGCAAGATAACGAGGTCCTTCCGCTTCCGTTTGCTCCAAGACTCCCAATATGTGACCTTGAACACTTGTGTATGCTTGGAATGGATGAACAAGAATCGAAAAATGGATGGATATGAGGGTGTGGGTTCGGCCGAGAGCCAAGGGAGAGAAGAGGAGAGAGTTTGGTTGTGGTGTGTGTTGATTATGATCTTGTGTGTTTAGTGTAGGTATTTATAGACAAAGCCTTGATCTTAATCCAATGGGTTTTGTGTCTTCAAGATATTAAGCATAAATCAATTAAATAATCAAAGTTGTACCCTTGTGTCTCCTCTTAGTTGGCCGATCCTAATGGGGGGGGGGGTCTTGGTTCGATTCCAATCATATAGTTAGAGATTAGTTACTTTAAACCAAGTTAGATTAGGGGTTAACTCGGTTAGTGGTGTGATGCATTATAATGCGGGTGTTAGAGTAATCAGGGACCCTAACTGGCTCAGAAAAAGATCAATAATATTATTGGCCATATTTTCATGTTCCGGGTTTAGTCCGGTTGTTCGGTTGGATAGAAATCCGTTAAAGTGCTTAAGTAAGCTTTTAAGCGTCCTTAATAATATTTTTAGTGACACAATTTATTTCCAAAAGTGTCAGGAATACTTCCCCATGTTTTGGCACTTTATTAGTTAGCCAGAAGCTAGTATGTAAATAAAAGTGCTGTGTTTTGTGCTTAGAGTACGTTTTAGGCACATCCAATCATTATATCTTACTCCTAGAGACGCAATTTTACAACCCTTGTATCCCTACACTCACTATGGGTGTAGTAAAATATTTCTGGCTCATACAGGCCCTTAGAGGCAGTGTCTGCCTGATGCTGGCTTTATCAGCATGTTCAATAGGTTATCCGTTCTAATGCTACTGTGCTTTAGTGCATCATGTTTGTCACTAAGGTTCAATGTGTAAATAATGTAGTGACGGAAATCAAAGTATGATGCAGATATGTATAAGTATCAACAGTCAAGTAGCAGTTCATCAGAAGTCTCAGTTAAGCACAGTAATTAAGCAGCAATTAATAGTTAATTAAATCGTACGGATACCTGGTTTAGTGAGGGTTGTCACAGGAATATCCTCCAGTTTCTTTTCCTTCACTGATGCATCTGAAACGAGTGCCAAGATTGCGGTGTGACCCTTCCGCAGACATTTCTGAGCCTTCAAGAAAGAGATGATGCCAACCACCGCACCACTCTTGTCGCCTTGGACTTCGAGAGGTTCTCGACCAGTACGGGGAAGGCGAATGATCTTCTCACTGCATAAGATTTCAGCCTGATGCTGGGATAACCAATCCATCCCAATAACGATATCAAAACTTCCCAAGGCTATGGGAATAAGGTCGATCGAGAATGTTTGACCGGCTAAGACGATACTACAGCCCCTGACTATTTGCGTGGCTTCTAAACTCTTACCATTAGCTAGTTCTACGACGTGTTTGGTGTTTAGAGGTGTTGATGTACGTTTTAACAATTTACCCATTTTCATAGACATGTAACTTGTATCCGCACCCGAATCAAACAAAGCAGTAACATAAATGTTGTCGAGAAGAAACTTACCCATAACGACGTTGGGATCATTCCTGGCATCACCCTGCCCTAACACAAACGCGCGGCCCCTTGCTTCATTGTCGTTGTTGTTGTTTCCCCCGTTGTTGTTGCCATTGCCCAGATTGTTGTGATTGTTGTTGTTCTGGTTCCTGTTTAGCTGAGGGCAGTGCCTTTTGAAGTGACCTTCTGCACCACAATGAAAACATCCTTTGTTGCCCTGCTGCTGATTCTGATTCGCAGGCCGAGGGCTTCTACAATCCTTGGCCTCATGACCCATCTTGAGGCATCTTTGGCAGCGACCCTTGTTACACTGGCCACTGTGGTGTCTGTTGCAATTGTTACACTTTGGGAGATTCCCGCGATATCCGCCCTGCCTGTGACTACCCGATGAGTGCTGACCAGGACTCTGGTAACTGTCAGTCTTCCGCTGCTGGGTCTGAGACTAAACTGAAGCTGATCCCTTGCTGGAATCCCCATCCCATTTTCTCTTACTGTCACTGGGAGTAGCAGGAGTAGCTGAAGTAGTAGCGGTAGCAGTAGCGCTGATACGTTTAGGCAGTCTGTTCTGATCCACTGCCTGGTCTGTGATGCGGTGAGCGAGGCGTTGAATAGCCTGGATGTTATCAAGATTAGCCGACGTAACATGGCTCTGGATCTCTGGTGCCAACCCTTTGAGATACAACTCAATGCGCTTAACTGGAGGGTCCACCATAGTTGGACACAGCACGGCCAGTTCGTTTGACCTTTTGGTGTAAGCTTCAATTTCCGATCCAGTCATCTTCAGATGGTACAACTCATCTTCCAACTTGTGGATGTCTTCCCGAGTGCAGTACTCTCTCTTGATCAGTTCCTTGAAATCATTCCAGGGTGTGGCGTTAGCAGCTGCCAACCCTAAGATCTGAACTTGGGCGTTCCACCAAGTTAGTGCTATTCCTTCTAGCGTGCCAGTGGCGTATTTCACCCTGCGAGCCTCAGGGCATTCACACATCTCGAACACAGACTCGAGCTTTTCAAACCAGTGGAGGAGTCCAACCGCCCCTTCCGTGCCACTAAATGTACTTGGACGACAGTCCATGAAGTTCTTGAAAGTGCAGACTGGTTGCTGTGCTGGTTGACCGATTGTGTACGAATAGGACAAAGTTTAAACACAAGAGCTAGCTTAAGAGTGTAGGATCTAAAGATCCTAGTGTGTGCTATGACTACAGGATATACCTCCTGCTTGGGCGGCTGCAAGTGCCGCAGCAACATGAGCTTGAACGAGAGCCTCTAGCTGGGCTTGAGTCATGTTAATTCATCCAGACATGATCTTCATTGTAAAAGTAGCGTAAGTGAGAATGGTTCGCGAGTAGGGCGATGACAGAAAAGCGTAAGCACGTAGGTATTCTCATGTAATAGTATCATGTGTATCTAAGTGTACTACGAGCAAAGTTCTATACGTTTCTAGCAAGCAGGTAATAAACATAAACCTTATTACCTAGGATGTCGAGTCTTGCACGTGGAGCGAAGCGTCGTTGTGGATCATTGAGAGCACTGTTCTGGTTATAGTCTGGTTTTAATAAAACGTTTCCCATATTAAAACCGAGTTCTCTATAACCAATGGCTCTGATACCAATCTGTCACACCCCCAAAATCCACCCGCGGAGTACCACCGCTTGGGAGCGTGACATGACCAGGATCAAGCCACCAATCATATTGAACATATAAATAAATTGTAAAAGTTTCCATCAATACGAATGGTGTTTATCAAAACCAACAAAAGTAAATATAGCAGAAGCATTAATGTAGAAACCCAACATAGGTGTTAATGTATGAAAAGTAATAAGTGTTTGTTCACGATCCAATTCCCACAACGACCTGCTCCTCCTTGTGCAAGCTCCTTTAGTACCTAAGGTCCTGCAAGGCATGCAGCAGAGAGTCAACAACTAGTTGAGCGAGTTCACAGTAAGTAAAAGCATAACAGTACGTCCGTATGTAACATGTGGCTCTACTGGGCCAATAATGGTTTCTATTGGTGGGGGCTTCCCATGTTATTTATCCACTAGACTATGCGTTACCATAAGTGTTCTACATATCCCGAGAACAGTAATACGTACAATTTACGTAGGTTTTATGTAAGTATCCTTCACAACCGAGGATAGGGGTACGTGGGGGGTTACGTAGATTTTACGTAAGTGCCTGACACAACCGAGGCAGTAGTGAGTATCCGTTCACGTAGGTTTTACGTGAGTGTCCTTCGCAACCTGAGGACAGTGAGTAACTTAGGTATACGTAGGTTTTACGTATGTATCCTGCACAACCGAGGACGATGGTATGGTAGTCTAGTAATGGCATCCGTATGAATCTATTCAACCTTATCCTTTCAATCCCATTCCCAACACCCCGGGAATCCCATGCCTTGGTAAGAGTGTGAACTCACCTTGGGTTGCTCGGCAGATACACAGACAAGTTAAATCAAGCTATTTGGTGGTCAACCACGTCCTACCATGGTTACCATATAAAGTTAGGTTCGTATTCAAGTAGTGCACGTACGTTTTCTACACATATTCCATCTAGTTGCATACAAGTATTGATCATGGCATACACGAAAAATCATGGCAGTCCATCAATAGCAAAGTCACGTAAATGAGTCCATGTGTCCGGCCCAAATCAGTTGGGCTTGTAACAGTGAAAGTCCAATAAGATGTGCAAGTGTTCACGGTCTCGAGTCGAGACTAAGCGATCTCGAGTCGAGACTAGGTGGTCTCTAGTTGTGCTGGTTTTGAAGTCTCGAGTCGCAACAGAGGGGGTCTCGAGTCATCATGGTCTAGTCGAGACTACACGGTCTCGAGTCGCAACCGGACCCGCAACCGTGGTCTCGGCTTGTGCTGTTGTGTGTCGATAATGTGGTCTCGAGTCGAGACTGAGGGTTCTCGACTCGCAACCGTGTCGAGACTAGCAAATTGTAACCACTTCCTGATTTCATGTAGATAGGTTACACTTATTCAGGTTTCCAAAATTACAATCAATCAATTAACAGAACAGTTTCTAATCCCAAAACCATTATCGATCAAACAGGCACATCTAGCATTCAATTCACATGAACCCTAATCGAAACATAATCATGAACAAAGATCAAACATTCAAGAACCTCAATCGCATTAATAATAATTCCTATTACTAGCATACACACTAGCTATAACAACGTAATTAATCATTCGGATATAGTCCATAATGGCCGATTAATCAAACACTTGTTTTGGTGAACAATGATCAATCCCTAGACTATTGGTTCAATCGTTTTTCATCATGAAATCACACACACCTCCGATTCACACATTCGGTTACTATAAAAATCCAAACAATCATATTGCAAGACATCCGATCAAACATATAATCATGCAATCATGTATAATCAAAGTATCATCTATCAATGCAAACAACATCACACTAACCGGATTAGGGGATTGGAACCAGTAGGGTCTCGGGTGAAAAAGGGGATTTCCGCCGGCTTCAAGACTTCGAGAGAGAGGGAGAGAGGTGTTAGGGTTGATGTGTGTTTGTGGTTTTACCAATTATGAGAGTCAAAACCCACCCAATGGGTATGTGTATCCGCAAAAGAGAAAGTGGGCCGAACCCTTCACCCGGGTTGCCTTGGTCTCGAGTTACGCATAGTGGGCCGAATGGGTTTGTGGGTTTGTGAAATCGAGCAAATGTTGTGCGGTTCGAGTTCAAGTAACATACATACAATCATTTAATTCGTAACATACAATAGAAACACATATCACGTAAACATGCATTTATTCAATTAAGGTGGCTCACGCAAATACGTAACGTTACAAGATAGGTCTAAAGTACGAGTTGTCACAGAAACGATAAAGATGAACACTGGTACCGACACCGGTGTTCGAATGGTATCGATCATTTCAGATCGTCATGGTACTGGTATCGATATTCATATACCGTCGCAGATAAATTTGTAGAAGTAAAAAATTATCTAAACCTAAAACAATAAAAATGAATATAGGTACCGGTACCAATGTTATTTGATATGATACGGTGTAAGTTTATTGAAAGCAAACCTTATAAAATAAATACCGGTACTGAAAATTATATTGTTTGTATGGTTTAAGTACAATTCACTACGGTAGCGACACGACATCCGTTATTAAACATGAAGCCATAAAAATGAATACAACTACCGTTACCGGTCTTGTTCAGTACGCTATGGTAGCGATACGATGTCAGTTTATCGAAAGTAAAACACAATAAAAATAGATATCCACACTGATACAGATGTTGTTCGGTCATTTCAGTTCAGTTTGGTGCGATAGCAACATAATTATCGTTCTCAATAAAAGTTATATCGTAGTACTGAAAAATAAAACATAGAATGCAAGTTATTATGGAAAAAATCAAAATAAGTGATGAATAAAATTATAATAAATAAATGAATAAATACTCCAAGATAATAAATTAGCATTTATTGTTGGTTTCAGTTTGGTTTGGTACGACAACAATACAATATCCATATTCAATATAATTATATAGAAATGTTGAAAAAATAAACATAATTGCAAAGTTTGATTTTTTTAAATAAGTTAACGAACGCAACTTATTAAAAAAAATTAAATAATAAATAAAATTTCATTAAAAAAGTATATCAAAAAAATAAATAAAAAAAATACTATTCATCAAGACTATCGATTCATATAACCAAATTTATAAATATTTATGAATTAGAAGTATATTTTATATATATATATATATATATATATATATATATATATATATATATATATGGTAGGGATCCTAAGAGAAGTCCACCCTATTTGAGAAATTTGAGAAACATTCTGAACCACACATTTCCTTAAGCTTTTCGTAATATACACATATGTATAGTTTAAAATTGACTATATACATATATGTATATAGTCAAATCTTGAATTATACACATATGTATATAGTCGGTTTTAAACTATACGTATGTGTATATTACGAAAAGCTTAAGGAAAATGTGTGGTCCAGAATGTTTCTCAAGTTTCTCAGTTAGCCTAGTGCTTCTCACACGATACTAACCCTATATACATATACATACATATATATATATATATATATATATATATATATATATATATATATATATATATATATATAGGGAGAGAGAGAGAGGAAGGTTAACGTACAATAGCTCTTAACGTACGACCGGTACGACATATAATTACGCACGTTCATTTGAAAATCACGCACGTTATAAAACTCAAAAACCCTAATCACGCATGTTGGAAACATAAATCACGCACGTTATATACCTATAATCACGCATACCCTAACTCCCAGATCAAAAATCGCATCCTCTATTCTACGATCTGAAACCATTGTTACTGCCATCTAACTCCAATCGAATCAAATCAAAGCTTGGTCATGTTCCTGCATCCTCTGTTCTGCGGTCTGGATCAAAGCTTCATCGTGGTCCTGCATCCTCTGTTCTACGGTCATTGTTCGGGTCGTCATTTTTTGTTTGAAAATTTTCAAAAAAGATGAATTTAAACACAATTCGATAAAGTTGACCAAACAATGACCAAGTTGAGCTGAAACAGAAAGAAAATTGAAACGAATTGGACGGAATTGATCAATTCCAGGCTAATTGAAAAGAATGCTAATCACGCATGTTGTATCAACAAATTACGCATGTTATTTTTTTGCCGCGTACTGGTCGCACGTTAAAAGGTATTGTATTTTACACACTCTCTCTCTCTCTCTATATATATATATATAGAATAGAGGTAAACTAAATTAGTTATAACAATAATCAACTATAATAATAAAAAAAATAGATACAATAATAAATTAATAAAATAAATCTACTTGTTCATCAACATATAATAATTTAATAAAATAAATCTGCTTTCCATAAACACTTATGATTCATATTCATATAATAATAATTTAAGAAAACAAATCTACTGTTCATGATCATTTTTAATTTTAATTCATATGTGTATATATAATGTATAATAATTGAGTGATTTTTCAATTAGCTTTTATTTATATTAAAAAACCCGTAATAAATCTAATTTAATATATAATGTAATATTGAATGTTATATACAATTTGTTAAAAATTATGTAATAAAATTGATATAATAATATTTTTAATAATGAAAATAAAAATAAATAATATATTAATACAAAGTTTGGTTTTGTGATAAATAATTTGGTTATTTAAAAATATCTTAAATTAATAATATTTAGTAAGAGAGTTATCTATAATTAATTAGAAGAGATTAAATTAAATAATAATTATCCATAAGATATTAAACTAAATAATATTTAGTATGAGGGTTATCTATAATTAATTAGAGAGATTAAACTAAAACAATAATTATCCATAAGACATGGTTTAATATGATGACAAGTGTCCCTAAAATGGTTTCTTTTATTATTATGATTCGCGTGTAACACATGCGATAGTATTCTGGTTCGAAGTAAACAATAATAATAAACAAGTAAAGATTGACTTCTCTAGGGAGGTCGTCAGTTGAAGTCTCGTTTGTAATTAAATGTCATACGCTAGTCACGACTTTTATCACAGTAGGTCTTCGAACAGTGGGTTTCTTTTGGAATTGGTAGTCGGGTCACCAACACTGTCTGTAATCGCAGGTATGGATGACATTATGCCTATGAGTGGCCGAGCTTTATTGAACCCTAAAGAAAAGCAAGTATAAAATTGTTTTGAAATAATCATGTAGATATAACACAACCAAGAAAATGGTTTTGTTGGTTTGTTTCTCTGAATTAATATTTGTTATCATATTTCCAAGAAAATGGTTTTGTTGGTTAGTTTCTCTGAATTAATATTTGTTATCATATTTTATTATAAATATATTGCATTTAATTGATGGGTAGCATACCAAAACACCTTCCAACACTATAAATACTCTTCATGTGCTTCCCTGGAGGGATCAAATTCAAACAATAGTATTTCCTCTCGACATAATTTATACTTCTTAATTCAAGTATTCTGAAAAGGAAAAACAAGATGCAAAATGGTTCAACTCTTTCGACCACGATGGAGAGCGGGTACCTTCATAGCGAGGAGTTTGATGACGACGGCAGGATAAAACGAACCGGTAAGTTGATCTCGATCATAATGTATGTATGTATGTATGTTTTTGTTAGATCATTTTTAATTTGATTGTTGCTTGTTGGTTAATGAAGGGAGTTGGACAAATGCAACCGCACATATAATAACAGCAGTGATCGGGTCGGGAGTGTTGTCCTTAGCATGGTGTTTTGCTCAACTAGGCTGGCTCGCCGGATCCATCACCATCGTCTTGTTTTCGGTCATCACTTTGTATACCTCGCTCTTGTTGACGGAATGCTACCGGGATCCTGTCACCGGCGCCAGAAACTATACTTATATGGATGCAGTAAAATCCAATCTTGGTAAATCTCGATCTCTCTATTCTGTTCACACCTCTTTTAGCACTCTTCTAAATGTTATGCCAGTGTCCACTACTAGAACCCGCACCACTTAAAGGTTAGGAGACGAAAATTTACTACACCCCTTGATACCATAAGACTACAAACGGTTTGGTAACCAAAATAAAAAATGTTGAGAGATTTTTAACGACTTTTATTATATAATAAAATTACAAACACCCCTTGGTACCATAAGACTACAAGCGGTTTGGTAACCAAAATAAAAAATGTTGAGAGATTTTTAACGAGTTTTATTAAATAATAAAATTACAAAAAAAATTGTTGTGAGATTTTTAACGACTTTTATTAAATTATAAAATTACCTTTTGTAAAATAATTAAATAATATAATTAAATGTTATTACTAATTTATGCGATTGGCTTGAAATTAGTGCTTTGGTCGGTGCGGTCTTCAGCCAAAACATGAAATCAAACAGAAACACGAAAAACGTTAATACTTCCCACCTACCAACATTAACTGACTGTTGGTATGATATTTGGTCAAACAGTAAAAAATATAAAAACAAAAACATTTATGACAAATATAATTATCATATGATAATTAATTTATTTATAACTTAAGTTTACCAAAGAAATGCTTTAAACTTTTTAGTATGATATTGGTCAAACAGTAAAAAATATAAAAACAAAAACATTTATGACAAATATAATTATCATATGACAATAAATTTATTTATATTAACTTAAAAACTTAAGTTTACCAGAGAAATGCTTTAAACTTTATAAAGAATGATTTGTATAATTGTATGCAGTACTAACGGATACAATAAAAGAGAGAAAAATTAAATTATATGTTTACATGTACATGCATCAAATATAATCTCCCAAATCTCTACTTAAAATAGATCTGTGTATTAAATGGTCCTACATAACTTATTTTAAATGGAAAAAATGCACCAGCTATATTTAAGGGTATACGGGGTAGATGCGGGAAACAATGCTGGGAGGGTTTTTGCCACATGAAGGGTGCATCATCAACAAGGTTTTGCCGTGCGGTGAAGGATACGTGCGGTGAGTTGTTGGCACATGCGGTGAAGGTGTGGGAGAGGGGATAAAGGTGGGGCCCACTAGTATTCATGTGTGCCTTTTATTTTATTTATTTATTTTTTTAAATGGTTTGGATGAAATCACCCCTTGTGTTTTTGGGAAGAAGTGGTGTATGAGAAGGAAATCAACATTATACATAGGGGTGAGCAAGTTTAGGGGGTGAGCAAGTTTAGGTCCGGACTGAAAATAACCGAGAACCGAACCGAACCGAAAATATACCCAACCCGACCCGAACCCAAGTACCTAGGTATTTAGATCGGTTCCAATTTTTCATATAAAATCGGTTCGGGTCGGGTCGGTCATCGGTTCTTTTCATGGTGAAACCCGACTTGGACCTATAGACCGGAACCGACCCTATATTTAGGGTACTGAATCGGTTCTGTATTTTATATTTGATCGGTTCTCGAGTCGGGTAATGGTCGGGTAGGGTTGGGTTTTTTATTTTGCTCACCCCTAATTACACATTATAATTGGATGGGTGAAAATTTTCCCAATTTCATAAGAGGGACATCCCCTTCACCCTAATGATTTACGTGTCATATTAAACACAAGTATGTAACTTTATAGTGTACTTTTTTCTCTCTCCGTATTTCCGGTGAGCGTTACATAAAGGACATAGCTTTTTATAGTTAATTTACTCAAAACATGGTTGAGTAACAATAATGGCATATAAAAGAATATTATGATGTATTTTATTTATTAAGGTTGAGTAACAATAATGGCATTTAAAAGAATAATATGATTTGTTTTATTTATTAGTTTACCATTTAATTTTGATTTATTCACAAAAAGCTATACACACACTTTAGAATAATATGGTGTTTCTAATGCTTAAATGATTATAGTTTAGGATAAAGGTTTCGGGTCGTTGATGAATAATGATTAAAGTATCGCTGTTAAGCATAAAAACATCCTTAAAACAACTTTCAAACACCATGTTTACGTATGCAGGAACCCTTCAACACAAGTTTTGTAGCGTAGCTCAATGTGGTGTTCTCATAGGAATAACCATCGGATACACGACCACTACCGCAATGAGCATGGCGTAAGTCGACAACATCATCAACTTCTTGTAACATAACTTTTGTTTTCCCTGTTTTGATATCTTTAACCACCACTCATCAGCGCGGTAAAAAGATCCAACTGTTTTCATAAATACGGCCACGAAGCTGCTTGTCATGTGCCCAACAATCCGTTTATGGTCATTTTCGCCATCATTCAAATTCTCCTAAGCCAAGTCCCTAACTTCCATAAACTGACGCCACTCTCAGTCATTGCTGCTATCATGTCGTTCTCGTATTCATTTATTGGCATCGGGCTTTCAGTTTCCAAAATCATTGGTGAGGAAAAACGTGTCTTTGCTCGATTTTAGCGTTTAATAATCAGTTTATTTGAGAGCTTTTTATTGTGGCTACAGGTGAAGGAATTGGGAAGACGACTCTAACGGGGATACCGATCGGAAAGGACTTTACGGCGATGGAGAAAATGTGGAAAACACTCTCTGCTTTAGGGGATTTTGCTTTTTCCTATTCGTTTTGTTTCGTCCTCATTGAAATTCAGGTAAGACTTTAGTGTAATTGTGAGAATATAGGCGGATCGAGCGGGTCCTCATCGAAATTCAGGTAAGTCTTTTGTGTAATTGTGAGAATATGTGCGGATCAAGCGGGTCAGATAGTGAGCTAAAATGGATACATTCTGCAAGGGTGATGAAGATTCGGATTGGATTAACTTGAAACACTAATTGGTGTAAATAATTTACATTTTACCAAATAATTCATGTGAAATTTGATTTTAAAAAATGTGTTATTTCAATTATAATCTAAAATGTTTTTAAATAACATGATTATGAGCCATTTTAACATGTTTAATAATAGAACAGTTTTCTTTTTTTTAAATATAACCCAAATGACTTATTTATAGGTAAATGGGTCAAATGTGCTACCTCCGTTTTGAACAAAAATTGAAGTGTGTAACAAATGCAGGATACATTAAAATCGAGTCCACCTGAGAACAAACAAATGAAGAAGGCTACAGCCATCGGAATCTCAACATCGATTGTGTTTTATATGATGTGTGGGATGTTGGGATATGCGGCTTTTGGAAACGAAGCACCGGGAAATTTCTTGACCGGGTTCGGGTTTTATGACCCGTTTTGGCTGGTCGATCTCGCTAATATTTGCATCGTTGTTCATCTTCTTGGTGCATATCAGGTAAAGTAATACCATCAAGAAACCATGTCACCAATTGTAACTAGGGGTATCAATCGTGTCGGTTAAAATTTTCAACCCAAACCCATACACCCTGTGTAACCGGAACACGACTCATTTAACTCAAATGTATCAAACAAGTTGTAAGCGTGTTATACAGGTTGGTGAGTTGTGAAATATTGGTTGAACAAGTCACAAACTGAGGTTGGCGGATCAACCTGTTTAATTAAACGAGCTAAACAGTCTAACCCCGAACATGACCCTTTTGATTATGTTAAAATTTGCTTATTTTCATGTCGTGTCATGGCTCAATCCAAAATGGTAACTAAGCGAACCGTTTTCACAGGTATTAGCCCAACCAATTTATGGGTATGTAGAGAGCTGGAGCAAAGAGAAATGGCCACAAAATAAACTCATCTCAAAAGAGTTCTCATTGTGGGGATACGATATCAATATGTTGAGATTTGTTTGGAGAACAAGTTACGTGATAGTAATGACAATAATAGCAATGATATTCCCGTTCTTTAACGACTTTGTGGGATTACTTGGCGCATGCACGTTCTGGCCATTATCGGTTTATTTCCCATTAGAGATGTATATTTCACGAGCAAAGATCCGCAAGTACTCCTTCACTTGGATTTGGATGCAAATAGTTAGTCTAGTATGCTTTATTGTGTCACTAGTAGCTGCGATTGGGTCAACCCGTGGGCTCATCATTTCAGTCCAATTGTTCAAACCCTTTCAATCTGAATCTTAACAAACCCAAGTGGGTTCGGGTTTGGGTTCGGGTTAGGTTTAACTATTATAATGGAACTCCACTAGCAAGGGGACTTTTAACAAGTTGCTAGAGGTGACTTTCATTGGACAAGTAGGAATCTATATTTACAAATAAATGTCTTCTTTGTAAGATTTCTTGGTTACATTTACACAACTTTTGTGGAATTTGATAGAGAAACATTACTATGACAAGTATAGCTATTGATGTTATATGGAGTACCTTTAGTTTAGCCGTGGTGCGGTTTCTGAGATCCGTTGGTCTTCTAGAAGCGCATACGGATCGACATACTGGGGTAGGTATACCTGTCTTGTGGTAGCATCATGCACAAACTTTGGTCCAAAGTACTGAAATTAGAGCATTGTTAAAGCACTAAAAAATCAAAATGGATCGAACTGGTTTAACATAAAAAAAACTACTTAATACTTGTATTAGTATCTCCCACATTAAATATTTACAAAACAAGAAAAGGCTGACCCATATGTCCCATTGCACCCAAACCCAACCACTTCCCCACCTCTAATACTTTCATCTTTTTCTTTGGAAGAAAGTTAGATTGTTATCCAACATGCGAGCTAGTTTCGTTGCACATTTATATAACTGTTATCCCAAATATGACTATAGAAAAGCATTACAAAACACAAACGCAATCAAGATTTCTTTACTAGTGACTATATATTACAGTCATTGACCATCACATACTAGTTAACAAAACAAAACCTTAGTATGAAAGATCAAGAAAACTTACAAGGTAAACAGCAGAGAAGGACGCCAACGTTACAAGGATAAGCGGCCAAAATGCCAAGAAGTACGTTCCTCCGAGGGTTAGCAAGACTTTAGCGCGTGGAATTAAACCCTGACATATATAACGCAAAGAGTAATTAACATCTCTTTATATTAACAAAAAAAGATTGCATGAAAATTGAGGAAAAGCATGTTTTAAACCTCAAGGCCCTCACTGTTCAAGGACATAGATCGCTCCCTTTGATTAGATAGGGCTTTCTCAAAATCTGCTGATACAGAGTTTCTATTTGAAAAACCGCCATCTTCTTCTGTGTATGTAATATTCTCGTCTTTTAAGGAGCTCCAACTTTCCTCTAATAATGAAGTGGGAGTCATGCCCCGTCGCTTTAGTTCTTTCATAAACAAAGATTCGGTAGGTTCTTCACCTGTGACGGTAAATAATATATATTAGAAAACTATGTTCGACTTGGATATGTTAAGACTAAAACAATGGGCAGGTGAAGAACCATAGAATGGTATTACTATTTACAGAAGTGTTCATGAAATTTTCAACCAAATAAAAACAACCACTCGCTTAGGATGATCCAATCCATGTACTTCCATTGTCATCAACTCACATAAAAAATTACTGAAGGATGGGTTTTCGCGGAATCAATCAATCAATCGTACCCAGTAAATCCCACAAATAGCAAAGCTATTGGTAGGGTCTAGGGAGGGTGAGATGTAGGCACACATTACCTCTATCCCTAAGGATAGAGAGGTTGCTTCCAGAGAGACCCTTGACACCAAAGACATAGTATATAGTAGAAAAGAGAGAAACTACACATATCTTTAAAAATAGCAATACTAAATAACAAAAGAAGTGGTGGATAGGTAACATATACGAAAAACACAATCAATGCAAAATCTGCCTAGGCCATAAAGAAACGCTGAACATCTGCCCCAATGCTCAGACCTAATGAATCTACTCCTAAAAGTCCTTAACCTTAATCCTACATCTCCATAGACCCCTATCCTGGACCATGTCCTCAGAGAGGTGTAACTCTAGCAAATCTTTCCTAATCCGCTCATCGCAAGTCAACTTGGACCTACCTCGACTCCTCCCTTCCACAGTTAAGCCTTCTACTGCTCTAACTGGTGCTGTTAACTGCCTCCTCTTCACATGCCCAAACCATCTCAATCTTCCCTCCTTTATCTTATATGAAATATTAGCTACTCCTAACCTTTCCCTAAAATCCTCATTTCTTATCCGGTCTAACCTTGTATGCCCACACATCCACCTTAACATTCTCATTTCTGCTACCTCCATCTTGCGCGCTTGTGCTTTCTTAATTGACCAACAGTCTGTCCCATACAACATAGTAGGTCTAATCGCAAGCCTATAAAATTTCCCCTTTAATTTAGTTGGGAACCTTTTGTCGCACAAAACCCTAGTGGCTGCTCTCCACATACACCAACCGGCCTGGATGCGATGTGCTACATCGCATCTATCTCCCCATCCCTTTGTACAAACGATCCTAAATACTTGAACTTAGTAACCTGCGGAACCCCTTGACCGCCAATAGTAATTTGAGTATTGTCGCCATCGCCGGCACCACTAAAATTACAATAAAGGTATTGCGGTTCACCACTGAACCGCAATGCAATTACGAAAAAGAAAAAAAGAGAGACAGGTACAGGTTAATTTTTGAAGTAAGATCAGGTTCTGTTCTGGCCAAATACTTGCATTCTACTTCCATATTGTTTTTATATCTCATTCTAGTAAACTACCTTAATTATAACTAGCTTTTATGGAACAGTTCGTTAATTTGTTATGGTGTGGTTCTATGGATAATACAGATTCTTATTACAAGAGCATAAAGGCAAAATCAAAATGGAGTAGTAATTGAGGAGGTTCAGATGTGTGGTTCTACTTCTATCAATGATCTATACAATCTAAAAGGGTATATAATAATGTACTGCTTGGTCACCTAAAACCCGTAATAGCTCCTACTCTGGTAAACATAAATCAACTTCAATGAGAAAAGTACAGTTGCTAGTTGCTACAACTGGATCTGAATGTGAGTTTTGATGCTCAGAACCCACAGATGGCCTAAAAAAGACTAGGGCCTGAGAAGTGAAGGGTACAAAAGACCTGGAGGCAGGCTCATGTGGTTCCCTCCCTGGCGGTGTGGCCTGCCACTATAATCCTCCAAATAGCAGAACCAAAACCCCTGAAGCTTGGAAAAACACTATCAATATGGGATCAAGGTTGGTTACTACAACCGGACTAGTCGCCTTCTCATTGGGGGTGTCTCAGTTTGTTATAAATGCTACAATTTGATAGACGCCACACACAACACGCTCTATAACCTTTGCTAATGAAGGCCCACGTCCTTACCTTATAAAGACAAGCAATGCATATAAAAGTTAGGTGCTAGCAGCCCCAAATAGGAATTCTGAAAACCGTTTTTTATTACAATGGAAACCATGTAAGCCCTCTTACATGTTTTCTTTCTATTTCAGAATCTAATCAATCAAATACTCTACAACTTCAAGGACAAAGTACAATTTCCAAGCAAAATTCATTGAAAATTACTTCAAATCATATCACTCTACAAACTTACAACTTTATATCAACTACAGGCCCGCATTGTTCATTTATCTTGTCAAGTTAATCGTGTGCTTCTATTCTTTCTGAAGAACAACTTAACTACAGACTTACATACACATACACCGCCATTAAAATGAATGCTTAGTTATTCGAAAAATGAAGGGCCTTGCAAAATCTCACTCAGTTTCATGATGCTTAAAATGATCTTTGTATAAGGTACTGTACCTTTCAGTGTAACAGGGAGACCATCACATATTCACATGTAACAGTCCTACTGATGCCCTACTCCGTCAAACACCATATCTAAAATAATCATAAACCCCCTAAGGGGGTGTTTGGGGTTGAGTTTTGAAAGAGATTTTTAAATTATTAAGTTTTGAAATCGTAAATAATCAGTTTTGAGTGTTTGGCCAAAAAATAAAAAAGTTTTGAGTGTTTGGCCAAAAAATAAAAAGTTTTGGGGTTGAGTTTTGCGTTTAGAAAGTTACAAAACACGGTTTTCCAAAAGCAGCTTCCCCCCTACTGCAACAAAACGCAGTTTTCCAAAAATTGATTATTTGCATTTAGAAAAGGATTTCACTTGTTTATTTTCCAAAAATATATATTTGCCAAACACTCAAATAGTTGATTATCTGATTATTGTGATATCAAGCAACATAATCAAATCCAAACACTATCTTTCAATATCACGTTTTGTTAGAGTTAATTATCTGATTCTGATTATTCAAAACGCATAATCTATTTTCAAAACTCAACCCCAAACACCCTCTAAGTCTCAATAGACTGAAAATTCATTATGCCATAGGAGTTCCAAAACAAAAGAAACACATTACAACAAATTAAATACTTACACTACACTTGTTTATTTGAATCAAACAGTTGATTTGAAGCGAATAATCACTCAAATATACATGAATTCCAAAAGAAACACACTACACTCGCTAATCCAAATCACGCAGTCAATCTAAACCATATAATCACACGAATTCCAAAAGCAAAACGCTACAACAAACTAAATCCTCACACTATGCTCGCTAATTCAAATCACGCGGTTAATTTAAACCATATAACTACTACATTAATACACACGAATTCCAAAAGCAACAAACTAAATCAAATCACGCGGTTAATTTAAACAATATAATCACACAAATTCCAAAATCAATACACTACACTTATTAATTACAATCATTGGGTTCAATTCCACCAAATAATCACAATAACATACACGAAAACCATAACTATACCTTTAATTTCATTATCATCGGTATCCTGACCCTTGCACGACACCACAAACCTTCTGTTAACCGCCACTTTTGACCTAATTCTTCTGCTATCGTAACAAATTAACCGTTCGTTCCTACGAGACGATGATTGGAGAGCTGAAAACGGATATAAACCGGATTTCAATATCTGATACGAAGCCATAAACGATTAATTTGTTAGGGTTTGTATGAATGAGGAGTTCAAAGTATAAGTTGAGAGTGAGAGAGATAGGAAGATGGAAGCAAGTGGTGGCAGTGAAGCGACGGGATTTGTCGTAACAGGAATCTGGCGTATGTTAAGTTATTTTGGTAGTTGGGGGCTGTTGTACGCCATGTGTGTTGGATGTTTCTAGAATTAGGCCATATCCGTAGTCATAAAGCCCCTTATGGGGCGTTATGCGACACGTGTCGTGTTACGTCACACAGGGGCTTTATGGGGTGTTATATCACTTGAGCCCGTAGTCATAACACCCCTATCCATCATTACCTAATTATTAATTTTCAATTTTATTAATTAATTATAAAAAACCTTGCTTAAATTTGATTGGTCCAAATTTTGAAAGATTCCCCTATAACCGCGCGATAATTATACCGCCTCCCCCAAATTTCTGAAACATGGCGCCCCTAGTTTTGGTGTGCGGGGGGTTATGGCGGCGCTATGGGTCATACCGCCCTCACATGCCGCCCCATTACGTATGGGCTTAGATAGCTTCCGTTGATTTAAGATTTCCCGAGAACAAAATTTATTAATTATTCTTGTCCTCATGATTTTTCTTTTTTAACGGACTAAATTGCTAAAATTGTCTCCGGCGTTTGTTTACATTTCTAGATCCATTCAAAAAAGGTTTTTTCTTTTTTTTCTTATAGGAACCACTGAGATTTCAAAAAAGTTGTTAAATCTATCTAAAATGGCTAATACTCTTAACAATACTAAGTTGATACAAGGGTAATTTAGTCATTCTTTTAATTTAGAGTAAACTTCCGTTTTGCTATCTGTGGTTTGGTCACTTTAACAATTTTGCTCCAAACCTTTAAAAATAGTCATTTTACTCCCTGATGTTTTGGTTTTTTTGCCAGTTTGCTCCCCGCCTCTAACTCCATCCAAATTGTTTGGTTTTCCATTTTGCTCCCCGCAGGGAGCAAACTGGCAACAAAACCAAAACATCAGAGAGTAAAATGACTATTTTTAAAGGTTTGGGGCAAAACCGTTAAAGTGACCAAACCACAAGGAGCAAAACAGAAGTTTACTCTTTAATTTACCCTTTTTTTTAACAGGTTATTAAACGTCAGGGACGATTTTAGCAATTTACTCTTAGATTTTTATTTTTTTATCACATAAATTTAAAGGATTCCTTTCTTTTCTCCCTTCTATTCTGGTATTTACATTTGATTTGATTTTGTATATTATGTTTGTTGGTTATAATTTATTTTTATTTAGGAGGATTGGTAAAATATAAACAATAAACCTTAGTTAAGGAGTTCTTTCTGTCTTTTCCCTTCTTTTCGAGGTATTCACATTTGATTTTATTTTAATTTTAAGTTTGTCGGTTTATAATTTTTTTTATTTAGGAGGATTGGTAAATTATAAATACCATATCTTTTCGAAGTATTCTCATTTGATTTGATTTTTTATTTTAAGTTTGTTGGTTTCTAATTTATTTTATTTAGAAGGATTGGCAAAATATAGATATGATACGTTAGTTGATTTAAAAAGTGCATATATAGCATAGGTAAAGCCATCAAAGTCAAATTTTCCTATTGTTTCTTTAAATTAAGTTTAATTAATTAATTTATACATTTTTTCATTAGTTTTTTTATCGATGTAAAAAAATGTCTTAATGCCTGGTTATTTGTGTTTCTTTTCTATTTGATGATATATTTGGTTATAAATTCGTTCGACTTTATGATTTATATAAAAAACCAAGGAAGAAACAAACCGTTTTGATTCTGTGATTGGATTATATTTGATCACACATTCCCATTTACCAGGTTATTACATACCATTGGTTCCTTTAAGAAAAAAACCAGTTAAAAAGGGTAAATTAAATAAATTAAAATAATGGCTAAATTACCTCTCCATCAACTTAGTATTATTAAAGTATTAGTTATTTTGGATGGATTTAGCAACTTTTTTGAAACCTCAGTGATTCATTTGAGAAAAAAATCTTTTTTGGATGGATCTAGCAAATGTGAACAAACGTCATGGACGGTTTTAGCAATTTACTCTTTTTAACGGGAACAAATCAATCCCGATATTTTTGGAACACCTACCCGTCCGTAGGTACGACGGTAAAATTACCTGTAAAACCCGTTTTACTCAAGGATCAAACCCAGGTTTCCCTGGTTCTCCTATCATTGTCCACTAGTGTCTCACTCTTTTTTGCACCAAATAGGAGTCGAACTTGAGTCTTCACATAAGAACTCAAATCCTCCTACCAGTTGAGCTAGAAATCATTGACTCTTATCCTCATGATTAACGCTAGTTATTCATCACTTGTGGTGTAGTAGTTGGAAAGACTTGAGTTCTTACGGGAGACCTAAGTTCAATCCTTACTAGTACCACATTTGGTTCGAGTTCTTCGAAACCCTAGGTCAAGAGTTCGAGCCCGAGTCACCCCGGGTTTTAGTCTATTATGTGTTCGCCAGAGAGATTCCCACCGTTAGCCAAACTCTAACGCCAACGTGAGCTCGGTTAATACAACATAGTCTGACCAGAGTGGGGTTAGGGCCCTCTGTTTAGGAAGGTGTGAGATCTCTCTCACAACAAGTTAAAGATTATCACCGTTCAAAAAAATTATTAACACTGTTTTTTTTTTCTACAGACTTACAGGCATTCACGCTCTATCCTTCTCATATATGTAGGTATATTCTGTATATTGTATGGAGTGGTTGTGAGTAATGTTTAAAAACTAGTTTAAAGCGGGCAGTAAAACTGGTTGAACCGTCTAGCATTAATTGTCTCGGCATGGTTGCGCCCGGGATAAATAGGGATCCGATATAGTCTTCTAACCACCGGCACATCCGGTAATACCGATTCATATCGGCCTACCGATTTAAGCCTGTCAAATCCCAAGGTAACGGAAGTGAGGTCCGTCACCTGAGATCCATCGATGTTCGCGGCTCACGGGAATTAACTTACAAAAAAGCATATCGTTAGCCTCGTCAGGAGAGCCGGGAGGATCTATGACCAAGCTCCAGCATGAGAATAAGTCTCATGCCTTGGATTAAAGTTTCTAATAAATGAGAGTAATAAATTGGTCAGAATGTTGTGGTTGAGATCTCGGAATTGAGTGCGGGAATTCAATGTATCTCGAGAGCTTTTTCTCAGTCCTGTGTGGGGTATTGTTTATAACCTACCTCTTTGTGATCATTTCTCCTACTTATATAAAAGGAACTCTTTACTCGAGATGGCATATCTCTAGTCAATAATCACTGGGTCCTTTCCCGGGCAACAAGAATGTATGGGTATATTCAAAACCTTGTTCCCTTTGCAGGATCCCTTGAGATCAATCCAATTAATGTATATTTTTCTTCACAAGTACACAGTTCATCTTTTACAGGCTTGAGCCGAAATCATCATCAGCGCCCTTCGGAGCATTAGATGTAGACAAGTGAGCACATTGCACGTCGTGTTGCCAGAATAGTAACCTGATACCTTGGTCATGGGCGGGAAAGTAAGTTCCTTTGACCAAGTTCTTTTTCTCAAATGTCAAATAGCAGAGAAGTTGTACTGGGCCCAATCATTCCCAAACGACACCCCTCACTTTCTCTTAGTATACCCCAAATGATATCCCTCACCTAGCCCAAACAACAATGGCCCAATTTTCCCAAACGACAAACATCACACTTCAACTGATGTCTCACGTCGTTTGGTAGTAAACCAAACGAAATCACACCTGTGACAAACGACATCACCTTCCACCTCCCAACTTCTCCAAAACGCGACTCAAGTAACCGAACCACCTTCAAATCTTCTAATTCATGACTTTTTGGCTTCTTTACTACCTTATTCAATTGGGTCTTGATGGTAGGACTTATTACAAACTTAATGGTACTTAAACATCTCTTAATTTATACAATTAAAAGCTAAGTTAAGTCACAATTTTTCACTTTCTTGAACACTAAAACTCTTTACGAAAATTCAACCATTACAGAGCATAACACTAAAAGCAAACAACACAACCCACCTGCATATTATACGAATCCTCACTCCTAAAACTTGCAAATTCTCAACATTGATTGTGTTTAACAAATGCAGGATACATTAAAATTTTATAAATAATACTTTGTTCATTTGGTGTGTGTACATGTTAAGGTGTAATCATTTGGGGCGAAATCGGTGGGGTTAGGTGGTTTGGTCATGGAGACCAGCGTAGGAGTTTGATCGTTTAAACAGTTTCTTTTAATAATCGTTACTTTGTATTAAAATTTTTAAAACAATAAAGATAGTTCATAAACATACATATACATAATTGCGTACTCTAAAAATATAACTAATTAACATCAAAGGTTTAATGGTCGGTTCGATTTACACCGACTTATCCTCAAGTTTCAAAGCTGATATACACTATCCTCAATTATTCAATGTTTCTTTGGTTGATAACAACTCCTCTTTTTGTGAACGGATACTAAGATGCTAAACAAGTTGAAATGAACAACTAGGTTTATGCCTAAAACAATGAAACATGATAGATGATGAATAGAGGTACATGTATTTTTATCACCTAAAGCAAAAAAACAAACTATAATTCTAAAACAATAAAGATAGTACAAATGAATAGACTAATATTGCATACAGAAGCGGTGATGAGGGTGTGCGGGGAGGTCCACCGTACAGGGCCCGTGATTTCGAGAGGAACGTCCTTTTAAAAAAAGAACCGATATATATATATATATATATATATATATATATATATATATATATATATATGTTAATTTTTTAATAATATACATATACCAACTCCAAAATAGGTTCATTTACAAATAAATTTTTATGGTTTAGATGTTAGCCCACTGGCATTAGGTTTAGTGAGCCCAATACCCATTTAATTTTAAACAACAACAACAATAAAACATTGCAGAAGGATACATTTTTCAAGCTCGAACAACGTACATGAATTCTTAGAGACGCCACTGATTGCATATGATGCAAAATCGAAGTCATCACCACCGATTTCTGTCATTGCCCAAACTTTTGAGTTTTGACCGTCACCACCACAATTTACTGTCTACCGTCAAAAACCAAAATCATAATATGTTCAAACTTCAAAATTAAAACTATAGACCACTTCATGATTTTATGATCCTTTGACCTCTTTGCAAGTTATATTTGGTATTTTTCTTCTAAGGCTATGTGTAATGGTTAATGTTTTTTAAGTGCATTTTCTGTTACATCACCATCATAATGTCCTTTAAAAAATACGTAACGGCTAATGCCCTTAATGCCCATTTCATTTTTTTCTTCTCTTTGAGTATTATTCTATAAATGTTAATTCCTCTTCATGCCCTTATAACGCCCGGGACTCGGGAGGATGATGCTGGGGATGTTATCAAACTCTTTCACTCCCCTATAATGCCTATTACGCATCACCTAAATGACACACCATTTTGGATTCCATAGAGGGAGGAGGAACAAACTATCGTTAATCTATCCATTGTCATGTTCGTCAAGTTAGGAGAATTGTGGGGGAATGAAAGGGAACACAAATAATATTTTTTTGGCAACGTGAATGGACCATGTTGTATATCTATATTTTTTAATCTTAATATCTTACCTTTAATCAGTGCCAAATCAAGCTCTAATTAATCAGTTCTTCCAGAAGGTTGGTTTTTTGGATCTTCAAGCATCAAAGTGTATTTATTATTAAAAAACCAATAATCTAATCTATACTTTCTATAAAAGAAGAAATCCAAGTGACATAAGAAAAGCTGATGTGTCAGCTTGAGAGCATGTCCAACAAGGCTTTTCTTATCTCATTATTACATCATAAAGCCTAAGTCCGAACGTAGTGGGGCGGCATAATTGGGCGGTATGCCCTCATAGCGCCGGTATAGCGCCGGCACACCACCACAAGGGGCGCCATCAATCGAATTTTTGGGGGTGGCGTGATAATTTTCGCGGCGCCATGCATTTGGTTTGTATTTGTTTGATTTTTTTTTTCAGTTTGTTTGATATTTTTTTTTTCAGTTTGTTTGAATGCTCTGTTTTTTTGACATTTTGTGTTGCAGGCTCGAAGAAGAAGGCAACAAGGAAGATGGAAGAATTAGGGTTTTGTTTTTTATGGGTTTTGGGCTGGGCTCAAAAGGTTTTGGGTTTTATTGAGCCAAGAAGCCCAGTTATCAATGTAATGTTTTTATAAAGTTAGAAATTAATTAAAAGGTTTTGTTTTTAATTATGTGTAAGGTTTTTTTATTTATTTTATTTCAACGTTTTTTTTATTTTATTGTAATGTTTTTTTATTTAATGAAATGGTTTTTAATTTTATAAAGTTAGAAATTATTAAAAAATGAAAATTAATTAATTGAGTAATGATGACAAAGGGGCTTTATGACTACGGCCTCAAATTGCATAACGCCCCATAAAGCCCCTTGCTGACGTGGCATGCCACATGTCGCATAACGCCCCTAAAAGGGCTTTATGACTACACATGCCCTAATATTAAAAAACTTTATAATTCAAAGTTGGCCCACATCAAACCACTGTATTCTAGTGTTAAAGGTCTGGCCCATATTCCAAAGGACAAACCACTGCCCAGATACAATGTAGTAGCAGATGGTTCCTTTGGTAAACGTATATCTAGCAGCAGATGTGTCTAAATTGCGGGTAATTTGAATTTAAAATGCATGGGGATATGTAATTTTCAATTAATGCATGTCACTCGCCAATAAACATCTGTTGAGATTCAAAATTCTGGCTCCACATTCAAAATTCAAAATTCAAAATTCAAAATTCAAAATTCAAAATTCAAAATTCAAAATTCAAACCCTATATATTCTAACTCTATAAATAAGGGTTAATAATCTGGCTCGACATTCAAATCTCTCCCGCTCACATCTATGAGCTTGTCTTTGCCTCTCAAATGCATCTTTCTCGTGATTCAGCCGCTAATCTCCGATTACATTTTTTTGTTCGAATGTTTGGTGATTATCGTTCCAGTATCATTGTTCCAACATCGTAGTTTCAATAAACTTTCCCATCACACATCAACCTTTCAGTATCGATGTTGCAGTATCATTTTTGCAACATCGTGTTTAGTTGCATGTGATATCTTCTTCGATGGGAGACTTCCATGGTTTTATAGAAAGTATATATAGATTCGTGCAACATCGTGAAAAGTTAGATGTAGTACAACAGTTCTATTTCGCCCTTTGCATATTAGGTTTGTTTCTTATTTTAAGATGTAGTACAACTGTTGATGATGTTCAGAGTTTTTTATAGACACTGAAATTTTAGAATATTTTAAGATGTATGTTTATATTATTAAAATGAGCTATTACATAGAAAAATACAAATTTAAAGAAATATTTATAAAGGATTACACGCTAGAGTTAACACTTGCTAGGATTTCATAGACTCTGGCCTTTCTCCATGTGATTTCATGTTCTCTTTTGATTTTCAAGTCATTTAGCATGTTGCAGATTTTCTGATCCTGTTTTAGAAGTTGTGTCAGAAACTCCTCTGCATTCTTCTGGAAATCTGATGGAGGAGAGTGGAGGACTTCATCGAGCAATGCTATGTTGTTCCAGGTTTTGTTGTAATTAGTGTCATTCATTATGTCGACTTTCCTATTTAGTTCTTCGTCTGTTGTTTGTTCTTTGAGTGACCACATGGAGAAGTGTGTTTTAACATTGCTGATGTCTGACCAGTGGTAGAAGCTGAAGTTTGCCATGTAGATTTTTTGTTGGTTTTCTGATTTGGAACAATTTTTGACAGAAAGTGATTTGTAGGACAATTTGTTGATGTTTTGAATCAAAAGTAATCATCGGTCTTTTATAGAGTTTAAAAACGCGTCTATATGGTAAATGAAGAGTTTAATTGTAATTGTGATAATCTGCTTTAGTTCTTTGAACTTCGAAATTTTGTCCCTTGGGTTTCTTGGTATTTAATTTTACAGTTTTCCCATAAAAGTTGGGGTTTGGAAAGGTGTTTGCATTAAAAGATTGCTGTTTTGAAATATACATTAATTAATATGTTTATATTAAATGTACACGTTTTCATAATACCAAATTTCAGTATATAAACTCATAGTCACTTCACCTGTTTTTCATCACGTTTCCTACGAAGATATCATAATTTCAGAAAAGTCGAGTAATATAGTTTATTCAAATGGCATCATTCACAAATACAAAATCAGATGATTTCATGCAGCGTTTTGTCAGGCAAATCGAGGAACAGGTGTATGAAGATAGGGCTTCTCTTCAAGAGTTGAAGAGATGTTTTGATGGATTGCACGTTGGCCTGTTCACTAGAGAGCAGGTTTCCAGAGATCTTATGCGGATGCCTTCAACCTCTGTTCGTGAGCTTTGTGTTGTCAGTAATATAGAGTGCGGTGATAGAGACGTGGAGTTCATGGCGATGTTGAAGGACATACATCGAGAGGTTCAGCAATCGATGGAGTTGAAGCTAAAGTTTCTTAATTCTTGCTGTTATTGTTAGATTTGAAAATTAATGTTGTTCAGTATTGGAGTTTTAGTTTTAATGTTATGAATAAATGAATAAATTTAAGATTATATTCATGTTGAATTGTGTTTGAACAAGTTGTGTTTATTTTTTAGTTATTTAGTGTTTAAGTAAGATTTAGATTATGTTCATGTTGAATTGTGTTTGAACATCTGTTTGGTAAGTCAACAGATGTTTAATAGTATGAAGGGTTGGTTTGATGGTGAACAGATGATAAAAAGATAAAACAAATGTTTAGAATTTGATCAGAAATAGCAGTTTTTTTGAAGAATTTGTGCTCCTGCAAAATTACAGAGAGTCAATACTTCGAGTTGTAAAAGGTCTGTTGTAGTTAAAGTTTGGCAAAAGAGAATATTTGCTGATGATGAAACAACTGTGTATTCTAACGACTGTTGATACTAACAGTGGTTGGGCTAATGATGAATAAGTATTATTATATAACGTCTGCTTTAAGTATTATTATATAATTTTGTTTATCAATAACAGTTTTTTGGAAGAATTTACAGTATACTTTGGTGTTATAAAATTTGTGTTGTAGCTAAAGTCTGAGAAAAGAGAACATCTGCTGATGAATAAATGTCTGAAGATGCAAAGGTCTGCTATGGTTTAACAGATGTTAGCGAACAACAGATGATATTAAATCTGAAAATGCTTAACAGAGGGTTTGATACCAACAGTGGTTGGGCTAATGATGAATAAGTATTATTATATAACGTCTGCTATAAGTATTATTATATAATTTTTTTTATCAACACCAATTTTTTGGAAGGATTTACCGTATATTTTTGTGTTATAAAAGGTGTGTTGTAGCTAAAGTTTGACAAAAGAGAGCATCTGCATAAGAATAAATGTCTGAAGATGCAAAGGTCTGCTATGGATCAACAGTGGTTGATAAAAATGATGAATAAGTATTATTATATAACGTCTGCTATAAGTATTATTATATAGTTATCATATGTTCTCATAACTTCTGTTTATCTAACGACTGTTTGACTCACACTGTTCCCAACGACCAACAGAGGTTTCCAAACAACTGTCATCGGTTGGCGCAAGAGAGCTTCTCACGTGGACAGATCTTAGCCATCAAATATTTGTAATTACCGCCACGTCAGCATTCACTTCTTCTCTCTATGTAAAAGCTGTTTCATCCCTAAATCGAGGTTCTACCACTGCAGTCTCAAATTCAAAATTCTTTAAAACAGTTTCCAACATATTAAAAATCCTCCAACTTAAATCCTGTTTCATCCCCAAATCACCTTCTTTTCCGATCATGTCTCTGAACATCAAAAACCCTCACAACTACCTCCCCATCTTCGAGAAAACTAGCAAAAATACCAGCTATCACTCAATAATTGACCTTTTAACGTCATCGAAATACAAATCAATTCTTACTGCTGATGCTCCTGTTCATAAAGAAACACTCCGACAATTTTGGTTTAATGCTGAAATAGAGGCTGAAGATAATAATCCAGTTGCCATCACATCTAAGGTCAAGGAAAGTGTGGTACGAATTTCTCCCTTTACAATTTCCACTACATTTGAATTGGAGGACTTGGCAGGTAAGATCAAGTTTGAAAAATTTGAACTTCATACAGAGTTCATTGAAAGAGGGTATGATGCACAATTAAAGGAAGTTACTATCTACAAACGGAACTTCCCTCCGCCAATGAAATTTTTGTTTCATACTCTTTTAATTTGTCTCTCAGCCAAGACCACTGCATTTAATGAGATACCTTTGAACATTCAGTATTTGGGTTATGCTATTTTAACAAAATCTGATTACAATTTATCAAAAGCACTATTTTCTGATTTGTTGAATAATGTGAAAAATGTGAAAAAATTGAAAAAAGGTGTTCGTAGTAATGCTTTTATGTTGTATCCTAGACTTCTAAGCTTCTACCTACGAAAACAAGTGTCACAAACAGATTTTGAACAAGGTGTAGCTTTTCAAATAAATAGTCTTACAAGTAAAACTTTTACTAAACTTATGGATAAAGAGTCAAAAGTTTCAACAACTGTAAAAAAGGGAGATGAGCCTCTTTTAGATGCGTCTGCATCAGTTGCTCAAACTTCTGTTGGTGAGCGAACTGCTCATGCTGATCATAACACCACAATCGGTGTTGTGAAATACACACCAGGAAAACGCAAAAAGAAAGCTGTTACATCCAAAAAGTCTATCAAAACCAAACAAAATAAAAAGGTTCCTCTGGAAGATGAGATTCCAGAGGTTAATGCAGTGACAACACAAATGTCACTTGAAACCACTGCTGCTACTTCTTCACAGTTATTGGAAAGATCTCAACCCATCCAAACTCCTCATGTATCGTCACAAAAGGATCATGCTGTAAGTACAGGGACACACAACGTGAAGTAGAGCTTTCATATGAAAGTACGTTTAAAATTCCCTCTCCCAGGGCAATCACTCTTTCTACACCACAACCCTCGGCTCAAGTTCCATTAACAATATTACCTCTGTAAGAAGCAGTTGAATTTCAGAAAGAAAATAGTTCCTCTAATGCACACATTACTAATAGTAGATCGCAATAAATGACTACGTCTGAACCAATTAAATCTTTTATTCTACTGTAACACCTCGTAAAATCGTGTCTAATGATGTGGTGACACGTGTAATGAACCCTAATAAAGTCAAACGTTGACTATGAGGGACTAATTCTGTCAAAAAAATCGAAGGCCTTGATTTTAGAAGGACTGAAAGTGTCAACATGCCTAAACTAGGCCTCTGACTGACCTTTTACGGTGTCCGTATTCTCAAATGAGCCACTTGTTGGACGAGAGGAGCCGTTTGTGTAATTGTGTGAAAGTTTGCGCAATAAAGGGTTAAAAGTGTCAACATGTTAATTCTTACCTCTAAATGACCTTTTAACAAACCAGAGGCTTCAAAATATTCAGATATACTCTCAAGAATAAGTGGTAAAAGTTTCACGTGGTTTCGAGATCGTTAAGTAAGCTTTCAAGACTTTGGGTGAAAAGTGTCTACTTGACGAAACTTGCATATATAGTGATATATAACGGAACCGAGCCTAACGAAGTTTGATTATACATCCTTGGACCTCTACAAACTAACTACAAGGGCCTTATATGTCAAAAATAAGGTTAAAAGGGGTTTTATACGACCAGGGACTAAAGCTGCCAAGTTTCAAAATGGTTTAACCTGTAAACCAGGTCCACGCGGCCCGCGTAAGGTCCCATTAACACTTACGCGGCCCGCCTGAATGTCACTAGCGCAGAAAAATTGGACAGATGTGCATTTCAGCTCCATAACCGACTTAAATCAATACTAGGGGCTGTTTAACAGACTTGTATTACTACTAGGACACTTGTGATGATCCTAAACACTCTCCAAACACCTGGAATGATCTCACGATCCATCCAAAACCTATAAATAAGATGCAAGTTATTCATTTCCATTGCTCATTATCATTCCAACTTTCAAATACCTCACATCTGGAGCTTGCATCAGTAGGAGAAGATTACCAAGTGTAGAAAAGATATCATGTGTTTTGGTCAAAAATCACACAAGGATAATGTAACCAAACTTTATGTAATTGGGGTATGATGCTTGGTTAATTATAAAAGTAAGGGATCACTTTCGTGATAGAGATGCAAAGACACAATGATTTATACGAGGAAAAAGCCCTTGATCAGTATATGATCTCCGGCATAAAAAACCTCGGGTGATGGCAACTACCGATCACCAAACTTCAATATGAGAATAAAATGGTTACAACTTTGGATGATAATGAGCTGAGTACAAGGATCACTATTGTTTCGAGTGTCTAAGTGTGTGAGAGTTGCGTTGTATGTCGTGTGTCCCCTTCCAAATGATGGAGAGTGGTATTTATACAAGTGTAGGTGACCTATTTTAGGTAAAAGGACTAATTATCAGCTCATTACCCCTTTAGAAATAAAAGACAATCTAGCCTAAATTGCCGCCCATAAATCAAGCCATGTTTCCATATCCTGTGCAACGTCTATCTTCAATCAAGCTCTTGCCATAATTGTGAAGATGCGTCCCTGTATCATGATGCCTAGAGCGTATCCTGCTAGATGTTCCTGCAAAACAATATTGTATTGAGCGGAAGTGGCCGTTAGCATGAGGATCACTATAATGTCCCATGATCCTGATCCTGAAGTCCTGCTGAGGATCACTGTCTGCCAAAGAAACAAGGATCACTGGTTAGGATCACGTATAAGGATCACCTATAATGAAAATCCAGCCCTAACAATTGCCCCCAAAATATAAGGAGTTAATTGTAAATAGACGAGTTATGTTTTGTTTCGATCTTATCTCTAACGGGCAACTCCAAGAAACTAGCCGTTACACCCGGACTAGCCGTTGCGATCATTACGTCATAGATGTGACAATCCCTGCAGATCATGATTATAAATAGGAGATAGGGTGAGGATCAGTTTGTATTTAAATTCAAGATACGCTCCCTTTATATTCTGCACCGAAGATTGATCAGGTATTCTTCTCTTTCTCTCTTTCTTTTCTCTTTGCTCTGTTTTCTGCTTCTACTCTGTTTTCGTCTCGTCACAAACATGTTGCTCCGGAATTCTCCACACAAGGATTCCAAGAAGGATAGTCCCTTAAAAAGCCAGGGGATTATCAAGGATTCTCCTACGGAGAGGTGTTGCTTCACTGATATTCACATAGACAGAATTCGTCATTTTCAAGTCCTTCACACCTACCGCTCTGAGTGACTCTGTTTCGGATACCTGGGTGGCTTTTCCTGCTACTCCATTTACCATAGGGTATTCATATCCTTTTCCATTGTTCACCCAATCTTTCTTTTCCTTAACCGGCATCTCATATATCCAAGCTATGCCGATGATCTGGAGGGTTCTGTATACCTTCGAGAGGATCATCGAGCAGGAAGGGATTGATCTGGGGATGGCGGAGTTAGCTGAGTTTTACGATCTCACCACCTTTGGTTCTCACCGGTATTTGTTGAAACGGAAAGCCGGGGAGGATCACCCTGTCTTCAAGGTCACTAAGAACGATACAAACTGGAAGCGTCGCTTTTTCTTTGTTAGGAGGGATTCCATCCCAGATGGGAAGGATCTGCCCAAGGAATGGGCCACTCATGGTAGGATAGAGGATCCTCGAAGGATCACTATCAGCCCTGTCTCATATAATGAGGATCACTAATATCTCTTTTTATCTCTTGTGCAGCTATATCCATCGCTCATCTGAAATTAAGCCCTGCTGCAAAAGAGAGAGTCCTAGCTTTTAAAAAGCTTAATCCTGAAATCAGAAGTTTCCAAGTCACCGTCCAAGATTCTCAAGAAGTATCCTCTGCATCTGCCACTATGTCAAGTAAGTATCCTTATAGAAAATAAATTAAATGTAGGATTGTTTGATTAATAAAGCAACTTATCTTGTTTTTGATTGTGTAGGTGCTGGAAAGTCTGCCAGGTCTGTCAAATCTGCTTCTAAATTTGGGATAGATGATCTCACCAACGTCAAGTCTTCGAGGAAGAAGGCTCCTGCTGCCAGTCCTTCGGCTTCAGCCCCCAAGGCACCTATCCGGGGCAAGGGAAAAAAGAGGAAAACCTCTGAAGATCTCCAAGGATTTCCCCTCCTCCGTCAGCAATTCCTTGACTACGTGAATGAGGTAAGGATCACTGCCCCTGTTGGTTATCCGTTTCGAATATCCTGTTTCTTTGAGGATCATCCGGTTCTGAACTTACCTTACTTCCCTCTTTGCAGAAACTTGCCGAGATCGAGACCTATCTTGGCCATGTTGAGGATCAAGAGAGCCAGATTGCCGACCTTCAACAAATGGGCGTGCTTAAGGATCTCAAGATAGCAGATCTTGAGAAAGAACTCCGGGCCATGAAGGATGAGGCTGCTCAGAGGTTGATCGATATGGATAACGAGAAGCAGGAGATCACCCAAGACGCCAAGGTCTCCGCGGCAATTGCTATGTACAAGATACAACTTCAGATGGCTGAGGAGGCTCAGGATCCTACCTTTGATAAAAGCTCGTGGGACGTTGAAGGTTGGAAGGCAAGGCTGGCGGACCTGGAGGACGAGGATGAGGCTGAGGAGATCCCCATGCTGGAAGGCGGTGATGCTGAGAAGGATCAAGGTGGCGATGCTGGTGGTGACGAAGCAGCGAAGGTGTAGGCTGCATGATTGGGCGATGATGGATATTTCGAGACTAGGCCGGAGCCCAATTTTTTAGGATTGGTAGTGGTTTTTTGTGGTAGTGGTGTTTGTGAACAATTATGGTCTGTAATCTCTGAACAATAGATTTTAGGGTAAAGGATCCTGGATCCTTTGAACAATAGGTAGGATTTCAAAAGGTGGAGGGATCCTCTGTTTGGGGGATGAAGCCTTTGTGATCCTGCCGCTTTTACTTTCCTGCACAATGCTAAGACCGCATAGACAATGGACACCCTTTGCCAACCCATGTGGACGGGCCACGTTTTGCTGGTAGAAATGTGGGTTGGCAATTTTGACAACTTTTTGAAAGGGTTAATGATCCTTTTGTTTAATAATATAACTTTAACTTTTCTGGCTCATCTCGTGTTGTTATCCTTATCTTCTTGTTTCTTAGTTGTTTTTGTAGTATATTTGTTTAAAGTGGCAAAAGTTGAAAATATGTTATCCAAATTTAGGATATGATCCCAGATCAAATATCCTGATATTGAAAATTTTCAAAGTACTTTAGTTCAAGGATCATAGGTTTGGTTGTCAAAGTATAAGGGTCGGTTAGGATAATGAGTATAATCAAAATAGTCAAGGATCATACCTGAGGATCCAAGTTAGGATCCTATCCTTCAATCGGGATAACCATAAGCAAAACTTTTAATGGATATTAAGGATTAAGGATCCTTAATTGTTTGACTTCGAAAACCTGAAAAAACGGAACATAACTTGGGACTAAGCCAATGTAAGAGATAAATTAGCAACTGGGGACATGCCCAAAGGATAACCGAGAATGATCCCGGAGGATCCCTGGGGACAAGCCCAAAGGATAACTGGGGGTGATCCCGGAGGATCACTGGGGACAAGCCCAAAGGATCGTATGTAAACTGGAGTATGGCCCTTACTGGCGACTATCCAAACTTAGTGACATGAAAATGTCAAAACCTTAGCTAACGTGAAAACGTTAGAAACCTTAGGAACGGATGTATGGTACGTCTACCATTATACGGAGGATCCTGGGTATAGCCAGTACGATGAGGTTGTCAGCCCCGGAAGTGGGTACTGGTCCCAAAGACGTGAACTATATCAGGATCATCGTGCGCTGCTGGCGGAAACTGGGGATAATCCCAAGAATAACTGGGGTTGGACCCAAGGATCTGCGGTGCTTTTGAAGATCTTTGACGATATGCTGAAGATACCTGAACTATCATAACTCAAATGTTTCGTGAGTAGAGGATGAAGGATACAGGATCCTTATCCTTTGGTAAAAAGTAAGGAAATGTAAATGTTTTAAGATAAGGACATTACCAGAGTAAGGATCACTGACATCATCGGGATCCTTCGAGGATACTTCAGTGTGAGGATCACATGCTTGAGGGATCATGTTCACATAAAGTATCTCTTTAAGTGAACAGCATTCCAGGCTCTTGGTAACAAGTTTCCTTCCATAGTTAGCAATCTGTATGCCCCCTTTCCTGCTTCAGCTTCAATTAAGTAAGGGCCTTCCCATTTTGGTGCTAACTTCCCGTCAGCAGGATTAATAGTGTTTTGGAATGTTTTTCTCAACACCATATCTCCGACTTGGAACTTCCTTATCCTAACATTTTTGTTGTAGGCACCAGCCATTCTTTGTTGGTAGCTAGCCATCCTTATCCTAGCCAGATCCCTGATTTCCTCAATAGTATCCAAATCCTGAGCCAGGATTGCAGCATTTTCTTCAGGATCACGAGCACTTGTTCTAGCGGTTGGGATCACCATCTCTGTTGGGATCACTGCTTCTGCCCCAAATACTAAAGAAAAAGGTGTTTGACCAGTGGCGTTCTTGGGAGTTGTTCTATCAGCCCATAGCACATAAGGTAACTCCTCTGCCCATTTTCCCTTCTTAGATCCTAGCTTCTTCTTCAGATTGTTGATGATGATCTTGTTGGATGATTCTGCTTGACCATTGGCTTGTGGATGAACTGGTGTTGATGTTATCATCTTGATTCCCCAACTGTCACAAAAGTTAGTGGTTCTGCTTCCAATGAATTGGGAGCCATTATCACATACAATTTCAGAGGGAATGCCAAATCTAGTTATAATATTTCTTTTGATGAAGGATATGACTTCCCTTTCTCTGACTTGGGCGAAGGCTTCAGCTTCTATCCACTTAGAAAAATAGTCAGTCATGGCAAGCATAAATACTTTTCCACCAGGTGCTTTAGGAAGCTTGCCCACTATATCCATTCCCCATCTCATGAATGGCCAAGAGGATGGTATGGGGTGTAGTAATTCAGCTGGTTGATGAAGGATATTGCTGTGTCTTTGACAAGGATCACATTTCCTAGCATATTCTACAGCATCCCTTTTCATGGTTGGCCAGTAGTATCCTGTTCTAAGGATCCTTGAGAATAATGCCCTGCCCCCAGTGTGGTTTCCACAATCTCCTTCATGGAAGTCTCTCAACACTTCTTCAATTTCAGGATCCTCAATACATCTTAAATATGGTCCTGCAAGGGATCGTTTATATAGCACATTATTTAAGATCGTAAATTGAGATACCTTGATCCTGAAAGCTCTAGGATTTTCTCCCATTGGAATCTCTCCGTCTTGCAAGTATTTCATGATTGGTGAGACCCATGATCCTGCATAAGATTGAGCTTCTTCACTAGGGATTACTGCAGTATCCTCTTCTATTTCCATGGCCACTTGACTTTCAATAGCAGGAGCCAGGATGTGGATGATAGAGATACTTATGTCTTCTGGAATTTTTAAGGATGATCCTAAGTTGGCCAATGCATCAGCTTCCGTGTTATCCTCCCTTGGTACCTGTGTTAAGCTGAAAGAAACAAAAGAGAGTGCCAATTCTTTGACTATCTCTAAATATTTGGTTAGTTTTTCACCTTTAACAGCATAGGATCCATTAAAGTGATTGGTGATCAATAATGAGTCTACATATACTTTAAGATATTTTACCCCCATATCCTTAGCAATTTGTAAGCCAGCAATTAAGGCTTCATACTCAGCCTCATTGTTAGTTGCTTGGAACTCACAGGCTATGGAGTGGGGTATTATGTCCCCCTGTGGCGATTTTAGTAGTATCCCGAGCCCTGTGCCCTTAACATTTGAGGATCCATCAGTGTGTAGTATCCAGGGATCCTTGGTCTCATCCAGCTGTTGGACCTCCAATTCTGCTTCTCTTTGTAGATCACTACTGAAATCAGCCACAAAGTCGGCTAAGGCTTGTGATTTAATGGCTGTTCTTGGTTCATATCTTATATCATGGGCACTAAGCTTCACTGCCCACTTAGCCATTCTCCCTGACATCTCCGGTTTCCTGAGGACATTCTTAATTGGAAAATTAGTTTTAACAACAATAGTATGGGTTTCAAAATAATGCCTTAACTTAGTGGATGCCATGATTAATGCAAGAATAAGTTTTTCGAGGTGTGAGTACCTGGATTCGGCATCAAGTAAACTTTTACTTACATAGTAGATAGGATATTGTGTACCTTCATGATCCTTGACAAGGACAGCACTTACAGCGGTTGAGGATACCGCCAGGTATAAGGATAACACATCTCCTTTTTCCGGTTTTGCTAATGCTGGTGCTGAGGACATATATTCTTTAAGGGCTTGTAAAGCGTTCTCATGCTTCTCAGTCCATTCAAACTTCTTATTCTTCCTTAGGATATCGTAGAATTCTTTGCATTTTTCTGAGGATTTCGATATGAACCTGTTCAAAGCTGCTATCCTGCCTGTCAGTCTTTGAACATCCTTGGCATTGGCAGGAGATTTGATATTTACTAATGCTTTGATTTGTTCCGGGCTTGCTTCAATGCCTCTCTGAGTTACCATATATCCTAGGAATTTACCTGCCTTAACACCAAAGTGGCACTTTGACGGATTAAGCTTCATGTTATATTTATCAAGGATATCAAATGCTTCTTCTAAATCCCTTAGGTGATCCTCAGCTTTCTTTGATTTGACTACCATATCATCTATGTATACTTCCATAGTTTGTCCAATTTGATCTTTGAACATCATATTCACCAGCCTTTGATATGTTGCACCTGCATTTCTTAATCCGAAAGGCATGGCAATATAACAATACAAACCTGTTGGGGTCATAAAGGCTGTATCCTCTTGGTCAGATGGTTCCATCTGAATTTGTTGGAATCCAGATGATGCATCCATAAAGGTCAACAGTTCATGCCCCGCTGTTGCATCCACCATGGAGTCAATGTGGGGTAATGGGAAAGGATCCTTGGGACATGCCTTATTCAGATCAGTGAAATCGACACATACCCTCCACTTTCCATTTTTCTTTTGGACAACAACCACATTGGCTAGCCATTTTGGATACTTTACCTCTCTGATCATACCTGCTCGAAGTAGTCTCTCTACTTCTTCTTGGATAATGGCATTCCTTTCTGGTGCAAACTTCCTCCTTTTTTGATGGATTGGTTTGATAGACCTGTCAATGCCAAGTTTGTGAGTAATAATATCCTTAGATATACCTGTCATATCTTCATGTTTCCAAGCAAAGGTAGATTTTCTTCTTTTGAGGAAGGATATCATGTCTTCTTTCATCTTGCCAAGGATCCCTGATCCGATATAGATTTTTGATTCAGGATCACTAGGTTCCAAGAGGATTTCATCCACATCTTGTTCCCTTGCCTCCAAGACATTCCTTGGAGGATACTGTAATTGCTATTGCTCCCTTGGCTTCGAGGTTGGCTTCATAGATGAGGTATAACAATCCTTAGCCTCCTGCTGATCACTGTCGATCTTGATTATCCCCCATGGGCTAGGGAGCTTCACACATTGATGATAGGTGGATGGGACTGCTTTCATATCATGTATCCAAGGCCTGCCAAGGATAACGTTGCAACAAGATAAACAGTCAATAACACAAAATTTCTGATAATTATGTAATCCTTCCACGTAGATTGGGAGTTTGATGTCCCCCAGAGTTTTCTTTGTTTCTCCACTGAATCCTACAAGCACGGAGGATCTCGGTGTGATGTCTGATTCTGGGATACCCATTTTCTTCAGAACATCAAGCTGGATAATGTTCACTGAGCTCCCTCCATCAATAAGGATCCTGTGGACAAAATGGTTAGAGATAAAGAGAGTGATAACTAAGCTATCATGGTGAGGATCTTGAATGTTAATGCGATCATCCTCATCAAATGTTATCATCTTCCCTTCTGAGACACTTGAGGTTCTAATAGGCCTTTCTCCATTATCCATTTTTGATTCTTTTGCATGTCTTTTGGCCGCCGAGAAGGATGTACCACAGATGTCTGATCCTCCGGATATAAAGTTGATCACTTGTGCATTTGCCGGAGGTGCTGGAGCTTTCTCGGGGATCCTTTCAGGATCCTGGGTCCTTTGCTTTTTTCTCCCCAGCAATTCTTTTAGATGTCCTTTGCTTAGCAGGTATCCGATTTCTTTTCTTAAGGCTATGCAATCTTCAGTTAGATGCCCGAAATCCTCATGGTATGCACACCATTTTGACTTGTCTTTAGTCCCGGATGGTTTATCATTCTTCCTGGGCCACCTAGCTTTTTCACCTAGATTCTGCATTGCAAGGATTAGTTCATGATTATCAACGGAAAAACAATATTCTGAGATTGGAGGATATTCTTCATCATCCTCTTCTTGGTCAACAGCATGCACATTCTTGTTCTCATTTCTATGGTAGGATTTGAATTTGTTCTTCTTGAAGGAGGATCCTTGCTTCTCCTGTTTTGAGGATCCTACTTGTCTCTCCCGGATCCTCTTGTCATCCTCTAGCCGGATGAACCTGAGTGCTCGAGTTCTTACTTCATCTAGATTCCTGCATGGTGTCATAACAAGATCATCATAGAATAATGAATCCTTAAGCAGTCCCATTTTGAAGGCTTCAACAGCCGTAGCCATATCCAAGTTGGGAATGTCCAAGGATTCTTTACTAAATTTAGTTATATAATCCCTTAATGATTCATTATGATTTTGAGTTATCCTGTACAAATCACTAGTTAATTTTTCAAATTTTCTGCTACAAGAGAATTGGTTATTGAATAAATTAACTAAATTAGCAAATGAAGTAATAGAGTAGGGGGGAAGACTTAGCAGCCACTTAAGAGCTGATCCCGTAAGAGTGGATCCAAATCCTTTACATAGGCATGCTTCTTTCAACTTTTCTGGGATAGGATTGATCTCCATCCTTTCCCTGTATTGTGCTATATGCTCCTCTGGATCCGTTGTGCCATCATACAGCTTCATGGTAGGGATATGGAACCTTTTGGGTACCTCTGCATCACAAATTGGTGGTGCAAAGCGAGATACCTTGTGGCTTCCATCTGCAATCTCTGGGATAGGCTTGACTACCCCTGGAACACTTGAGATCATATCTTTTAGCTTCTGCAACTCCCTGGCCATAGCATGATTGGTACCTGTATCCTGCATGAATCCATGGTTAGTGGTAGGATAATTATTTAAAGTGTTACCTCCCATTGGGTTCAAGTTAGGGAACCCATATTGCTGGGATTCTGGAACAACGGAGGGACCAGTGGAAGCAATGGTCTGCATTGGAATGAAGTCCCCTTGATGGACATCTAGACTTCCTGTTTGCAAACTTTTTAGGGATCCTGGTATCTGGAAGGATCCTGGTGTCTGGGATGATCCTGGAACGAAGGAGGATCCTTGAACCTGGGATGATCCTGGAACAAAGGAGGATCCTTGGCCCTGGAATGATCCTGGAACAAAGTAGGATCCTTGAAACTGCTGTGCCCCCGGATAGGCTCCTGAATTCATGAAGGATCCCATGTACTGAGGATAGGATCCTACTGGCTGAAAATGTGAGCCTGATGTCTGAGTCATTGCTGCCGACTTGAGATGTGATCCTCTTGACTCCCCTATGATTTGCACGTCCGGGATCCCTGATGGCTGGGAAGTGATCATTGGAGTATCGAAGCTCAAGGATTTGGGCATCAGTGGGGAATGATCCTCTGCCGCTTTCTTTTGTCTTTTGAGGTCTCCAATTTCCCTGAGGATCCTGTCATTAGTCTCATCCTGCCGCTGCATACGATCCTTCATCTGCAAAATTAAAGCAAATACATCACTAGTACTGGGAATAGAAGAATTCATAGCAGAAGAAGATAGAGGTTTAGAGAAAGTGGGAGTTGATCTCTTCTCAGTATTTTTCTGAGATCCTGCCGGTGGAGGAGGCAAAGTGGTCTGTGATGAGGTGACTGCAGACATCGCCGTGGACGTGTTCTTCAATGATGAAGCCATGTAACTCTTTGAAACGATTTCGAACAAAAGATTTTCTTATGAATGAAGCACCAATTGCCCCACGGTGGGCGCCAAACTGTTTTGGTCAAAAATCACACAACGATAATGTAACCAAACTTTATGTAATTGGGGTATGATGCTTGGTTAATTATAAAAGTAAGGGATCACTTTCGTGATAGAGATGCAAAGACACAATGATTTATACGAGGAAAAAGCCCTTGATCAGTATATGATCTCCGGCATAAAAAACCTCGGGTGATGGCAACTACCGATCACCAAACTTCAATATGAGAATAAAATGGTTACAACTTTGGATGATAATGAGCTGAGTACAAGGATCACTATTGTTTCGAGTGTCTAAGTGTGTGAGAGTTGCGTTGTATGTCGTGTGTCCCCTTCCAAATGATGGAGAGTGGTATTTATACAAGTGTAGGTGACCTATTTTAGGTAAAAGGACTAATTATCAGCTCATTACCCCTTTAGAAATAAAAGACAATCTAGCCTAAATTGCCGCCCATAAATCAAGCCATGTTTCCATATCCTGTGCAACGTCTATCTTCAATCAAGCTCTTGCCATAATTGTGAAGACGTGTCCCTGGATCATGATGCCTAGAGCGTATCCTGCTAGATGTTCCTGCAAAACAATATTGTATTGAGCGGAAGTGGCCGTTAGCATGAGGATCACTATAATGTCCCATGATCCTGATCCTGAAGTCCTGCTGAGGATCACTGTCTGCCAAAGAAACAAGGATCACTGGTTAGGATCACGTATAAGGATCACCTATAATGAAAATCCAGCCCTAACAGCATGGACCCTTTGTAAGTGTCTTAGCCCTCTCATTAGTTCAGTTTTATGCTTTAAGAACCGAAAAGTCAAGTATCGTAAATAAACTTTGAATTTCGGATTAAACTCTCATGGTCCAGCCACTAACCAAAATAAAAGTGGGTATAAGACCGTAGTTAGGTAGGTGATTAACCCCTGAAAGGGCACATCCTAATTCCTTCGTTTGCTTAGTTAATTGTCGGGTCAAACTAGTTTGACAAAAGTCAAACTTGGCAGATTTACAAATAATGATTAAAACCTTTGATGCAGAGGTTCTAAATTATATTTTAGCATTCTAATGACTTAGTAATTAATATTAGAACATGTTTAATCTGTCCTAACCTGGCAATTATCGGTCTAAGGTCAGTTTATAACCGAAAGTCGCAAAAGCTTGACTTTTGCTTTGACTTTCAGTTCTGACCCGTTCAAGCTTAATTCTCCCATGTTTTAAGCTTCCATTAGGACCATATTATTTAGTAGTATAACCCTCTGGAGTTATATTGCATGGTTCCTTGTGGTTTGAATTATGCTCTTGTTTATTAATATGCTTATAAATGCCGTAAATGCCCTTTTGACATACAAATGAGATTTTTAGAAATGTGAGAAGACAAAAACCTTTGCTACTGATATTTAGACTTGTCCCGAAAATTTGACATCAGTTCTTGGTCCCAAATAGGAGTTATGCGCGATATCGTAATTAGAAGCTTTTTATTAGTTAATTTGCGACATCTTGCATAATGCATGTTTAAACTTGGATTTTGAACCAAAACTCATTACCTACTATTAAGATATTATTTTTAGGGAATTTTAAGATTTTTGTTCAGATTATTATCTGTTTAAAACATAGAGTTCTTGTATGACTCGGTTAATGACGATAATACCCTTTTTAAGCATAAAATGAGATTAACAAATGATTTGAATGCCAAACCTTTTTCTACTTATTTCATACATTAAATAAATTATTTTAGGCATTCAAAACTGATCAAAACCTCATATTCACATAAAACATCTTGATTATCGTCAATAAGCGAGTTTTACGCTAAATAGGTGCATAGTATGGTTTAAAACCATATTTAACATCTAAGACTTGTTACCAACTGAAATTTTAAACAAATTTAAATATTATTATAGTAGGTATAAGTTATGAACTCAGGTTTCCAAAAATGCCCTTAAAAGCCTATGTGAAATGACCAAAATGCCCTTTCGGGACATAGTTTGGTCATAAATAGTAAATTTCACATATGTGTAATATCTTACTGATGTAATGAGATAAATTAACTGAACTTCAGTTTGTTATAAAATCTCTTTTATAAGTATTAAAATTACCAAAATGCCCTTACGGGACTTAAAATGGTTTTGAATACTTTTTGGGCATATATGTTAACATCCTACTGATGTATTAACATATTTTAAGCATATAACAATTAGGACCTGCATATAATTCATTTGGTTACCCGTTACGCATTTATGCGTTCGGATCGGTTTATGTGACTAGTTTACGTAAAATAGCCGAAACGGGTTTAACCTTATCGTTTTATCTCAAAATCCGGAATGTGTTTAGTTTACCCATATTATACAAGTATCCAAACTTGTCGGGTCTAAATCACATTCTATTCTGGTCATCGCTTAATCTAGCGTATCGTACCGTTTCTAAAACTCTAAGCTAGTCGGTCTAAGTCTACGACTTAAGTAAGACTGTAGCATTCTGAATTTGGTTAGATATTACCATCACTCCAGACTAGAGCCAACCGGTAAAAGCTACCTGCATTTAGGTAAATTGGATACGACTGAGTTAGTTGCTGTGAATCAAGTAATAGCTCAGGTAAATACTTTTAACTTATTTTCCCTTATACGGGCTTGGGATACGGTAGATTAATACCGCTTGGTCGGGTGTGGACCAATCAAACGCCGGATTATGGATAGTAAATCCATAAAACCTGTTTTGATACTGTTCTGTTAATAACTTAAACATTGGGGGTTAACGACCGTGTCCTGGATATATCCTTGGCTCATCCATTTGTAAATGGCCACGACCGATGCGCAGGGTGCAGGCATACACCGAAAAAATGCCAATAATAAATCATTAATTACCCACAAGTTGGGGATAACTCCTTTATGGGTTTTGTAAGTGGTGAGTCGTTTAATCATGTCTCAGTCTTTGTACTGGGCCCCAGATGTATGGTAAACATGTAATTCAGTATACAAGATCATCTTTAAATAATTGTCCCAAGTTATAAAAGGTTTTGTGCCTTGTGCACTTAAATCAATTTTCATAAACTCTTTTCAAATGAGTCAGTTAAATTGTATTTACCAGTGAAAACTGACGTATTTTCAAAAGGCTAAGTGGCAGGTACTACTCCTAATAGGCTGGGAGTTGCTCGGTGTCGAAAAAGAGGATCTTGCAAATCCTTAAAGATGCCATAAAGTTTGCTAAGCTTCATTTTAAACATTCTGTAATGATCCTCCTGTGGATTTGATATTACAGACTCGTCTATAATAAATACTTAGATATTTTCAGACATTGAGTTTGTAATAATATTTTATATTCCAAGACTTCCGCTGTGCTATTCTGTGTATGTTTGACCATGGTGATATCAACTACGCCACGATACTCCCCACCGGGCCCACCGGTGATATGTGGAAATATCGAGGTGTGACAGGTTGGTATCAGAGCCAACATTGAGTGAATTAAACACTAGTCTTTTGTGTTTAATCTCAATGACACAGTAGCATATTCCTTAGACCTTTTGAGTCTAGATTTAACATAGGAATGCTCTCATCCCTATTAAGTAAACATTGTTTTCGATTTTATGTATTTTGAATAAGTCGCCAAGCAAGGGGGCCGTTGATAGAGATTCTCTTCAATCCGAAGCCAAGAAATGCCAAGCTTCACAATACGGCTAGAATAAGCGTGCGACTGGTGTGGAAGAAAGATCTTTATGGACTCATTCCTAAAACCAAATCTATTGAATTGCAATCAGACTTTAGAGTCCATACCGGAGGTCCCTGAGGCTCAAATTTTAAAAGTCTATGCTAGTGGAGTCCATACCAGGTGGTCCCTGAGGCTCTCGTTTTGAAAATAATGCTAGTAAATGCTGATGATCCTTATTTCTTACCTCCAAGTTTTGGAATCCCAGACTTGGATTATATCAGTCAAAACCTAATCCGTGATCCATATCATTCCTTAACTATTAAATCCTTGAATTCTACTTCAATAACGGATCTTGATTGGAATACTTACCTTATTCACTGAGGTCTTCAGCGTCTCTATCATATATGGTAAACAAAGAAGAGAAACAATCGAAATGGAGCAAGGAAGATGTTTGAGAATCCTTCTTTCATAATATTCTTTGTCTTTTAAGTCCTTATAAGGACCTATCTCTTCTATTTTGTCCCTGTGTTGACATACCTTTTTACATAATACCCTATATGGGCATTTGCTATTTAGTCCTTTCATGGACATTATAATTCAATATAGTCCCTTGTGGACATTGTATTCCAATAAAGTCCCTTGGTGGACATACTATTTCAATATAGTCCTTTCATGGACGTGTGATTTTATTAAATCCCTTTCTGGACACACTTCTTTAAAATAGTCCTCTCACGGACTTGATATTTTAACGTAGTCCCCTCATGGATATTATATTTCATCCTAGTCCTTTCATGGGCATAGTATTTCATTAAAAGTCCTTCATAGGCATATTATTTTATCAAAGTCCCCTAGCGGACATAATAATTCATTATAGTCCTTTCACGGACATATTATTTCCCTTTGTGGACATGCTGATTCATCGAAGTCCCTTTAAGGACATATTATTTCATTGATAAGTCCCTTTGAGGACGTACCTTTCGACATAAAGTCCCTACGAGGACAATCGTTTATTAACGTCCTTTCATGGACATGTTATATCATAAAAGTCCCTATGCGGACATATCTTATAGTCCCTTTACGGACTTATATTTTCTTTTAGTCCCTGCATGGACTAGAGTTATTTAAAGTCCCTGTGAGGACACCTGTACAACAAAGCCCTTTTTGTGTGCACGCTGTACCAATATAGTCCTCTTATGGACATGTTGTTTTATTAAAATCCCTTCGGAATACGCTATTTTGAAATAGTCCCTTTGAGGACATTGATATATCATTATAACCCTTATATAGATTTGTAATATTTTATAGTCCTTATACGGACTTGTAATTTTTCTCCTTAGTCCTCTATGGAAAAATATATTACTAAAAGTCCTGATTAAGGCACTATTGTAAATTCCTAATAATCTAGAAAAGTTTTGAAAATTTTATGTAGGTATTCATTTCGTCCCTTATCCAACAATAGTTCTGAAATTTTACTTGAACTTTATCGATCAGCTGAAATATTTCAAAAAGATCCTCTTAATGGTATAACCTAGCCTATATGTCTAAGAACATGGCTATGATGGTAAAACCCTCTTAAGATAATTAATCCTTGTTAACATCTAAGAATATGTTAACATTCCTAGCTGTGTGACTTGAGAGACCACACTAGCTTCCAGAAGTACTTGGACTTTTCCAAGCCCCCTTCATAGCCTATATGATCAATACGAATCACGGCCATCAAACAACAGTATGGAGAATACATCAAAACATCCAATTAAGATGTATGCCTATGGGCGAAGGTGTATTCATGACAATGATAGTTTTATTTTATAAACTTCTTGTCAAAAGGCGATGAACTATGTTCGACCCTTAAAGATCACTGATCCAAGAGATCATTAATTATGTTTTAATTATCCTTGTGGCAAGGCCTTTTTGTGCCATCTAACTGCCCTTCGAGACAAGCCTTGTGCTATTTGAGGACGTCTCTATGACATTGAAATTGTGATCTTTATGATCCCCTGTCCAAGGTAATGAGCTGTGCTCAAGCCTAATAGTCTACATGGTCAATGCGATCATGACTAAAATCATTAGTACGATGATTAAATCTGACATCCTTGATGATGTTTTGCCTAAGGGCTATATTATATTGTCCATCTGAGACCAAGCAATTGTAATCCTTTGTGATTCTTTGTCAAAGGGGGTGAGCCATGCTCAAATCCCATAGTCTATATGATCATTGCGATCCTGACTAGTATCATCAATATGATGATCATAATATTAACATCCCTTGTGATAAAATGCCTACGGGATACACTTTACTCTACTGTCGATAAGACAAAGTTAGTGGTGGTCTTTATGATCCCCTGTACAAAGTGGTGGGTTATACCCAACCCTAACAGTCTATATGATCAGTATGATCATGACTAATATCATCAAATGCAATGATGATATATGAACATCCATTAGTGATGTCAGTTGGGTTACCTTTGTGCCAAATAAGTCGTCTATAGAGACAATGACAGTTGTAGTTTATGATTCCCTGTCCAAAGGTGAAGAACTATGTTCAAACCTGGAAGCCTCTAATCCAATAAGATTGCGGCTTATAAACTAATGTCCTTGGTGACAAATCAATGAGTTATGTTTAAAATCATTCATGACAAGCCAATGTGCCATAATTTGTCATTCGTGACAAGTTAACATATTAAATGTTAACATTTCTAGTCACAGGCCTTTTTGTGCCAGCATTGATAAATGTCCTCCATGACAGGCCTTGGTGCCACATCTTACAAATATCATTGTGACGAGGCCACTTTGAGCCATATCTAAATGTCCTTTGCGACAAGGCCTTCGTGCCATATAATCATTTATATCCTTCATGACTAGGCCTTATGCCATATATATTTTTACGTCCTTCGCGACGGCATTTATGCCATATATTTATATAATTATAATAAAAGTCATGTAAGGCTATCCTTCGAGCTATTCATAATCGTCCTTGTGACAAAGACAGTTGTGACATTATGATCCTCTGTCAAACAGGTAATGGACTCGCTCCAAACCTTAAGTGCCATTAATGGTCCTTTTGTGACCTAGGCTAAATGTAATGGATATACATTCAAATAACATTCATTAGGAATGTTTGGAAAGTAATAGCCTATACGATTATGGATGCCGTGGCTAATCTATGTCAAGTCATCAGGATGATGACTAACAATTGCTTAACGTGGTGGTTAATACCAAGTTTCGAGTATGGCAAACTCGAATGAGGTGGATAGCAGTCGCGATGCTATTAAGGCGACAAAAGCTAATAATGCTACAACATAAACCTCAATATTAATGGAGTTAATCTCCAAGCTGTGATTGACGTAGCAGTTTGAAAGACCATGGAAAAGGTCATGAAACAATTCAAAGAGTCGAATACTTCTCGCTCTAAATTTCATTCAAAACCTCAATCAATTGCTCATGAAAAGAGTTTTGTTCACACTTCGAATGTGAAGGATGAACCAAGGGAGGAGGATAACTCCCAGAAATCAAAGAAAAAGACCAAATTACGGGCTTAATAAGAACCATCATAAGTTCAGTAAGAAGCCTGTATGTAAGAATCCCTATAAAAGACACTGGGGACAGTGTCGAATAGAGTAAAGACCAAAGCAGTGTGCTTCTGCAAAGGAACTGGTCATCAGTCCCATGAATGTAGGGATATATGGAATACAGTCTGTTACGGCTGTGGTGAGTAAGGCCACATCAGAATTAAATGCCATAAAGCTGCCAAAGAAGGTGCAGCTAAGCCTAGAAAGGCTAAGGAAAAAATGCCTGAACTCACTTGATGAATGCCAAGAGACAGTACATGATGTCATCCAGTACATTTCTTATCATTTGACAATGATAATTTTGCTAAGTGTCCTGTTTTTAAAACGGGCAATAATAAGTCTTTCATAGACCATAAGCCTGGCAAACTTGTGATGTTACTCATAAGAGCTCCAGATGCTAAGTATAAGGTATAATTACCAAGGAAAACATGGTAACCGATTCTTCAATTATCGGTAAGGAATCCTTCTGAAAAATCTAAGAGTACTCTTTCTTTGAATAGAGTACGACCATATATGTTATTTTAATTATTTTCCTCATTGATTTTATCAACTGCGAGTGCCAACTATGATTAACAAAAGCGCCATATGAGGATTTGCGTATCCCAGTGCGTCCCATAGATTATGTCCATGCCTGATTAGTATGGAAGTTTAATGCATGGGGCCACTAAGATATTCCAATGGTCATATTGTACTAAAGTCAGCTAGTGGTATTCAAAGGAGATATCCATAATAGAAATGCCTAAGTAGGTGTTTCTACTTAAGGTGTCCGTGCACTTGTAAAGCAGATGTGTCATTTGTATGGCACAATCGACGGTAAGTGGACCAAGGTCGAAGATTGAAGCTACCTCTACCATATTGGATAACTTGATTTCTTCTCAGTTGAACTACCCTGTTGACCTCTAGAGAGGCAAGATGGAATTAGGATTTATATCCTATTAAGAGCTGTATCTATTACAGAAGCTATATATCGGTCAGTACCAACGGAAATGGAAGAACCAAGAACTAACCATATGAGTTTTTGGAGAAAGGCTTGAACAGTTTAGCTCATCATCTTAAAGAGCTATGATTATGGTGGATAAAAGAAAGTGTGATGCAATACGCTTGTGCATTGGTTGTTGCAACCTAACTAAGAAACGATTAAGAATCGTTATTAGCTGCCCAGGATCGTCAATTTGTTCGACTAGCTAAAAGGGTAGATGATTCCTTAAGATAGATGCGGGTAATAGTTGGAATAACTATCTCACCCTAATTAAGTTCTCCTATAACTAATAGCATTATATAAGCGTCAAAGCTGCTCCTTTGGAGACCTTGTTTGGGAGAAATAGCCAACGCCCATTTGTTGGGTAGGAATTTGAGAAAGCCCAATTATCAGGATCGGAGATTTGTCGTAAGGACGACGGATAAGATAATATGAATCCGTAATTGTTTGAAAACTGCCAGTAATCGGCAGAAGGGCAATGCGAATAAGAGGCGCAAATCTCTTAAAGTTCCAAATGGGGAACAAGACTTTGTCGAAAATATCAAATATGAAAGAGTATGATACATTTCAGTATAAAGGGCAAGTTAAGCCTTGGATATATAAATCATTCGAGATCATCGAATATGATGGCAGTATAGCTCATAAGCTAAACTTGTCTAAGGAGCTCGGTGGATTTCATGATGGGTTCCATATTTCTAACTTAAAGAAATGCCCAGCTGATAAATTGCTAGCAATGTCTTGTAAAGACGTATAGATTGATGAAAGCCTAAGGTTTATTGAAAGACCTATATCGATCAAGGATCGACAGGTTAAGAAGCTCCGAAGAGAAGCACGTACCTATTGAATAGGTCAGTTGGGATACCCGTAGAAGTCCCTAAATTACAGTGGAAGTTAAGTCCATTACATGACAAGAAAGTACTTCCATCTTTTTGAGCAAATCTCGGGGTCGAGATTTCTTTTAAGCGGGTGAGGATGTAACACCTCATAAAATCGTCTCCAATGATGTGGTGACACGTGTAATGTGTAGGATCGATTTTGGACCCAAACGAGTCGTTCAGAAGAGTTTATACTCAATACAAAAGGCGGAAACAGTCGTATTGAGGTCAATTCAGCAAGAATATCACTTTAACTGTCGATTTTATTGATCAGATGACAATTTACAGCGAGACGACACTTCGGCAGCACTTCGTTGCATAAACCAGAACTATTCTAACTAATCCCGCTTGGAGGGTATATATTGGGTTGTGATTCCGCTTGAAGACGTTCCAAACGGAATTAGGATTCCAAGCGGAATCTAATTCCGCGCGGAATTACAACATGCACTTTTCAAGCGGAATTACATGAAATCTCGAACTACGTGCCCTGATCTAACATTCTAAGACAAGACTCGATACAAGACGAAGTCGACAGACGCATGCACTAACAGACTCCCCCTCGAATGTTGACGAGTCTTAAGTGTCGAGTCTTCAACATCTTCAGTCTTTATCAGTCTTCGGGCTCTTCATGAAGTATCTAACAATGTAAATCATCCTCAAATCTCTCTCTCTTCTCTTCTCTACAGCACCAGCAGACTCCCCTCGAACTCCTTTACCAGGATCTGAACTTGGCTCTTGTAACACCTCGAAAAATCATACTCAATAAAATACAGACACGTGTCATGTAAGACAGTGTCAGGAACCCGAATCAAATAAGGATGTATGGTAGGATTTAAGAGGGTGTCATGTTATCAAAATACCTCTAAACGACCCAAGGGCGACATGTTATTAAAATACCTCTGAGCGGCCCAAGTTATAAAATCCCAAGATCCTTAAATCATTTTGATAAACATCCGATATATAACCGGTTGTTCTAAATAAATAAAATTCCATTTTTATATGGAAAATTAGATTTTAAAAATATTGCTATGACATTCGGAAGTTGGATTTTAATTTAAAAAGAATTGAATTTGAACAAACTCATGTCTATTACATTTCCGACATTTCCAAAACTTGGGACAAAAAGCCAAAGTGATGTAAAGGCATGCAAAGCATGCAAGGTCTGAGATAATGGTCCCTACACTGCAGTAAAAGCATGAGAATTCGACACTACACAATTGCATGGTCAATACTTGGAAGTTTGCAAGATTTTTGGCTTCTGGCCATCGGTTACGGACCGTATGGCTTTAAGCTTACGTTCCGCAAGGAGCATATCTGGGCGCATCAGACCAGGGTCGGTTACAGACCACATCCACCTAAGCTTACGGTTCGTAAGAGATGGATACGGACCACAAGGAGTTTGGCTTACGATCCGTAAGCCTGTCGCTGGCAGCAGAAAATGGACAGCTGCCTGTTCAGCCTGTTGCACCGCCTTAGTATTGTGGTTTTCGAAATCAGGGGCATGATAGGCAGTATTTAGCATCTTAGGGACACCTGGGATGATCTTGTAACCATCATAGGCTATCTTGGCTTGATCTTGGGCTCCCTAGTTCACTATATAAGAGAAGAAGTTGTGAACATTGTGACTTGCTCACTTGCAATACATTCCAAGACTTCTCTGGAGCTTCACTGATCAGCAACCAACTTCTCTTAAGTTCATAAGCATACTTAGGACCTTTGTAAGTGTCCTTAATCCTTTCTAATTCGTTTTAGCTTAGTTAATTAGCTAAAAGTCAAACCGTCGTAGTTAAGGTTTGACTTCGTGATTAATTAAGATTTGTCTAGTCAAATCACGAATTAAAAGTACCTTTGAGTAGGTAATTATGTGGGTAATAAACCCTTAAAAGGGTATTTCCAGATTCCCACTCTAACTATGTTAATTGTCGAGTCAAAGCTTACTTTAAAAAGTCAACAGAATGCTTATTTTGAAATTAACGCATAATTAGCAATGTAGGATACATGCAACCTGTTTGATCATTAATATAACTTGGTAATTAATGTAAGAACATGTCCCAACATGTTCAACTCGACAATTTTCAGTTTAGGCTCGGTTTGGAACCGAAAGTCGCAAAGTTTGACCTCTGCTTTGACTTTCAGTTCTGACCCGTTTAAGACAAGTTTAGGATTGCCTTAGAGCTTCTTTTGGACCTATGTACATGTTAGTATAACCCTCTATGATTATACAACTTGGTTCATTAGATATCTGATTCACATGCATGTTTCCGTTAAATGTTTATATGTTGACCATTATGCCCAAATGACCTAAAAATATGATTTTTGAAAATATAAAAGGGTAGACACCTTAGCTACTGATTTATAAGCTTGCACCTAAAATTTGAGATCAGTTTGAGGTATAGATTAAGAGTTATGCTCATTAGTGTAATTAGAAGCTTCTTTAGTAATTAAATGGCGTAAATTGCATATAGCCTATCTAAACCCAAATTTTTATACAAAACTTTGTACCTACTGTTATAAAATAACATTTTGGGATTTTTAGAAATTTTTATTTAATTTTAGGCTGAGCATAACTTAGTGTTCTAAGCTTAATTCGGCTAATGCCGGTTTTGCCCTTTTGGGCTATAAAATGAGTTTTATAAATCCTATTGACCCCAAATCTTTTTCCTCTGATCTAATATGTTAAATAAAGTATTTTGAGCCTTCTGGAATTTTAAAAATATCAGCTTTCTATACCAAACCCGGAAATGGCTCCAAATCACCTTTTAAGCGTTTTTAACGCATAAGTATGTACTAGAACCTTTTTAAGCATACGGGGTTGAAACCTACTGATGTATTCAGTAAATTTTTATAATCCAATAGTAGGCAAATATTTTAAACTCAGAATTCCAGTTTTGACCTTTTACGCCTATGTGAAATTACGAAAATGCCTCTTCGGAGCATAGTTTGGTTATAAGTGATAAGTTTCACATATAAGTTATACCCTACTGATGTAACTTAGTAAATTAAGTATTTTTACTGATTTAATCAGACCTATAACTCAGATTACTATTTAACCCTTTTACACCCTTTAAAATGACCAAATTGCCCTTATGAGGCATAGTTTGGGTTTAAAACCATTTGGGGCATAATGAAAGGTATCTTACTGATATCACAACATGTTTAAGGCATATTAACTTAGGAAACTTGTATATGACTCTTATGGTTACCCGTTACGCACTTTACGCGTTTGGATCAGCTTATGTAACTAGTTTACCTATTTTAGCCGAAACGGGTCGAACAATATCATTTCTGTCTCAAAATCCAGAATATGATTAAGTACCCATATTAAACAAGTATGCAAGCTTGTCGGGTCAAAATCACATTCTAAAATGGTCTTCGCCTTATCGTGCGTTTAAACCGTAAACTTCATTTAAGACTAACCGGTCTAAGCTTAGGCTAAATTAAAAGACCCGTTAGGATTCTAATAGGTTATTAAAAACCTTCATTCCAGATATAGGAGCCCAGTAAAAGCTACGTGCACTTGCTGTATTTGATTTATACTTTGCTCAGGTAAATACATTTAACTTATTTTCCCTTATACGGGCTTGGGGTACGGTATATAAAATACCGCTTGGTCGGGTAATTGACCTTAACCGGTCGGTGGTTAAGTGTTGTCAAAATGACCCGTTTGAAAATGTTGTTTTGTTTGTTTAACGCCTTTGGGGGTTTAATGACCATGTCCCGGATATCCTTAGCATCATTCAAAGAATAGCCACTGTCACACCCGCTCGTAGCGGAAGCGCGAGGCGTGATCTGATCGGTTCTCATTGCATAACAATATAAGTGAACATACTAAATGAATAAAACATACTCCAATGCCATTACCATAATTTGTTCGAAATAACGCAACATAAGTTTAGTGTATTGTTTACAAACCATCAACTGAAAAGAAACTGTCATTGTTTCGTACACCAAAATGTAAGTCTTAAAATGTCAAGGCTTTGACCACTATATTACCGCAAAGAGGCGGTATATAACGGGCAAACCCTTCAATAGTTGGCATGGAGTCTGGATACTTGTTTTTCTTGACTGAAATATCTGCATGGTCCACTAATTTCCTGAAATACATGTAAGTTTGAAAACATCAACAAAAGTTGAGCGAGTTCATGCAGTTTAGTTGTATAAGATGTATCTGTCAATTATGAAATGTATTTGTATAAAACCCGCATGTAAGATGTATTTGTAACACATGTAATATGAAAAGCGTCAATGAAATAGTTGATCATTAATGTTTCGCGAGGACATTAATATGTGTGACGAAATAGGAAGCAATCCAACCCTAGACGATTTTATTTGTATCGACACCATGTCGTAGGGCAACAAAAGCACTCCTAAGCAAACGAATGGCCATGAGTGGGGCTCGCCAAAACCCATTAGATCTAACCCTTTTGTTCCTTGGTCCAAACTTGGATTAATGGAGCTTTAGTTATGGCCCTAATTTCTCATATGATCTATGGTGTTTCATTCCTTGACTTATCATACTATTGTACATGTATTTTCCCCGATAGTTGTAAAGTTGTAAAGCATTTAAAATGAATAGGGGACATGAACTCACAGAATTGCATTCCGTAAACTGTATGTAATTGTAACCTCACTTGCATTGTCCTTGAATTGTATCACAACCTACAAAGGTCCTAGAATTGTTAGATACTACGGTCTTTGTATTGACTCATGTACAAGTCTTCTATCTTGAATATGTATTAAGACTTGTATTTCTTTGTTATTTGTTAAACTATGTATTAGATGTATGAATTTTTAAACTGTTATATATATATTTCACCAAATATATGTATATATATATATATGTAATCTTGTATCTTGTGAGTTGTATCATTGGGTCTTGTCTTATTGATTTCGTGTCTTGTATAAGTAAATTGTATAATTGTATTTTTATCAATTATATGTCATTGGGCTTAGCCCAAGAATTCATGTTATTGGGCTTAAATAGTGTTGGGCCTCAATAGTGTTGGGCCTAATGTTATTGGGCATTGGCCCATATGATTGGTATTGGGCTTAGCCCATGAGTTCTTGATATTGGGCTTAGCCCATGTATTTATGTTAAGCCCATTAAGAAGTGTAAGCCCATTTGTATAAAATAGCCCATTAAGAAGTGTAAGTCTTTCATTTTTATAAAAAAAACATTTTTATAAAAATCACTAAGTATACTTTTTAGTAAATAAAAACATAATAGTTTTTATAAGTTTCAAAATGTCCGAATTTTGTTAATGGTAACGTAATTTTTGTGTCCGCGTCGAAAGATCGCCTAAATGTCGTAGTAACTCCTCGGAATGGCGATATGTTCACAGATTCGCCCGTCGTCCGAATTGTCCATAAGTTGTATCCGATGTCAGAATGATCCTCAAATTGTATTCAAGTGCGTATATATGTATTCTTGTAAGTCTTTACTTGTAAATGTGTCTTGTATTTATTTGTATCATTGTTATCAAATCCCTAACTTTTGTACATATCTAATACAAATAATAAACACATAGTACATAACTTGTTAAGATCACTAATATATATTTTCACAAAAATATATATTTATATCTATTTTTGTTTCTATAAAGACCACTTTCTAATCTTGTAAAGACTTTGTTATAAATGATAATTTTTCTAGCATATGATTTCAAAGAAAAATTTGGCCATTGTTCCTTTGATATATGAACTTTGCCATGTTTATTAACATATCATTTTCTAAACAAAAACACATGAGATTCATAACAACTTTTTAACAAGAAGAACTCATAAACATGTAGGGTTTTAGTATGATCTTTACATATGTTTACTAGTTTAAAAATCATACTTTACTTCTAGTTTTGCCAAACTTTTATAGAAAACCCATCTTGTATGTTTCTTTTATAAATCTTTCAAAAAGCACGATTCTTAGTAAAATACTTTACACACTTTTATAACATCAAAAAAATATATGTTCATTCATTAAACATTAAGTTTCATATAACCCTTTAACATATTCATGTATAATTGTTAGATCATATTTTTAAAACATCATCTAACAAATTATTCATATCATAATCATCATAACAAGATCAAATATGTAAATAACAAGTCTTAGATCACAACATAAACAAACATAAATATATCATGATTATTATTTTTACTTCTTTGTATTTTCAGGTTTATTATGTATGATTATTTTGTTATCTCTAGTTATATTAACAATTATAACATAATAAGTATGGAAAAAAATAGATTTAGAAGCTCACTTCTAGCACTAGGCTAGGGATGATCTTGATGAATATGATGAGCAAAGATGATGGAAATTATGATGGTTGAAAGCTCTAGAATGGATGAAAACGGATGCTTCAACTTGGAGATGTCTTAGATCTTCATAACTTCCATGAAAGTACACCTTGATCATCAAGAAAATGGCTAGAAAATAAAGATGAATGAAGGTGTTCATGGCTGAATTTTAGTGAAGGAATATGAGAGGTTAAGTGTATGAAAATGATGGTGTGAATATGTAGAAAATATCTAGTTAAGATAAGTCTTTCATGACTTTAATCATCCATTCTTTTAACACTTGGATAATTAAATAAATATCTAGATATTTTTGCATGTGAAATATGGGTGTGGGACCCATTAAAAAAAAGTGAACATGGGGGGTGGTAAAGTGTAACATTTTTATAAAAGTTACCAAAATATCTAGATATTTTGGTAATTAGGCTAAGTATGGTGATTAGGGTAATCTTTCACCATTAGGGGGTAATTAGGGATTCAGAGCATAAATTAACATTAACTAGTTCACTAAACTAGTAGAAATCATGTTTTGATATCTTAAACGACTTCCGTTTGGTCGTCGGTTCTATAAAAGCACTTTTAATTCCTACCGACGAAATTTTTCCGTAAGTTGTAAATCCGCAACCAAGAGATGTATAAAGGGATTTGGAATCTCAAAATAAGCTTAACTAGTTCACCAAAGCTTTCATTTGGTTGTTTTCGATGTCGGAAATGTCGTTTATTAGCTTGTCGGTGCAGAAACGGACAAGTTGTGGGGGTTGCAACGCAGCACCCAAAGCTTATGTTTCAGACCCCCCATTAATATCCTCATATTGTTTCCATATGTTTGTCATCATTTGTCATATTTCCGGAGTCCCGAAAATGCTAAATTATTATTTTGGACGAGTTAAAATTGTCTTATTTTTAGTGAAACGGACGATTTAGCGATTAGGGCGTTGTACCGGAAAGTCTTGTATCTTTGTAAGATATGTTTTTGTATTAGTGTTTTCTTGTATAAACGGACTCAGTTATGTTAGCCGTGTGTCGTTTTTCCTTGTTTCGTTCTGTTTTCACGGTTTTGCTGGCATGAATAGTGTAACCGTGAATAGTGCGCGCAACACTTTTTACCAACACTTTTAGGACATTGTTTAATTGGTTTCGCAATACGACGAAAACCAACATATGTTATATCATTGTTTTCTTGTCCTAACACTATCGTCTAATGTACAACACAGTTACGTAATTAAATTACGCTAATTGCATGAGATTATATACTAAGAATAGTGATTAAACTGTACACAGTTTCCGGTTATTTGCCATTTGTCACAGCCACGACCTTAGCACACGGGCGTAGGCGTACACCCGTAGTGCATTCAAATCAATAAAGTATAATCGTCGGTACGAGAGAAGTCTCGCAACAGAACTATACTAAGTGGTGTGTCTATTAATCTTTAACCCGGCATGACCCGGACAACTGAACGCATAACAAACATGTAATTCTTTTACAAGATTATAAGCAAATAATTATCCCAAGTTATAAAAAGTTTTGTGCCGCGAGCATTCAAATCAATTTTAAAACCTTTTCAAAATGAGTCAGTTAAATTGTATTTACCAGTGTAAATTGACGTATTTTCCAAAAAGGCTAAGTGCAGGTACTACGCGTAATAGGCTGGCCACTCCTTAGCATCAATAAAAGTCTCGCAAGCTTAGGATGCATGAAGTCTGTTGAATAAAAGTTTCCTCTTTGTTTTTGATCCGCCTGTGGATCTATTTCAACTGTTTGTGATATTTGATATTACAATTCTATTTGGTTGAAATAAATCTATCTTTTGCTTCCGCTGTGCATTTATATTTTTGTATTGTTGACTATGACGATATCAACTACGTCACGGAACCCCCACCGGGCCCGCCGGTTACACGTGGAAAATAGGGGTGTGACAGCTCTCGCTTCTCTCTAATTCTATTGATCAGATCTCTTGATTCCTTAAGTTCATCAGCATTGTCAGCTCGCGTGAACTTTATCTCCAGAATCGTAACCTGGCTCTTAACATCTATAGACTCCCCCTTTCGATTAGCCGGGATCGCAGTCTGGCTTGCAAAGGTTCAAGATCATGACCTGGCTCAAACTCTGCTCAGAAACAAAAACTGGCTTTCTCTAAACACAGAAACTTTAGGATCGACTGACCCAGCTCTTACTCAAACCTGCACACACTCTACCTCACAATAAATTTCTCAAATTTAAAATTTGACAAATTTAAATATCCAAACTCCCCTTCAAATTAATCCAGAATGATTTTTCATTTTAAAGATTTTGATGACCACTTGTAGAGACAAAATCAATCAAAGAATGATTTTTCATTTGAAAGCTTCTGATGACCACTTGCTGGAAAAATATTCAAACATTTTTAGATTTAACAGACTCCCCTTCAAATTGATCATCATGTTCAGCATTTGGAATTTTGAAAATCAGCCTTTCAACACCAGTTGTCGAAAATCTTTTTGGATTTTTCAAAAATGATGCTAAAACACACTTAAAATCTTTTTGGGATTTTTGAATAAAAAGAAATGCAGTAAAGAAATATTTACAGACAATATTTTTGTGAGTTTGTGTAAGAGGATCATATCAGATTTTGAGACAAATCACTAACACCGTTAAGCTTTAAACATTTTAAGTTCTAAACAATTCACCTAGATTGTCAGTATACTTGTCCACTTAAATTTTCACACAAAGTTCAACTGTTTCGAGATACGAGATTAGTGTCTTAAGAACTTAAACTTATTCGCGTGTCCCACCACTTGAATATACTCCCGTATCCAGATCCCAATATTCAGTCTTACAGGTGAGTATACCTAGATGATATCTGTAAAGGGTTAAATACGAAACCGTGAGAGCTCAGGTCAGAACTTCCGTTCAGCAGAGAGATGACGGTTCGTCTTTTGGTATGTTCCCTTTAGAGAATCTTTTCTTCAACAGCACATGATTAGCATTTTGCAATGTTTCATCAATTTTTGTACTGAGGGCTAGCTATATTTCAAGCAAATGCAAAGTATTATATGAGGACTAGGCCATTGCTTCCGCAAAATCAGAAGTCCCGGGATAATACCCCAGATATCACTGAGTATAAAGACCTAGTATCTCAGAAAGAGGGACCTTTCAAACAAGATTTCGGGGGTTACCCATATATCCAAGAAATGTTCCCCACGATACAAGTAAGTTTGAAATTTAGGTTTATATCTCGAAAACAATTTACTGAATGTGCAAAAACCTACTGGCACATCCACAGTGAGATTGTTTATCACATTTTTTACTTTCCAATTCTTTAGCATGTTGTGATAGTCCACTGATGAACTATCATTTCCTCTTTTCACAACAAAACTCATTTTTGAATTTTATCATGTATGACAACCCGCATAATTACAGGTACTGTACAAATTAATTAACCCTAATTGTGTGCTTAATGACTGTGCTTGATTACATCTGACGCTTTAAAACTGCTTACTGACTCACATTACATACATACATGTGCATTCTTTACATACAGTCACTCCAATTATTTCATACAGACTCTTAGTGACAAACCTGATGCACAAAGCACAGTTAGCACAGTGAGCAGGTAACTCAGACACATGCTGACAATGCCAGCACTTAGACAGATACTATTTTTAGGCCAGTATGGGCCAGGGATAAAACACTACACCAGTATGGAGTGTAGGGAAGTGAGGACCATAAGACTATGTCACTAGGTGATAGTTTGAGTGCCGGAAAGTGCCTAAAACACAATTTAATTACAGAATTCCGCATTTTTAGTAACAATTCAGCTTTTAACACACTCATATTATACAGAGTATTGAATAAATGGTCCTGGACACTTTCCTAGGTATTGGAATTAATTTCGTTACAAAAAGATACACAAAAGACGCTATACGGGACAATTAAACGCTTTAATGAAACGATATGAAACCGAACAAGTAGACATTACCCGAGACACGAAAATATTGTCAGAAATATTATTTTATCATTTTAAATTATTTATGGTCACAAAAATCCCTATACACCATGTTAACATGACATACACCCACTATACTTGAAAATACCCTTAACCTTCTAACTTATTACCTACTAATTACCAAAAATTTACACTTTACCCCCCCCCAACCGATTTTTCTGCCATGATTAGTAAATATATTTTGTTTAGATTTTTGATATTGCAATCTTAACTCTTATTGGCCAAGAGTTAGGCAATGATGACCTTAGGGTTGGAGGATGCATGTTTCCAAGAAGATCATCATCATTACAAAGATTACACCCAACCTCCTCCCTCCTTCTTATTTTCAGCACACCCCCTCTCTCCATAACCGATTCCATCACCACCATCCTTCACATTCTCCATTTTCTTCTCTAAAAGCTCTCATTCAAGTTTGAAGGTTCTCCATAGAAGTGCAAGATTGAAGGGTTCTCGAGGAAGCTTGATTCAAGCCTTTGTCACCAACATTTCACCATCATCTTGTCCTAAGATTACTACCCTAGCCTTGTGCTAGTAGTGAGTCCCTTCACACCCTTGTTCCATCTTGTTCTTGTTATGATTTGTTTGAATGTTCATGACACACAAAAGCTAAAACACTAAAATGTTGGACTTAACTTTCTGCATAAAAACCATATATAAAAAGGTTGTGTGGAGTTGAAACCTGGATGGTTTAGGGTTGGTTAAAGCATGATTGAAGTTTTAACATTTTTTCATCAATAAACCATGGTTAGGATCCTTGTTTACGCGTTTTTAGTCACTTCTACAATGTAAACAGCTTGCTGAATTGGATTTCCAGCCAACTTCAACAGGCTGTAACGGGACCATTTTAAATCGGAAAACCGACTTTCTGAAGCCTAAAATGTGTATTTTGGAATAACTAAACAAATGGCACTGAAATCGTATTTTTTCAAGACCGTTTACTATTTTTAAAAGACTATTTTTGGACAGCAGCTCAAGCTGCATTTTTACTGCAGAAAAAGTGTGTTGTTTTCGAAGTCATAACCTAAAACCTGAGTGAAACCGACTCATGGAATTTTTACAGTAGATGGACAACGTTGTCAGGACGACCCTCCAACTGGAATTTCGTCAAACAGACTTACGGTTAATTTTAGTGAATTTTTCCGTAAACTGCAATCAGAAAGTAACAAATCTGATTGCAGTCGAGAAAATGATTTTCTATAAAATATGGGTAACGAACTGGACTTTGATATTTTTACACAATAAATTTTGGAACATATATGATATTCTGTAAAAATTTGGTAATTTTTAGAAAAGGTTAACTATTTTATAAAAATTCTCGAAAACAGTCCGGTTTTGAGTAATGAAGCTGAAATAAAGTAACGTTTTGTTTGTCGATATGTCGGTTTGGTTATTGAAAAATGAACTATTGGATATATGTAAAAGAAAATGATATGCTATTTAAGCATGGACACCTCTATTTACAGAGGAGACTCTACCGAAATTTTCCGAAAATCCGAACACTTAGTAAAATATTCGAGAAAAATAGATACGAAATAGTTGTCAAACTATTTTTCTAAGAACGATAGTTAAGTTAAAATAATTATTATTGTTTTAACAAAATAATACTTAAGTAACGCAAATCAAAACACTAAACTCTAAGCCAAGGCACGGCCCGTTCGTCTAATAGACATTAGTACGTTGTAGGTTGTCGTGTAGCGGAAAGAGTTAAGATTCGAGTCAAGACGCACTACGGTGAGTTCATGACCCCCCCTATTCCTTTACTGTTTTCGGTTTTATACTTCGGGGGTGGAATACATGTTTACAAATTATTTCAGACATTTTATACATGGTATTGTTAGCTTAAGGAGGGTTTTTTATTACGCGATCAAGTGAGTGGTGGGCATGACACTTAAGGCCATTAATCCTCATCGTAGGACCACGGGACATGAGTGATAGATCTATTTGGGTGTAGCGAGCCCACACCCATGAGGCCGGGGGCCCATAGTGGTGACTATGTCTTCATACCGGAGACAAATTTGCTAGGTTTGAGTCTTCCTGCATCATTCACATATACTATTGGATTTGCAACCCAATGGTGATCAGTTTTTCCTTATTGCTACATACCAGGGACTATTTTTACTTACAGACATATTAAACGGTTTATACACACAGACTTACACATGAACTCGCTCAACTTTTTGTTGACTTTTTTAAACTACATGTATTTCAGGGAATTAATTTGGATCTGGCAAGTGATGCATGATTAGCTGCGTACTAAATAAGGATGTCATCCGGAGTCGTAGGTTTGGGAAGTGTAACTCTTTCCTGGACGAGTTGCATGTCTCAAATCCTTGTGTTGTTGGTAGCCTTTTGTCGAGTCTTTTGAACTCATTTTAAACAAGCCATGTTTTGTAACGCATTTTGTGGTTGATGTTTTAAGACAATATGTTAAACTACTTTAAATGGATGAACATCATATGTTTTTATCATGTAGTATGTTGTGATTGTTGCTATGGTATTAAGAAGTCACACCAAATAAACCCACGCTTCCGCAAAAGCCAGGGTGTGACAGCTTGGTATCAGAGCCTCGATCATAGCGAACTAGGATTCATTCTCGAGTCTAGACTATGATCACTAGGGCTCTCACGAAAATGTTTTCAAACATTTTTACATTTGCATACACTAAAAGTCCAGATCCAGGGCACAAACATTTTTGCAAACAAAAGGGGCACAAATACACTTTTCAAAATTTTTGTATCAGTCTTAGAGGCTGAGGGAGATTTCAGTCTTAGAGACTGAGGGGTTCAATCTTAGAGATTGGGGAAGTTTAGCCTTAGAGGCTGGGGAAAATATGAGTCTTAGAGACTGGGAGGTTGGTCTTAGAGGCCAGGGGGTTAGTCTGAGAGACTAGGAAAAATCCAGTCTTAGAGATTGGGTGGGTTAGCCTGGAAAGACTAAGATGTATACATGATTTTATTGTTATTTGTTTACATGCTTACCTTATTTGTGTGCATATGTTGTGGTTGTGTTACAGACACCATGGCATCATCTGGTAGTGGAGTATCCGACGCGAGTGACCCGAGGGCTTTTACCTCTGATGATGAGATGGCTACCGATTCGGGAGTTTACACCTCAGACACCACGAGCACCGATGAAGACGACTTTCAGCCTTTTGCCCTACCGATCTTCGGAGATGATGTACCCTTAGCTGACGGCCCACCAGGAGAGGACCTACCCCTTGTTCCAATCCCTGCCCCTCTCCCCTTCGCTGCAGTTCCCTTTGAGGAACAACCTATCGACGTGTTACCCGATGGTGACATCGACCTATGTGACAACCCGAAACCTAGAACCTTCGTTGTGTCTTGATGCGATATACTTGTACGTTATGTGATTAGTTGAATGATTAAACTTAATGATAACGTGAACCTTTTATGTGATAAGTGCTTTGTTATGTGTGCATTTGTATATATATATGTGTGTACGTGTTTTATGTGAACCAAGAACCCGACACCCGACACGAAACAACAAAGAACCCGACTCGAGACCATGAGGTCTCGAGTGACTAGTAATCGGTTTTGGGCCTTTGGGCCGTAACCCCCACTCGAAACCCACTAAGGGTGCACACTCTTGGAACTTGACTATATATACCATACTTTAGTTAGTTTTTGCCATTTGTTGAACATTAGAACACACACACACTTCTATCTTCTCTCCCACTAGAACTCTAGCACACAAACACACCTCCAAGACTCTCGGATCTAATCGGTTAGCACAAGAACTCTCGGGCTTGGAACTTCGGATCGGCACACACACACACATCACCAACCGGTTAGTATTTTTATGGTTAATCTTGTTGTGCTTGGTGATGTATGATAAAATGCATGAAATGATGTTTAATGTTAGTGTTTCTTGATGATTATTGTTAGTTCATGATATGTTTGTGCTTAAATGGATGCATGAATGAGATGAAGTTTTATGTGTGTTAAAAAGTTTAGTGTTGGAATGTGTTCATGTGTTAAATAGAGTTTAAACTACTAGATCTTGATGATACATGAAATCGGGTTGCATTTGGCATGAAAATCGGACATATATGAAAACCGAGTTGTGTGTTATGTTTAGTGTTTTGATGCTTGTTCATAGTTTTGGGTGAACAAGTGATTAATATGTTATGATCTTGATGAATATGTGTTTGAATATGTGAAGAACACTTTGAATGATAGTTAAGAATATGAAAACCCTTGTGATTTTGATCCATCTTTGACTAGTAACCTGATTAGGAAAACTGTTAGTGGAATGCTATTGGTAGTTTCCTGATTTGGGCCTGATTATATTGTACTAATGGGACTGATATACCTGCATCAACACGTGAACTTGACAACGACAGCTTACCGACTCGCAATCACCCGTTACGACTCGCAACCACAGCGTGATGACTCGAGACCACGCGGTTGCGACTCGCAACCATAACAGGACAAGCCGAAACCACAGGTTACGAGTCCCGTTGCGACTCGAGACCTTAGCATGATGAACCGAGACCACGGTTGCGACACCGGTTGCGACTCGCAACCACTTGAGATCAGCACACACACAGCATGACTCGAGACTATGCTTGCGAGTCCGGTTGCGACTCGAGACCACACTTTGGGCCTAAGTTAGTGGGCCGGACTTATGAACTTCTGTGCTAAGGTTGACGTGTTATTTGGGCCTGTTACCACGAGCCCAACTGTTTGGGCCTTACACTTAGACTGTGGATTGTGTTTGAATGTTAACTGTGAACTGTTACTGATTATACGAGATTGCCATACGTGTTGAACATTTGTGCACTACTTGGTTCGAATCTGATTAAACGTGATATCCGTGTTAGGACGTAATTGACTACTTGCGACTTGACTGATCTTTCTGTGATTAACTGCCGAGCAAACCAAGGTGAGTTCACACCCTTTACAAAGCATGGGATTCCCTGGGTTGGGAACGGGGTTAAGGAACGTGGGTTCCTCGTCTACCTTGGGTAGGACGTCTGTGGTTCAGGAATGTGATTCCTCGTCCGGATGGACGGATAAACGTACTAGACTAAAACTCTATCACGAAGTCCCTCCTTTTTGTATCGACTAATCGCCGGGCCAATGGTGAGCGGGTCATTAGTTAGATAGCGCTATTTAGGTCTGACAAGCCTCACACCGTGCCGCAGAGGACGGGCGTGAACTAATGGATCTGGGGCACGTCAATGATGATAGACATTGATGTTTTCAGGGCACATAAACACGACTACAGTCAGCAATCGATACGGTAACGAGTCTAGTATGCACATGGGGTAGCCCCCACGGCTGGAGAGCCAGATGATGTACATGGGGTAGCCCCCACGGCCGAAATGCCTGATAACTACATGGGGTAGCCCCCACGGCCGGAGTGCCGGAGTAACTGGGAATGACCTGGTCACGTTTTTTAAACTATGGGGTAACCCCTACGGCAGGATGCCAGATAAAGTAAACTGTTTTCGAAATAACTAAAACGAACGCCCACCCGTGAACTCACTCAACTAGTTGTTGACTCGCTACTACATACTTTGCAGGACCATAGGTACTCAGCTGGAGCTTGCATGGAGGAGGATCGTTGTGGGACAGGGATCGCTACAAGACTATGTTAAACTTGAACTTTTGGAACTTATGTTATAACTTTAAACTAATGCTTCCGCTTGCAACTTAAACTTATATGTTTTGAAACCACCAATCGTGATGGTTAAACTTTTATAACTACTTATATGCTTGTTCAGTATGATTGGTGGCTGGATCCTGGTCAGTCACGCCTCCAAGCGGTAGTACTCCGCAGGTGGGATTTTGGGGGTGTGACAGATTGGTATCAGAGCCATTGGTTATAGTGAACTTGGTTTTAATAAAGGAGAAACGTTTTTGTTAAAACCAGACTATAACCGGAACAGTGCTCAACGGTCCACAACGACACTTCGCTCCTCATGCAAGGCTCGACGCTCTAGGTAATATGATGTATGTATATTGCCTACTTGTTAGTTACGTAGTACATTGCTCATGGTATGCTTGGTTAGTATAGCTACTGTTGTTTGAACACGTGCGTGCTTACTCTGTCCTACTATCGTGCTTTCGCGAACCTCTCTCACCCGTATTACTCTTGTTATGAAGAACCATGTCTGGACGTGTTAACATGACACAAGCCCAGTTGACGGCTTTGATCAACGAGCGAGTTGCCGCAGCGCTCGCAGCTGCACACGCAGGAGGTATATCCTGCAGTCCGAAATTGTTCTAGGATCATTTGGATCCTACTCTCGTGAACCAACCTTTGTGTTAAACTCTGTCTTTTCTTTCACCTACCTTAGGTCAGTATGCTCAGGCACCGGTGTGCACTTTTAAGACCTTTATGGACTGTCGACCCACTACTTTTAGCGGAACTGAAGGAGCAGTAGGTCTCCTACACTGGTTTGAGAAACTGGAGTCTGTGTTCGAAATGTGTGAATGCCCTGAAGCGCGCAGGGTGAAGTATGCTACTGGTACTCTCGAGGGTTTGGCTCTCACGTGGTGGAATGCTCAAGTGCAGATGTTAGGGTTAGTTGCTGCCAACGCCACCCCATGGGAAACTTTCAAGGAAATGATCAGGGAGGAATACTGCAGTCGTGACGACATTCACAAGCTGGAAGATGAATTCTACAATCTCAAGATGTCGGGGTCAGAGATTGAGGCATACACTAAGAGATCGCATGAGCTAGCCTTGTTGTGTCCTACTATGGTGGATCCTCCCTACAAGCGAATTGAACTCTATCTCAAGGGCTTGGTGCCAGAAATCCAAAGTCATGTGACTTCAGCGAACTTGACTACTATCCAGCAGGTTGTACAGTTGGCTCACCGTCTTACTGATCAAGCGGTGGAGCAGAACAAGTTACCGAAGCGTATAGGTGCTGCAACTACTTCTGGTACTTCTAGTGGGGATAAACGGAAATGGGATGGAACTTCAAGCAGGGGTTCAACTTCAGTGCAAACTCAGTCTCAGCAGAGAAAGACGGATGATCACAAAAGCCCCAGTCAGCAATCGTCTGGTGGTCAAAGTCATGGTGGATACAAGGGGAATCACCCCAAGTGCAATCGTTGTAGCCTACACCACAGTGGGCCATGCACCAGGGGCAACTGTCATCGATGCAACAAGCCTGGTCATGTTGCAAAGGATTGCAGGAGCGCATATCCCGTCAACCAGAATCGTCAGCAACCTCAGCAGAACCAGCGACAGCAGCAGGGTAACAACAAAGGGTGCTTTCAGTGTGGAGCTGAAGGTCATTTCAAGAAAGATTGTCCCCAACTGAACCAGAACAACAACAACAACAATCAGGGGAATGGTAACAATGGGAACAACAACAACAATGGTGCTAGGGGACGAGTGTTCGTGATTGGTCAAGGTGAAGCAAGGAATGATCCCAACGTGGTGACGGGTAAGTTCCTTCTCGACGACTTTTATGTTACAGTCTTATTTGATTCGGGTGCCGATACTAGCTATGTGTCACTAGAAGTTAGTAAGATGCTTAAGCGTATTCCTACACCCCTGAGCGACAAGCACACCGTAGAACTAGCTAATGGTAAGAGTTTGGAAGCCTCACACGTAGTCAAGGGTTGCCAGCTTATTCTCGCCAACCAGACCTTCTCTATCGATCTTATTCCTATTGTCTTGGGTAGTTTCGACGTTGTCATTGGGATGGATTGGTTATCCCAACACCGAGCAGAGATTCTTTGCAACGAGAAGATCGTTCGTATTCCTGGTTTAGGTAGTGAACCTCTCATGATTCGTGGCGACAAGAGAAGTGCTGTTGAGAACATCATCTCTCTTCTTAAGGCTCAGAAATGCTTACGAAAGGGCCACACTGCGATTTTGGCTTTAGTTACTGATACCACAGAGAAGGAGAAGAAGTTAGAAGATTTTCCGGTTGTACGCGACTATCCTGAGGTATTCCCTGAGGAATTACCTGGTCTTCCGCCCCATCGCCAAGTCGAGTTTCAGATTGATCTAGCTCCTGGAGCCGCGCCTGTAGCCCGTGCACCTTATCGTTTAGCGCCATCAGAGTTGGAAGAACTCTCCACGCAACTACAAGAACTCTTGGATAAAGGTTTTATTCGTCCTAGCTCATCGCCTTGGGGAGCTCCAGTACTATTTGTGAAGAAGAAGGATGGTACCTTCAGAATGTGTATCGATTATCGCGAACTCAACAAGGTGACTGTGAAGAATCGTTATCCTCTACCGCGTATTGACGACTTGTTCGACCAGTTGCAGGGGTCGAGCTACTATTCAAAGATCGATCTGAGATCGGGATATCACCAGTTGAGGGTTCGAGAAGAGGATGTCTCTAAGACGGCCTTTAGAACTCGATATGGGCACTATGAGTTTTTGGTCATGCCGTTTGGGCTGACGAACGCACCGGCAGTTTTTATGGATTTGATGAATCGAGTTTGCAAGCCGTACCTGGATAAGTTTGTTATAGTCTTTATCGACGACATCCTGATCTATTCTAAGAGCAAAGAAGAGCACGAACAACATCTACGACTTATTCTGGAACTACTTCGGAAGGAACAGCTTTACGCAAAGTTCTCGAAATGCGACTTCTGGCTTCGTGAAGTCCATTTCCTAGGGCATGTGGTGAACAAGGATGGGATTCACGTTGATCCATCCAAAGTGGAATCTATTAAGAACTGGCCTGCGCCTCGCACACCAACGGAAATTCGCCAATTTTTGGGATTGGCAGGTTACTACAGGAGATTCATTAAGGATTTTTCTAAGATCGCGCAGCCTCTCACTTTGTTAACACAGAAAGGCGTTGTTTACCATTGGGGGAAAGCACAAGAGTTAGCTTTTCAGCATCTAAAGGATAGACTTTGTAGTGCACCTATCCTTTCACTGCCAGAGGGCACAGATGATTTTGTGGTTTACTGTGATGCATCAATCCAAGGTCTTGGTTGTGTATTGATGCAACGAGATAAAGTCATAGCCTACGCCTCACGACAACTCAAAGTTCACGAGAAGAACTACACGACGCATGATTTGGAGCTGGGAGCTGTTGTTTTCGCACTTAAGCTATGGCGGCATTACCTTTACGGAACCAAGTGCGCCATCTACACCGACCACAGAAGTTTAGAACACATATTCAAGCAGAAGGAACTGAATATGCGGCAGCGACGATGGGTCGAACTGCTGAATGACTACGAGTGCTCTATCAGGTATCACCCGGGCAAGGCCAATGTTGTGGCCGACGCCCTGAGTCGGAAGGGCACTACGCCTAAGCGCGTAAGAGCTTTACAACTCACGATACATTCTAGTCTACCTTCGCAGATACGAGCTGCTCAGATAGAAGCACTGAAACCAGAGAACGTTAGAGCTGAAGCCCTACGCGGGTCAAGACAACGTTTAGAACAGAAGGAAGACGGTGCTTATTATGTAACCGGACGCATTTGGGTCCCACTCTATGGCGATTTACGGGAACTTGTGATGGATGAAGCACACAAATCCCGCTACTCGGTACACCCTGGTTCGGACAAAATGTACCACGATATTAAAACTACGTATTGGTGGCCTAGCATGAAGGCCCACATAGCAACTTATGTCAGCAAGTGTTTGACTTGTGCGCGAGTCAAGACGGAATATCAGAAACCTTCAGGCCTACTCCAACAACCAGAGATACCACAATGGAAATGGGAGCAAATTTCCATGGATTTCGTTACTGGCCTACCTAGATCACAGCGCGGAAACGATACTATCTGGGTGATCGTGGATCGACTCACGAAATCCGCACACTTCTTGGCAATCAAGGAGACGGATAAGTTCTCCACTCTAGCGGAAATATACCTCAAGGAAGTTGTTTCGAGGCACGGGGTGCCCACCTCTATCATCTCTGATCGAGATGCACGTTTTACTTCGGAACTGTGGCAGGCAATGCACAAGTCTTTTGGCTCACGTCTAGATATGAGCACAGCGTATCACCCAGAGACGGACGGGCAGTCCGAACGCACTATTCAGACATTAGAAGACATGCTTCGCGCTTGTGTAATCGACTTTGGCAACGGCTGGGAAAAGCATCTGCCACTTGTGGAGTTTTCGTACAATAACAGCTACCACACCAGCATTAAAGCTGCTCCGTTTGAGGCATTGTACGGACGTAAATGCCGGTCACCCCTCTGTTGGGCAGAGGTGGGGGATAGTCAGATCACTGGTCCAGAACATGTGGTAGACACTACTGAGCGGATTGCTCAAATACGACAACGCATGGCGGCCGCTCGTGACCGTCAGAAGGCATACGCCGATAAGGGCAGGAAACCACTTGAGCTCCAGGTTGGGGAGCGGGTATTACTCAAAGTTTCACCCTGGAAGGGTGTGGTTCGTTTTGGTAAACGCGGCAAACTCAACCCACGATACGTTGGACCTTTCGAAATTCTTGAGAAAATAGGCAAGGTGGCCTACAGACTGAAGTTACCAGCAGAACTCGGTGCAGTTCACAACGTTTTCCATGTGTCGAATCTGAAGAAGTGTCTGTCAGATGAGACGCACGTAGTTCCTCTGAAGGAACTTACGATCGACGAACAGTTGAAATTCGTCGAAGAACCTGTCGAGATCACGGACCGGGATGTTAAGGTCCTCAAGAGCACTAGAATACCTCTTGTTCGAGTTCGTTGGAACTCACGTCGCGGCCCAGAGTTTACCTGGGAGCGCGAAGATCGGATGAAACAAAAGTATCCCCAACTGTTTGAGAACAGTACAAACGCTACTGAGGCTGAAGCTACGGAATTTCGGGACGAAATTCCAGATCAACGGGGGGTGGATGTGACACCCCAGGAAAACCGGGAAAACCTTGCAACCTAACTAGCTTCCTCAGTGAGTGCCGTCAAATTTCGGGACGAAATTTCTTTCAACTTGGGGATGATGTGACAACCCGAAACCTAGAACCTTCGTTGTGTCTTGATGCGATATACTTGTACGTTATGTGATTAGTTGAATGATTAAACTTAATGATAACGTGAACCTTTTATGTGATAAGTGCTTTGTTATGTGTGCATTTGTATATATATATGTGTGTACGTGTTTTATGTGAACCAAGAACCCGACACCCGACACGAAACAACAAAGAACCCGACTCGAGACCATGAGGTCTCGAGTGACTAGTAATCGGTTTTGGGCCTTTGGGCCGTAACCCCCACTCGAAACCCACTAAGGGTGCACACTCTTGGAACTTGACTATATATACCATACTTTAGTTAGTTTTTGCCATTTGTTGAACATTAGAACACACACACACTTCTATCTTCTCTCCCACTAGAACTCTAGCACACAAACACACCTCCAAGACTCTCGGATCTAATCGGTTAGCACAAGAACTCTCGGGCTTGGAACTTCGGATCGGCACACACACACACATCACCAACCGGTTAGTATTTTTATGGTTAATCTTGTTGTGCTTGGTGATGTATGATAAAATGCATGAAATGATGTTTAATGTTAGTGTTTCTTGATGATTATTGTTAGTTCATGATATGTTTGTGCTTAAATGGATGCATGAATGAGATGAAGTTTTATGTGTGTTAAAAAGTTTAGTGTTGGAATGTGTTCATGTGTTAAATAGAGTTTAAACTACTAGATCTTGATGATACATGAAATCGGGTTGCATTTGGCATGAAAATCGGACATATATGAAAACCGAGTTGTGTGTTATGTTTAGTGTTTTGATGCTTGTTCATAGTTTTGGGTGAACAAGTGATTAATATGTTATGATCTTGATGAATATGTGTTTGAATATGTGAAGAACACTTTGAATGATAGTTAAGAATATGAAAACCCTTGTGATTTTGATCCATCTTTGACTAGTAACCTGATTAGGAAAACTGTTAGTGGAATGCTATTGGTAGTTTCCTGATTTGGGCCTGATTATATTGTACTAATGGGACTGATATACCTGCATCAACACGTGAACTTGACAACGACAGCTTACCGACTCGCAATCACCCGTTACGACTCGCAACCACAGCGTGATGACTCGAGACCACGCGGTTGCGACTCGCAACCATAACAGGACAAGCCGAAACCACAGGTTACGAGTCCCGTTGCGACTCGAGACCTTAGCATGATGAACCGAGACCACGGTTGCGACACCGGTTGCGACTCGCAACCACTTGAGATCAGCACACACACAGCATGACTCGAGACTATGCTTGCGAGTCCGGTTGCGACTCGAGACCACACTTTGGGCCTAAGTTAGTGGGCCGGACTTATGAACTTCTGTGCTAAGGTTGACGTGTTATTTGGGCCTGTTACCACGAGCCCAACTGTTTGGGCCTTACACTTAGACTGTGGATTGTGTTTGAATGTTAACTGTGAACTGTTACTGATTATACGAGATTGCCATACGTGTTGAACATTTGTGCACTACTTGGTTCGAATCTGATTAAACGTGATATCCGTGTTAGGACGTAATTGACTACTTGCGACTTGACTGATCTTTCTGTGATTAACTGCCGAGCAAACCAAGGTGAGTTCACACCCTTTACAAAGCATGGGATTCCCTGGGTTGGGAACGGGGTTAAGGAACGTGGGTTCCTCGTCTACCTTGGGTAGGACGTCTGTGGTTCAGGAATGTGATTCCTCGTCCGGATGGACGGATAAACGTACTAGACTAAAACTCTATCACGAAGTCCCTCCTTTTTGTATCGACTAATCGCCGGGCCAATGGCGAGCGGGTCATTAGTTAGATAGCGCTATTTAGGTCTGACAAGCCTCACACCGTGCCGCAGAGGACGGGCGTGAACTAATGGATCTGGGGCACGTCAATGATGATAGACATTGATGTTTTCAGGGCACATAAACACGACTACAGTCAGCAATCGATACGGTAACGAGTCTAGTATGCACATGGGGTAGCCCCCACGGCTGGAGAGCCAGATGATGTACATGGGGTAGCCCCCACGGCCGAAATGCCTGATAACTACATGGGGTAGCCCCCACGGCCGGAGTGCCGGAGTAACTGGGAATGACCTGGTCACGTTTTTTAAACTATGGGGTAACCCCTACGGCAGGATGCCAGATAAAGTAAACTGTTTTCGAAATAACTAAAACGAACGCCCACCCGTGAACTCACTCAACTAGTTGTTGACTCGCTACTACATACTTTGCAGGACCATAGGTACTCAGCTGGAGCTTGCATGGAGGAGGATCGTTGTGGGACAGGGATCGCTACAAGACTATGTTAAACTTGAACTTTTGGAACTTATGTTATAACTTTAAACTAATGCTTCCGCTTGCAACTTAAACTTATATGTTTTGAAACCACCAATCGTGATGGTTAAACTTTTATAACTACTTATATGCTTGTTCAGTATGATTGGTGGCTGGATCCTGGTCAGTCACGCCTCCAAGCGGTAGTACTCCGCAGGTGGGATTTTGGGGGTGTGACAACCTACTCATCGAGGGTCCCCCGGAGGGAGACCAGGATGGTGGGGCCCCGGTGGAGGACGGTGTTCCGCATGTTGATATCCCAGTTGTTGATCCCATTGTTCCCATGGTCGAGCTTCCTGATATGGGGGTTCAGTCTGATTCGTCCGCTTCAGGTTCCTTTGAGTCGATAGCTTCTCATATCCCACCGTTGGGACTCGGTTCCATTCCTCGCATGGACGCTGATGAGGAGATGGAGTTGGAGCAGCCTACTGAGGCTCCCGTTCATCCAGATGATCCGATTCCTGCCATGCTTGCTGATTATCAGCCCGCTCCAGTCATTTCCGAGCCCGTTCTTGCCATTGACCCTGTTACTGTCACTGATACACCCATTGTTGCACCACCAGCCGTTGAGATACCAGATATAGCACCCATACCCGATCCCATGGCTATTTTTGATGACCTAGCACCGTTTGCTACCCACATTGACCCGAGGTACGCTAACTCCAGCAATGGGTGGATTGTGGAGGACGACTACCCTCCGTACGTAGTCCTAGTCACTCCCCCTCCGACACCCATCGCTGTACCACTCGATGCTCCCTTGTTTCCTCCATCCACATCTGGTACCCATGGTACTGACCTTCCTATCACTTTCCTTCAGGACATTCCTCCGCCCCAACCTGGGGAGGGATCGTCGAGTCAGCCCTTCGGCCACACCCCATTCATGCCAGAGGATAGCCAGTTCTTACCGCAGGTCCCTTATCCAGATTTTGTTCCACGAGTGTCATTTTCTGCACCTTTTGTGACCCAGTTTCCCCATATCACTTCACAGTTTGCATTTACCCCACACATTACACTTCCGGTTTCAGCCCCGATGGGTGAACCATCCCCATGGTCAGCACCCCATGTCATGCCTGTATCCGACCCTTATCATCCCTTCCATGACGGATACTCTGTAGAGGACACGCTCACGTCACTGCAGTTACAGCGGGACGCCTTGAGACGATGTGTCCAGCGGTTGGAGAGAGCTCCACATCCTCACTGTCCCTGTCAGACTCAGTTTTCAGCATCGCACACTTCCTTTCCATCGTCTCAGGATTCAGACGTTCGTTTCCTCCCTCTCGATCGACAGGTTGCTTTCGTGTTGCGCTTTGCCTATGCACTTGAGGAGGATTTGGTGCAGTTGCGCCGACTGATTTTCTCTCGTTTTCCACCTCCTCCTCCACCGTCAGCTTAGGATACTCGGGGCAACAGGGATTTCAGATCTTCTACAGACTGGCTACTCTTAGTGGGAAGACAGCGCTAGAGCCATGATTATGAAGACCTTTTTGAGACCACGATTTTGGTTTTTGATTTATTTGTTATTGTACTCAGACAAGGGTGATGTAGCCCTTAGTATATTTTGACATATGGTGAAATTGTGAAACTGTATTGGTGGTTTGTTTATGAAACTTAAATCGCAAGACTTTTAAATCCATGCATTGTTGATTATTCGTTATGATTATGATATGAGATGTTATGTGAATGATGAATGTTACTACATATACGTATGATTATCATACTTACTATGACCTGACCAATATGGAACATCCTCTAGAAAATGCCTCCACGACGCGACACACGCATGCCGACTAACCAGGTAGAACTGCAAGGAATCATCGCTGCCGCAATTGCACAATATGCTGCTTCTCAAGGAGACTCAAGCGGAAACATTTCGAACAGCAACAACAACCCTCCGAATGGTCATGATCTGTCATAGGAGACACATTACACTATACGTGGATGATTTTGTGCGACTGCTAATGATTCCTATAAATGACATTGCTTGTACAGGATGTACTTTCAAGCAATTCTTAGATTGCAAGCCGCAAAACTGTGATGGCACTGGAGGTGCCGTAGCTTTTACCCGTTGGACTGAAAAGACGGAGACGACAATAAGAATGAGCAAATGTGCACCGGGACAACAAGTTACGTATATCACTGGGCTCTTTACTGATGGTGCCCTATCATGGTGGAATCTTCAAGTTCAAACACTAGGAGAGGCTGCAGCATACGCCATGACTTGGGCTGAATTGAAAGAGCTGATGCGCAAGAAGTATTGCTCCAGAGCTGAGATCCAGAGATTGGAAACCGAATTTTGGAACCTAAGGATGGAAGGGCCAAAAATTGCTGAGTATGTTCAAAGGTTTCATGATCTGTCCCATGTGGTGCCGTACATGGTCACGCCCGAATTCAAGCGCGTGGAACGTTTCATATGGGGATTAGCACCTCAGATTATGAGCATGGTCACAACGTCTAAACCGGCAACCATTACTGAAGCCATCGATTTGAGCATCTCACTGACTGAAGAAGCCATCAGGCTAAACAAGTTCTCAAAGGATGATCAGAAAAAGAAAGAGACTCATGTGGAGTCGTCGGGGGAAAACAAATGGAAGTTTTCCAATTTCAAGCAAGGAACTAGCAGTGGTAGCAAGAGAAGTGAATCAAACACGCCGACCAGGGCCAAGACTGGTGATGAAAACAGAGGAAAAGGTTACATGGGCACTTTGCCCAAGTGTGGTACATGTCAGTTCCATCATCCCAGCCCGTGCCGACTCAGAAAATGCGAATCTTGCGGGAAGACAGGCCATTCAAAGGAGACATGTTGGGTTGGATCAGGCCAAGGTGGCCAAAGGGGTTACAATAACAACAACCGTGGTAATGGAAACAGGCCGCAAGGAAATAATGGGGGAAACGGAAATCGTGGGAATGCCCCGAATCAAGCTGGTAACCGGGGAACGAGCAGAAATCGAAACGGAAATGGTAATGGGAATGGCCGAGGGCCAGGATGCTTCAACTGCGGGGACGTTGGGCACTTCAAAAGGGAATGCCCAAAGCTAAATCAAGCGCAAGGCCGAGTTTTTAACATTGGTGCGAGGGAAGCACGCCAAGATCCGAATGTTGTCACTGGTACGTTCCCTATAAATCAACGCTATGCGTCTATTCTTTTTGATACTGGTGCCGATTATAGTTTCGTATCGTTAGAATTTAAGAACATACTTGGATTGGCCACTAGTAAGTTAGACGTTCCGTACTCTATTGAATTGGCAAATGGGAAACTAGTGGAAACGGGTGAAGTCATTCGGGGATGCATGATAGAACTGGGAGGTCACAAATTTACGCTAGACCTACTGCCAGTCGAGTTGGGAAGCTTCGACGTGGTAATAGGGATGGATTGGCTGTCTAGCAACAAAGCCGAAGTGGTTTGTCACGAGAAGACCATCCGCATCCCAATGGTCGATGGGGAGACGATTGTAGTTCATGGAGAAAAGCGCGATACGCCATTGAGGATCATTAGCTGCTTGAAAGCTAGGAAGTGCTTGAAGAAAGGATGTGTTGCCTTTTTGGCACACAACGTGGATAAGGAAGCCGCTGAGCCCAAGATCGAAGACATTCCTGTCGTGAAGGAATATCCTGAAGTCTTTCCAGAAGACTTACCAGGATTGCCACCTCCAAGACAAGTCGAGTTTCACATTGACTTAGTTCCAGGCGCCGCGCCTGTGGCTAAGGCACCCTATCGACTCGCACCTTCAGAGATGCAAGAGCTGTCAACACAACTCCAGGAGCTGTTAGATAAAGGATTCATCAGACCAAGCTTATCACCTTGGGGAGCTCCAGTTTTGTTCGTTAAGAAGAAGGATGGTAGCTTTCGTATGTGTATAGACTACCGCGAGCTCAACAAGTTGACTGTCAAGAATAGATATCCCTTGCCAAGGATCGATGACCTGTTCGATCAACTACAAGGTTCGAGTTTCTACTCAAAGATCGATCTAAGATCAGGTTATCACCAGTTGAGAATACAAGAGGAAAGTATTCCCAAAACAGCTTTTAGAACTCGATATGGACATTACGAGTTTCTGGTTATGCCATTTGGGCTAACGAACGCGCCAGCAGTTTTCATGGACTTGATGAACCGAGTCTGCAAACCGTACCTCGACAAGTTCGTAATCGTATTCATTGATGATATTTTGATCTACTCGAAGACGAAGGAAGAACACGAGCAACACGTGAGAGCTATTCTAGAGCTGCTTAAGAAGGAGAAGTTGTACGCCAAGTTCTCAAAATGTGAGTTTTGGTTACGCGAAGTCCAGTTTCTTGGACATGTGGTTAATGGAAATGGAATCCATGTGGATCCCACAAAGATCGAGGCGATCAAGAATTGGGAGTCCCCGAAGACGCCAACCGAGATTCGGCAATTCTTAGGTTTGGCTGGGTATTATCGAAGGTTCATTGAGGATTTTTCTAAAATCGCTCAACCTCTGACCGCACTCACACAAAAGGACAAGAAGTTTGATTGGAGCGATAAGCAAGAAGAAGCGTCAGTTGTTGAAAAACAAGCTTTGTGACGCACCGATTTTAGCTCTACCCGAAGGCACGGACGACTTCGTGGTATATTGCGACGCCTCGCGTCAGGGTTTAGGCTGCGTGTTGATGCAGCGACAGAAGGTCATAGCCTATGCCTCACGCCAACTGAAGGTTCACGAGAAGAACTACACCACGCATGACTTGGAGTTAGGCGCCGTAGTGTTCGCATTGAAGATCTGGCGACACTATCTGTATGGAACAAGATGTACAATCTTCACTGATCACAAGAGTCTACAGCACATTTTCGATCAAAAGGAACTTAACATGAGGCAGAGACGTTGGGTTGAGCTGTTGAACGACTACGACTGTGAAATCAAGTATCACCCAGGAAAGGCGAATGTAGTCGTTGACGCCCTAAGTCGAAAGGAAAGGATTAAGCCCATAAGGGTTAGGGCTTTAGAAATGATTGTTCAGACAGACCTCTCGTTGCGCATTCGTGCCGCGCAGAGAGAGACCATGAAAGAAAGGAATATCGAGGATGAGTATCTCCGTGGGATGGAGAAACAGTTAGTGCCAAACAAGGAAGGAACATTGTGTTTCATGAATCGAATTTGGGTTCCTCTGTTTGGAGGATTGAGAAAGGTTATATTCGATGAGGCTCACAAGTCACGATACTCGATTCATCCAGGAGCGGATAAAATGTACCAAGATCTTAAGGATTTCTATTGGTGGCCTAGGATGAAAGGCGATGTCGCAGTATATGTTGGCAGATGTTTAACTTGCGCCAAGGTTAAAGCCGAGTACCAGAAGCCTTCAGGTCTCCTGCAACAACCTGTAATACCCCAATGGAAATGGGAACAGATTTCCATAGACTTCATAACGAAATTGCCAAAGACGCCCAAGGGCCATGATACAATTTGGGTAATTGTAGACAGACTGACAAAATCTGCGCACTTCCTGCCAATCAAGGAGAAGGACAACACGAGTAAACTTGCTGAAATATACATGAGGGAGATTGTTGCACGTCATGGAGTGCCTCTCTCGATTATCTCTGATAGAGATGGACGCTTCGTATCAAGGATTTGGCAGTCCTTCCAAGAAGCATTTGGTTCTCAATTGAACCTGAGTACAACATTTCACCCACAAACGGACGGCCAGAGTGAAAGAACAATTCAAACATTGGAAGATATGCTGAGAGCATGTGTAATGGACCTGGGTGGTAGCTGGGACAAACACTTACCCTTGGTCGAATTCTCGTACAACAACAGCTACCACACAAGCATTGGAGCAACACCATTCGAAGCTCTTTATGGACGCAAGTGTCGATCACCACTATGCTGGGCTGATGCAGGTGATAGACAGCTGGTTGGCCCCGAAATGGTTCAAGAAACAACAAACAAGATCTTTCAAATTCGAAAACGCATCGAGGCAGCTCGCGACAGACAGAAAGGCTACGCAAACCAAAGGAGGAAACCTTTGGACTTTCAAGTTGGGGATATGGTTTTGTTTAAGGTTTCACCCTGGAAGGGTGTGGCACGCTTTGGAAATCGTGGGAAGCTGAATCCCCGTTACATTGGTCCTTTCAGTATCCTAAAAAGGATTGGGCTTGTAGCATACAAATTGGACTTACCTGCTGAACTTAATGGCGTTCACGATACATTCCATGTATCGAACTTGAAGAAGAGCCCAACTCAAGAGACAGTTTTCATTCCTGCTGACGAGGTTCATATTGATGACATACTCCAATTTGTTGAGGTTACGGATTGGAAGATTAATAAGACACGCCGGACTAGTGTCAAACTCGTCAAAGTTCGATGGAATGCGCGACACGGCCCAGAATTCACGTGGGAACGTGAGGATCGCATGAAGGCCAAGTACCCACATTTATTCCCCAAGACCCTTGCAACTAGAAGTAGAACTTAAAATTTCGGGACGAAATTTTCTTAACAGGGGGAGAATGTGACAACCCTTTAGAGAATCTTTTCTTCAACAGCACATGATTAGCATTTTGCAATGTTTCATCAATTTTTGTACTGAGGGCTAGCTATATTTCAAGCAAATGCAAAGTATTATACGAGGACTAGGCCATTGCTTCCGCAAAATCAGAAGTCCCGGGATAATACCCCAGATATCACTGTGACAACTCGAATTTCCAAGATTCTATTTCGTATTTATTGCACGATCATGTATTGACTAGTCGTTTATTTGCACAATTGATTGCCATGAAATTATATAAGTTTTGATTGTTTGATTGTGCATAGTTGTTTGTTATTTGTGAAATTGGTAAATATATGAACTTGGTGGTGAAACTAGGAAATGGTTATGAGATGGTGTGCTTGTGTAAAATATAATACTTAGGGATGTAGATGGTAATTAGTGAAATCCTAGATACTTAACCCTAATCTCATTTCACTAATCACTTTCATAAAAACCAAAGCACGTACATTCATTTTTCTCTAGCAATCATCATCACCAAATCATTGGCAAGACATCACAAGTTTGATTCCTCTCTTTCTCTAGGATCAACACAAGGTAAATGATTATTGTCTATTGATTTCTTGATTGTTATCAATTCTTGATTCCTGATTATTGATTATATGTTCATAGAAAACCCTAGTTCATTATATGCTAATCTTTGTTAATTGATTTTGATTTACTGTGAAAAGATGGTGATGATTGTGTAATCGTGTGCTGGATGATTTAGATAATTGTTCTGTCAAACTATTGATGATTGATTGATTATACATATTGAAAATCATGGAATTTGGGTTTGTCCAGAATCGTATGAAAATGGAACGTAACTGTTACAATCTTCATTGCTTGTAGTCTGAGTTTTAATCCATGAAATGTTACCCGAATTTGTTAGTGATCAATAGTCTGAGTTTTGATTATTTGTCTGAGTTTCTTGTTTAAAAGTCTGAACCCTTTAACAACTAGTTTACCCCGAATTTTAAACCAAGAAACTGTTGTCTGAGTTTTGTAATCAAACATACATAATCCAAGTTTATGAAAGGGTATATGGCCCGAGTTTAATTCATCAAGCATAAGTCCGAGCTTATAAGTGTTAATCTTGCCCGAGTTTGTTTTATATCATGCATGGTCTGAGTTTAAGAAGTTCATATGTCCGAGTTTTATGAAATACCACTTAGTCCGACTTTGTTGCTTGTTGATGCCCGAGTTTTGGCACCCCATGATCTGGTCCGAGTTTAACCACCATGTGTGGTCCGACCTTATTGTTTCAAAGAATGTCCAACCTTGTGCTTATGAATGAGATGTGGACCGAGTTTATGGAGGTTATCATTGGGTCCGAGTTTCAACCCATGCCTCCTATCCGACCTTTTGAGCCCCCAAAACCCCTGTTCCCTTTGGTCCGAGTTTACCCCCTACTTGTGGTCCGACTTTCTTTAATTCATGGGGTCCGAATTTCTTTAAGGGGGCTTGGCCCATGTCCGAGTTTTATGCTAATGTAGGCCAGAACATCGTAAATGCTTGAAGTGTTAAATGGTTTCTTAGGCTTATGTGTGAATACATAACTTGAACATGTTACTTAATGAATGATCTGATGCTGTAGACGAACTGTCTAAGTTGTAAGTTGCTACATGACTCTGAATGTTTGAAATGATACATATTCTGACTCCTCTACATACTTGAAAAGACTGTGATTATAAGATACTGCATGTTACTGAATGATACAGTATGATACGATATCTTGTGTGATTGTTTGATCACCGTAGAGTTTCAAACCCTAATTGAGTTTATATACTTACGTCAAATATGTGCAATGTACCCTAGGTCGTGTGTAACGGACTTAGACAATTGTTAAACCCTAGAGCATAGCATACCGAGCAAACCAAGGTGAGTTCACACTCTTACCAAGGCATGGGATTCCCGGGGTGTTGGGAATGGGATTGAAAGGATAAGGTTGAATAGATACACTACTGACACTATGACTAGACTACCATATTACTATCCTCGGTTGTGAGGGATACTTATACTGATCACTATCCTCGGTTGTGAAGGATACTTATACTGATCACTATCCTCAGTTGTGAAGGATACTTATACTGATCACTATCCTCGGTTGTGAAGGATACTTATACTGATCACTATCCTCGGTTGTGAAGGATACTTATACTGATCACTATCCTCGGTTGTGAAGGATACTTATACTGATCACTATCCTCGGTTGTGAAGGATACTTATACTCATTACTATCCTCGGATGTGAAGGATACTCACGTAAGACCTACGTGAACTTATACTTACTACTGTTCTCGGATTGTGAAGAACACATATGGTTACGAGTAGTCTAGTGGTTATACAACATGGGTAGCCCCCACCAATAGAACGTACTAACGGCCCAGCAGAGCCACCTATTACAAGCGAACTTACTATTACGCATTTACTTTCTGTGAACTCGCTCAACTAGTTGTTGATCCTCTGTTACATGCCTTGCAGGTCGTTAGGTATATGGAGCTTGCACATGGAGGAGCGAGTCGTTGCGGGCTTGGATCGTGATTATCTTAATAAACACTTATGACATTTCGTACTTAATTATGTTGGGTTTTGATTATACGCTTCCGCTAAACAATGATAACTTACTTATGTTTTGGTAACACCTTTCATATGGAATTGGTTTGGTTTATATTGCAATTACTTTTACTTTGTACAATGTTCTATATGATTGGTGGCTTGATCCTGGTCAGTCACGCTCCCAAGCGGTGATACTCCGCAGGTGGATTTTGGGGGTGTGACAATCACTGAGTATAAAGACCTAGTATCTCAAAAAGAGGGACCTTTCAAACAAGATTTCGGGGGTTACCCATATATCCAAGAAATGTTCCCCATGATACAAGTAAGTTTGAAATTTAGGTTTATATCTCGAAAACAATTTACTGAATGTGCAAAAACCTACTGGCACATCCACAGTGAGATTGTTTATCACATTTTTTACTTTCCAATTCTTTAGCATGTTGTGATAGTCCACTGATGAACTATCATTTCCTCTTTTCACAACAAAACTCATTTTTGAATTTTATCATGTGTGACAACCCGCATAATTACAGGTACTGTACAAATTAATTAACCCTAATTGTGTGCTTAATGACTGTGCTTGATTACATCTGACGCTTTAAAACTGCTTACTGACTCACATTACATACATACATGTGCATTCTTTACATACAGTCACTCCAATTATTTCATACAGACTCTTAGTGACAAACCTGATGCACAAAGCACAGTTAGCACAGTGAGCAGGTAACTCAGACACATGCTGACAATGCCAGCACTTAGACAGATACTATTTTTAGGCCAGTATGGGCCAGGGATAAAACACTACACCAGTATGGAGTGTAGGGAAGTGAGGACCATAAGACTATGTCACTAGGTGATAGTTTGAGTGCCGGAAAGTGCCTAAAACACAATTTAATTACAGAATTCCGCATTTTTAGTAACAATTCAGCTTTTAACACACTCATATTATACAGAGTATTGACTAAAAGGTCCTGGACACTTTCCTAAGTGTTGGAATTAATTTCGTAACAAAAAGATACACAAAAGACGCTATACGGGACAATTAAACGCTTTAACGGAACGATATGAAACCGAACAACCAGACATTACCCGAGACACGAAAATATTGTCAGAAATATTATTTTATCATTTTAAATTATTTATGGTCACAAAAATCCCTATACACCATGTTAACATGACATACACCCACTATACTTGAAAATACCCTTAACCTTCTAACTTATTACCTACTAATTACCAAAAATTTACACTTTACCCCCCCCCCCCCCCGCCCCCAACCGATTTTTCTGCCATGATTAGTAAATATATTTTGTTTAGATTTTTGATATTGCAATCTTAACTCTTATTGGCCAAGAGTTAGGCAATGATGACCTTAGGGTTGGAGGATGCATGTTTCCAAAAAGATCATCATCATTACAAAGATTACACCTAACCTCCTCCCTCCTCCCTCTTATTTTCGGCACAACCCCCCCCCCCTCTCTCCATAACCGATTCCATCACCACCATCCTTCACATTCTCCATTTTCTTCTCTAAAAGCTCTCATTCAAGTTTGAAGGTTCTCCATAGAAGTGCAAGATTGAAGGGTTCTCGAGGAAGCTTGATTCAAGCCTTTGTCACCAACATTTCACCATCATCTTGTCCTAAGATTACTACCCTAGCCTTGTGCTAGTAGTGAGTCCCTTCACACCCTTGTTCCATCTTGTTCTTGTTATGATTTGTTTGAATGTTCATGACACACAAAAGCTAAAACACTAAAATGTTGGACTTAACTTTCTGCATAAAAACCATATATAAAAAGGTTGTGTGGAGTTGAAACCTAGATGGTTTAGGGTTGGTTAAAGCATGATTGAAGTTTTAACATTTGTTCATCAATAAATCATGGTTAGGATCCTTGTTTACGCGTTTTTAGTCACTTCTACAATGTAAACAGCTTGCTGAGTTGGATTTCCAGCCAACTTCAACAGGCTGTAACGGGACCATTTTAAATTGAAAAACCAATTTTCTGAAGCCTAAAATGTGTATTTTGGAATAACTAAACAAATGGCACTGGAATCGTAATTTTTCGAGACCGTTTACTATTTTTAAAAGACTATTTTTGGACAGCAGCTCAAGCTGCATTTTTACTGCAGAAAAAGTGTGTTGTTTTCGAAGTCATAACCTGAAACCTGAGTGAAACCGACTCATGGAATTTTTACAGTAGATGGACACCGTTGTCAGGACGACCCTCCAACTGGAATTTCGTCAAACGGACTTACAGTTAATTTTTAGTGAATATTTTCGTAAACTGCAATCAGAAAGTAACAAATCTGATTGCAGTTGAGAAAATGATTTTCTATAAAATATGGATAACGAACTGGACTTAGATATTTTTACACAATAAATTTTGGAACATATGTGATATTCTGTAAAAATTTGGTAATTTTTAGAAAAGGTTAACTATTTTATAAAAATCCTCGAAAACAGTCCGGTTTTGAGTAATGAAGCTGAAATAAAGTAAGTAACGTTTTGTTTGTCGATATGTCAGTTTGGTTATTGAAAAATGAACTATTGGATATATGTAAAAGAAAATGATATGCTATTTAAGCACGGACACCTCTATTTACAGAGGAGACTCTGCCGAAATTTTTCGAAAATCCGAACACTTAGTAAAATATTCGAGAAAAATAGATACGAAATAGTTGTCTAACTATTCTTCTAAGAACGATAGTTAAGTTAAAATAATTATTATTGTTTTAACAGAATAATACCTAAGTAACGCAAATCAAAACACTAAACTCTAAGCCAAGGCACGGCCCGTTCGTCTAATAGACATTAGTACGTTGTAGGTTGTCGTGTAGCGGAAAGAGTTAAGATTCGAGTCAAGACGCACTACGGTGAGTTCATGACCCCCCTATTCCTTTACTGTTTTCGGTTTTATACTTCGGGGGTGGAATACATGTTTACAAATTATTTCAGACATTTTATACATGGTATTGTTAGCTTAAGGAGGGTTTTTTATTACGCGATCAAGTGAGTGGTGGGCATGACACTTAAGGCCATTAATCCTCATCGTAGGACCACGGGACATGAGTGATAGATCTATTTGGGTGTAGCGAGCCCACACCCATGAGGCCGGGGGCCCATAGTGGTGACTATGTCTTCATACCGGAGACAAATTTGCTAGGTTTGAGTCTTCCTGCATCATTCACATATACTATTGGATTTGCAACCCAATGGTGATCAGTTTTTCCTTATTGCTACATACCAGGGACTATTTTTACTTACAGACATATTAAACGGTTTATACACACAGACTTACACATGAACTCGCTCAACTTTTTGTTGACTTTTTTAAACTACATGTATTTCAGGGAATTAATTTGGATCTGGCAAGTGATGCATGATTAGCTGCGTACTAAATAAGGATGTCATCCGGAGTCGTAGGTTTGGGAAGTGTAATTCTTTCCTGGACGAGTTGCATGTCTCAAATCCTTGTGTTGTTGGTAGCCTTTTGTCGAGTCTTATGAACTCATTTTAAACAAGTCATGTTTTGTAACGCATTTTGTGGTTGATGTTTTAAGACAATATGTTAAACTACTTTAAATGGATGATCATCATATGTTTTTATCATGTAGCATGTTGTGATTGTTGCTATGGTATTAAGAAGTCACACCAAATAAACCCACGCTTCCGCAAAAGCCAGGGTGTGACATCATGTTTTTGTTTTTTTTTAATTTTCTAATGTTTTTGGATTTTCTGAAATTTTCTTACTCCCCCTAAAATTCATAAACATTTAAAGAAACTTGAAAACAAACTATACAAACAAAATGACAACTGTTGTGAATTTCTTTAATTCGCCATTCACTCGGCATAAACAATCAGAACTCCCCCTTACAACAAAATATTTTCCCATTATGATTTCAAAACACTTAAGTTTGTTTTAATCAAAATGGTTTTTCTGAAAAATTAGTTTTGTTGATTTTACAAACCATTTGTAGGTTTGGGGTTCATCACATTGCTTTTCAACCATTTGTATGAGGATTACAACAAGTTCAAATTAATGACCTTGATTAATCACTTTGACAGAACAAACCTCTGTACCACTTGTAAGATAGTTAAATCAAGTACAACTTAATGTCCCTGATTTATCACTTGAAGATCACGTCAATTACCACTTGTAGGTATCCACAAACAAACCTGATACAAAGAATGATGCCGATTCATGCTCCGCGATTACCAACTTGGGAGCTCCGGCAAGTCAGGTTTTTAATCAAAGAATATATCCACCCAAGCCTGACCAGCCTTGGGTGATACCAAGTTACCAACACTCGGTTTCTTACCTACCATCTTTTTGTTATAGAACTCTTTAACCCCTTTAACTTTTCTGTCAATCATTTTACCAAAAATGTGTTTCACTTTGGGGTTAAAGGCCTTTTCAACATCAAAAACCTTTTTATCAGAATAAAATTGGTTTGAAATTTCAACTTTACCAATTTTCTTCTTAAAATTCTCAGCCCGAAGTGGTGGAAAATTTCTCATCCACAGTCGACACTGATTTTTCACCTTTCTCCTTAATCTGTGGCTCCTCTGACTTTGTGGAATCAGATTCATCGCCAGAAGATAGCTCCTCTGATTTTGACGAATCAGAATCATTGCTAGAAGATAGCTCCTCTGATTTTGCCGAATCAGAATCATTGCTAGAACTATCATCAGACTTCTTAACAACCCATTTCTAGTTGTCAAGGTTTCCTCTTTTCTTGTAAAACCTCCTTGAACACTCACCAATTTCAAATTTTGAATTTTTGAAAAGTTTAGTTCTTTCAATTGGTGGTTCAAACTCAATCACTTTTTCTTTCAATTTAGAAACTCCCTGTTTAGTGTGATTTGCCTGTGAACAATTCATGGCAATATGACCACTTTTACCACATTTGAAACAGGTTCGAGTTTCCTTCTTCTGATCAACAGTCTGTATCTCTTCTTGCTTCTTCGCAAGGAAATCTTTGTTTGACTGCTTTCTAAACAACTTTTCTTTCTCTTCTTCAGAATATATACCTGAAACAAAAACCATCTTTGATTTAAAATCTCGAACATATTTTTCATTTTTATAATTTTCTGGTGGAGTAAATCCTAAACCTTTATTTTTGAAATTACCGTTATGGTTTGGTTTCTTTCGATAACCAGAACTGTAACCTTTTTTCTTGTTTTCTCTTTGTTGAACTCTTGATGTGACAACCCTCACTAAACCAGGTATCCGTACAATTAATTAATCTTAATTACGTGCTTAACGACTGTGCTTGATACTGCTTGATACAACTGATGACGTAAACTGCTTTCTGATTTCTGTAACTTACATACATATGCATCACAATTCATACTGTCACTCCACTCATTACATACAAACTTTAGTGACATACTTGATGCACAAAGCATAGTTAGCACAGTTAGCGGATAACTCAGAAATATACTGATAGTGCCAGTACATAGATAGACAGTGTTTTGAGACCCAGTATGGGCCAGGGACAAAGTACTACACTAGTATGGGTGTAGGGAAGTGAGGACCATAAGACTGTGTCACTAGGTGATAGTTTGATTGCCGGAAAGTGCCTACAACTCATTTTAAGTGCGGAATTCTGCATGTTCAGCAAAAATTCAGCTTTTAACATACTCGTGTTATGCAGAGAATTGACTAAATGGTCCTGAATGCTTTCCTAAGTGGTGGGAATTAATCGTGTTACAAAAGATGCACAAAAGACACTATACGGTACAATTTAACACTTTAATGGAACAGTACTTAACCGAACAACTGGACACTACCCGGGACACCAAAAATTTGGTCAGAAACATTATTTTATTATTTTTAACCAATTATGGTCCCAAAAATCCCAACACACTATAAAAATATGTCATACACTTACTACTTTAGAAAATACCCTAAACCTTCTAAATAATCACCTACTTATAATAAAAACTTACAATTAACCCCCCCCTCTCTAATTTTCGGCTCAAGCAAGGGGACCCACCCTTAATCATTACAAATCCCCTACCAAATATTCCATCTATTTTTTATTGGACTTCTTTTATTTACTACACTTGCCAAGAAATCACCATCATTACTTATAGAGTGGGCTAGAGATCATATCATCATTCCATCTTCCCCACAAGCTCACACCACCATTTCCTTCACTCTCTCTATCCCTTTCGGCTGCCCACATCCGCCACCACCTCAACACTCACTCATTTGATCCATTTTCAAGTCCAAAACAAGTGCTAGAAGAAGTCTTGTGAAGCTTGGAGCTTGGAGTCTTGAAGAAACATCACACCTTCATTCTCACGCCATTTTCATCATCATTTTTGTTCACAAGTTCATCCCTAGCCTTTGTGCTAGTTGTAAGTCTTCGATTTAACTCTTGAATCACTTCTACGTTGATTATTCGAAAGATTGTAGTTATTGTTTAACACAAGAGTATAAAAGAGAATGAACTAGAAAATGGACATAAACTTACATAAAATCTGGTTGGATTAAGTTGGTATAAGCATGCATGTTGTTTGATCATTGATTTCTCGATGAACCCGTTGTTAGAACAATTGTTGACGCGTTTTAGTAACATTTACACTCTAAAAAGCAGGTTGATTAACATTTTCAGCCAACTTCAACTGGCTGTAACTGGATCATTATAAATCGAAAAACTGATTTTCTGAAGCCTAAATTATGTATTTTTGAAAAACGGATCAAATGGCACTAGAATCGTAATTTTTCGAGGTCGTTTACTATTTTTAAAGGTCTGTTTTTGGACAGCAGCTCAAGCTGTGTTTTTACTGCAGAAAATGTGCATTGTATTTTTAGTCATAATAACTTAAAACCTGAGTAGAATTAGCTCATGGAATTTTTATTGTAGATGATCACTGTTGTCGCGGTGATCCTCCAACTGGAATTTCGTCAATCAGACTTACGATTAATATTTAGTGAATTATTCCGTAGACTGCAGTCAGAAAGTGACAAATCTGATTGCAGTCCGGTAAATGAATTTCTATAAAATATTGGTAATGAACTGGATCCCGATATCTTTACACAATAAAATTTGGATGACATTTTGTAAAAATTTGAGAATTTTTAGAGAAGGTTAACTATTTTATTAAAATGCTCGAAAACAGTCCAGTTTTGATTAATAAAGCTGAAATGACATAAGTAGTATATTGCATGTCTAATGGTCAGGTTGGTTATGTGAGGACGATCTACGGGATATGTGTAAAAGAAAATGATATGCTATTAAGCATGGACACCTCCATTTACAAAGGAGACTATGGCGAAAATTTTCCGAAAATCCTAACACTTAGTAAATATTTTCTAGACAAGTGTTTACTAGTATATTTTAGACTATGTTTTTCAAACATAAAACTCGCCATAATTTTTATGACAAAATACAAAGTATCGGAGGTTGGTTTTATACATAAAAATGGTTAAGTATATATTCTCAAAAAGGGACTTAAAAATATATTTCCGACATCCCATCCTTGGGAAGGAAACAGTATATAAGATACTTTAGAAGTATTGATACTAGAATATTGAACGAACAAATATTCCAACACGACATATGATTAAATTGAAATATTAATTATTTTGACAAATAATTATCACTCGGAATAATATAAGAAACGTAACTCAAAACATTAAACTCTAAGCCAAGGCATGGCCCGTTCGTCTAATAGACATTAGTACGTTGTAGGTTGTCGTGTAGCTGACAGAATTTGAGATACGGTTCAAGACGCACTACTGTGAGTTTATGTCCCCCTTTCCCTTAACTGTTTTCAGTTTTATACTTCGGGGATGAAATACATGTTACAATTATTACATACATTTCTATACGTGGTATGGTTAGCTTAAGGAGGGTTTACTACTAGATCATCTGAATGGGTAGGGCGATTAAGGCCATCTCCTCGTTATAGGACCGAGGGGCATGAGTGATAGATCTATTTGGGTGTAGCCAGCCCCACTCCTGAGTCCGCTGAGTGGACCATGTGGTGACTATGTCTTACAGCCGGAAGCCCGGTAACAAACTTGCTAGGTTTGAGTCTTCCTGCATCACTTCACACATACCATTGTCTTTGCAACCCAGTGGTGATCTCTTTTTCCTTTTGCTACATACTAGGGACTTCTATTCATACAGACGTACTTTAACAGTTTACACACACTCACATACACATGAACTCGCTCAACTTTTGTTGATGTTTTTCAAACCACATGTATTTCAGGGAATTTATAAGTGGATCTGGCGGGCGTTGTGAGTTTTTAAGCTGCGTTAAGAATAAAGCTGTCATCCATGGTCTTTGATTTGGTTAATGTGTCTTATTCCTGGATGAGACATGTTATCCAAACCTTGGTGTTATTCAATATCTTTTGAGGAGTCCTTACGAACTCATAAGCAATTTGTACAATTTGTAAAACTTGAATTTGAAGTCTACGATTTAATCAATGTTGTTATGTTTTAAACGAAATTAATGGATGGCAAATCTATGGTTTATCATGTAGTTGTTTGTTGTGGTGGAATGCAATGATAACAAGTAAGTCACACCATAATCACGCTTCCACAAAAGTCAGGGTGTGACACTTGAGGTGTATTTTTAGGTTTATCAGAAAGATTTACATCTTTTATTTCAGAAATATTGATTTCTGTTAGTTTGAAAACCTTTTTAATCATTTCAGATTTGACACCTATTATTGGAAATTCCTCATCAGAATATAATTTGTCAGAATCATTCAAAGTATATGCAACTTTAAACGTTTCATCAACCAAATTAGATTTTGATAACAGGAATTCATTATTGTAAACTCTTTTGCCTTGTTTTTCAGTTTGACTCGGAGTGCTGGACTCAGAATTTGACTCTGACATAGACTCCGACTTTGACTCCTCGGTTTCATCGTTATCTAACACATGATCCACCACTTTCTTCATTAATTGAGATTGTTGATCAGTGTCAGACGATGTGAACGTGACATCAATATTTTCTGGCAAATTGACTGAAGGCTCAGACTCCCACTGTAAGTTTGTTGCCTTTTTGACTCTTTCTGAATTTAGATTTCTCGGAGAATATCCATTTTTAAGCGGGGGTAGACACTTGTTGTAACTGACATCTTGTTTCTTACCAGATGTCTTTACTTTAGTATCCTTCTTCTTTTCTTTCTTCTTTTCAGGAGTCTTTTCTTCAGAGATCTTCTGTTCTTCAGTTACTTCATCATCCTCAAATGCCTTCATGCCTTCAACAGTTGGATAAATCCTGTCAATAACATAAGAAGTACATGAGTAACTTTTTAACAAACGATTAACTCTTTCTGTTTCAATTCTCTGAGTTTCCAGCTTCTGTTCCAGTACAGCATACTTCTCAATGTAATTGTTCACAACTTTTTGCTTTATCATGAATGCTCCTTGAAGTGTTTTCATTGCTGTTGCCTGTTCTTCGCTTGTATCATTGTACATATTCATAGCTTTGTTCAGCAATCATAAGATTCTTTCAACCTGTTCATGTTGTGAATCAAAGTACTGTTTTGTTCCTTTACAGCTTCACAATTTTCACAAATCACCAGACTCTTCTTTGCATCAGCTTCTTCATCTATCTTGAAAGCTGGAACTTCTTTCACTTTTCTTCTGACCACCGGAACATCTTCATCATCACTGCTAACCAGTGTTTTGACTTTTTTTCTTTTTCTTTTTAGCTTTTTCATCTTCACTATCACTTTCTGCCATCATTTTCAAGTGCTTTGCCATTTTTTAGCATAATATTCGGTACCATCATCACTATCTTCTTCAATTCGAGCAACAAAAGCTTTTTGAGTTGAAGTTTTGTTTGGATCATAATCATCCCAATTGAAGTTTTCCCAGCTAAAGCCTTCTAGCAACTTTTCATCATCTTGATCTATCAAACAAGCTTTACCATCAGCTGAAACATATTTGTCCCAATTGAAACCTGTTGAAGCTTTTTGATCATCTTGATTCACCAGACAAGCTCTCTTTGATGATTCCTCTATTACTTTTCTACCATGTGCCACTTGTGGTTCTTGTTGTTGTTGAGCAACTTGATGATAAATGGCCTTCCGATAGTAATCATTGTTGTTGAACGGATTTTGAGCTCCACTTGCTTCCCGATTAGTGCACTCCCTCTTGAAGTGTCCTTTTTCCCTGCAACGAAAACAAGTGACTTTAGATTTATCAAATCCTAAAGTAGAAACATTAGCGTCACGTAAGTCATCTCTTCCTGTGATCTGCTTAAATTTCTCAGCTCGTCTTAACACACTCGCCAAACACCATTTTATATCCATTAATTCCATTTCTTCAGCATCTATGTGATCGTAATCCTCTTTTGTAAGCATTGGATTCTCGATCCGACCTGCAACAAAACTTCCATAGGATTCTAACACAGTCCCTAACAAAGACATATGGCTTTTGGCCAGTTCCTCAGAATACTCCTGATCATTTTCCAGATTCAGTACAATGTTGCATTGTAACTTCTTGCCATTCTTTGTTGCTGAAATGTTTGGATCAAATGACGGATATGATGAAAAACTTGTATTACTGTTTGATCCTTTGGATGAACCTCCCGATGAACTCTTTGCATTGAAAGCAGTTTCAACCTTTGGAGACAAATTAGTGTTTTTGTCATCCAACCCTGCTTTGTAATAAAGTCCAATGTCTTGTTCACCATCGAAATCTTTCATTCTTGAGATCTTTCTCTGTTCCATCTCTTGAGCTTCAATCTTTTCAATGAACTTGCTCAATGTCAAATTGCTAAATCCTTTCTTGTTCCTTAGCATCATGAGATATATGCCCCAAGTCTCGTGTGGCAACGCATCTGCTAATTTCTCAATCAACTCCTCATTGTCCTTATTGATGCTCACCATCCTCATGTTTACCAATAAATTGCAGTACCTTTCAATTATCTGCTTTGTGCTCTCATTTTTCAAACCACGAAACAGATCAAACTCTTTTTTCTGAAGCGATTTCTTGTTCTTGATCATCTCTTGACTACCAACAAACTTTGATCTTAAAGCTTTCCAAATCGAACAAGCACTTCCATTATGTTGCAATAAAACCAGGATGTCTTCTTTCAAAGCTTGTTGTAGTAGACTTAACATCATTTTTTCATTTTTGTATTTCTTTTTATCATCAGCACGCATATCTTTGATAGCAATCTCCTCTTCATCGTCATTTTTCGGTCTCACATATTTCGTCTCAACGCATTCCCAAGCATCCAAATAATTTGCTTGAACCCAGTTTTCAAAATGTCCTTCCCAACCTTTATACTCCTCAATGTTCATGAGCTTAGGAGGTTTTTGCATAGTCCCTGTTTCATTTTCCAACATTGTCTGCTGAGTAACTGTGATCGGGGTAGCAAAGGCGTTATAAAATTCCTCTTCCATGTTTCGGTTTTTCAAATTTCACAAAACAATTCTGATCAAACGGAATTATCTTTCAAACGGGATCACTTGGTGCGGAATTACAAATTTCAAACGAAATCACCTTCAATCGGAATTAACCTAGAAACGAAATTAACCTAATTTCGTTTGAAATAATACGCTTTCAAACGGAATTACAATTCCGTGCGAGATTACCAAACGGAATCAAGACTTTCAAGCGGAATCACTAATTCCGTGCGAACCTACTCAAACGGAATTATGTCTTTGAATCGGAATTAGTTAATTCCGTGTGAACATACAAACGGAATTAACTTTTCAAGCGGAAATAACCCCTAATCTCGTGCGGAATTATGCTGATGTCATCCTCTCGAACTGAAAATTGCCAAATTGATCAAGTTATAGGCTAATTTTAATTCTGAAACTTTCTAGGGGTTGTTAATACACAAATGCGCACATGATGATTAAAAATCAAGACATTTTGACCGTAAAATCAAGTTCAATTTGAAAAAGAAGGTGTAGAAATCAGAAATTGCAGCTGAATTGGTATGAACTCTTCCTCCTGAGCTCTGATACCACTTGTAGGATCGATTTTGGACCCAAACGAGTCGTTCAGAAGAGTTTATGCTCAATACAAAAGGGGGAAACAGTCGTATTGAGGTCAATTCAGCAAGAATATCACTTTAACTGTCAATTTTATTGATCAGATGACAATTTACAGCGAGACGACACTTCGGCAGCACTTCATTGCACAAACCGGAACTATTCTAACTAATCTCGCTTGGAGGGTATATATAGGGTTGTGATTCCGCTTGAAGATGTTCCAAACAGAATTAGGATTCCGCGCGGAATTACAACAAGCATTTTTCAAGCGGAATTAATCTCTCAAGCGGAATTACATGAAATCTCGAACTACGTGCCCTGATCTAACATTCTAAGACAAGACTCGATACAAGACGAAGTCGACAGACGCATGCACTAACATAATGAACCCTAATAAAGTCAAACGTTGACTATGAGGGACTAATTCTGTCAAAAAAATCGAAAACCTTGATTTTAGAAGGACTGAAAGTGTCAACATGCCTAAACTAGGACTCTAAGTGACCTTTTACGATGTCCGTATTCTCGAATGAGCCACTTGTTGGACGAGAGGAGCCATTTGTGTAATTGTGTGAAAGTTTGCGCAATAAAGGTTAAAAGTGTCAACATGTTAATTCTTACCTCTAAATGACCTTTTAACAAACCCGATGCTTCAAAATATTCAGATATACTCTCAAGAATAAGTGGTAAAAGTTTCACGTGGTTTCGAGATCGTTAAGTAAGTTTTCAAGACTTTGGGTGAAAAGTGTCAACTTGACGAAACTTGCATATATAGTGATATATAACGGAACCGAGCCGAACGAAGTTTGATTATACATCCTTGGACCTCTACAAACTAACTATAAGGGCCTTATATGTCAAAAATAAGGTTAAAATGGGTTTTATACGACCAGGGACTAAAGCTGCCAAGTTTCAAAATGGTTTAACCTGTAAACCAGGTCCACGCGGCCCGCGTAAGGTCCCATTAACACTTACGCGGCCTGCCTGAATGTCACCAGCGCAGAAAAATTGGACAGATGTGCATTTCAGCTCCATAATCGACTTAAATCAATACTAGGGGCTGTATAACAGACTTGTATTACTACTAGGACACTTGTGATGATCCTAAACACTCTCCAAACACCTGGAATGATCTCATGATCCATCCAAAACCTATAAATAAGATGCAAGTTATTCATTTCCATTGCTCATTATCATTCCAACTTTCAAATACCTCACATCTGGAGCTTGCATCAGTAGGAGAAGATTACCAAGTGTAGAAAAGATAGCATGGACCCTTTGTAAGTGTCTTAGCCCTCTCATTAGTTCAGTTTTATGCTTTAAGAACCGAAAAGTCAAGTATCGTAAATAAACTTTGACTTTCGGATTAAACTCTCATGGTCCAGCCACTAACCAAATTAAAAGTGGGTATAAGACCATAGTTAGGTAGGTGATTAACCCCTGAAAGGGCACATCCTAATTCCTTCGTTTGCTTAGTCAATTGTCGGGTCAAACTAGTTTGACAAAACTTGGCAGATTTACAAATAATGATTAAAACCTTTGATGCAGAGGTTCTAAATTATATTTTAGCATTCTAATGACTTAGTAATTAATATTAGAACATGTTTAATCTGTCCTAACCCGGCAATTATCGGTCTAAGGTCAGTTTATAACCGAAAGTCACAAAAGCTTGACTTTTGCTTTGACTTTCAGTTCTGACCCGTTCAAGCTTTATTCTCCCATGTTTTAAGCTTCCATTAGGACCATATTATTCAGTAGTATAACCCTCTGGAGTTATATTGCATGGTTCCTTGTGGTTTGAATTATATGCTCTTGTTTGTTAATATGCTTATAAATGTCGTAAATGCCCTTTTGACATACAAATGAGATTTTTAGAAATGTGAGAGGACAAAAACCTTTGCTACTGATATTTAGACTTGTCCCGAAAATTTGACATCAGTTCTTGGTCCCAAATAGGAGTTATGCGCGATATCGCAATTAGAAGCTTTTTATTAGTTAATTTGCGATATCTTGCATAATGCATGTTTAAACTTGGATTTTGAACCAAAACTCATTACCTACTGTTAAGATATTATTTTTAGGGAATTTTAAGATTTTTGGTCAGATTATTATCTGTTTAAAACATAGAGTTCTTGTATGATTCGGTTAATGACGATAATACCCTTTTTAAGCATAAAATGAGATTAACAAAAGATTTGAATGCCAAACCTTTTTCTACTGATTTCATACATTAAATAAATTATTTTGGGCATTCAAAACTGATCAAAACCTCATATTCACATAAAACATCTTGATTATCGTCAATAAGCGAGTTTTACGTTTAAAACCATATTTAACATCTAAGACTTGTTACCTACTGAAATTTTAAACAAATTTAAATATTATTACAGTAGGTATAAGTTATGAACTCAGGTTTCCAAAAATGCCCTTAAAAGCCTATGTGAAATGACCAAAATGCCCTTTCGGGACATATTTTGGTCATAAATAGTAAATTTCACATATGTGTAATATCTTACTGATGTAATGAGATAAATTAAATATTTTTACTGATTAGAAAGGACTAGAATTTCAGTTTGTTATAAAATCTCTTTTATAAGTATTAAAATTACCAAAATGCCCTCACGGGACTTAAAATGGTTTTAAATACTTTTTGGGCATATATGTTAACATCCTACTGATGTATTAACATATTTTAAGCATAATAACAATTAGGACCTGCATATAATTCATTTGGTTACCCGTTACGCATTTATGCGTTCGGATCGGTTTATGTGACTAGTTTATGTAAAATAGCCGAAACGGGTTTAACCTTATCGTTTTATCTCAAAATCCGGAATGTGTTTAGTTTACCCGTATTATACAAGTATCCAAACTTGTCGGGTCTAAATCACATTCTATTCCGGTCATCGCTTAATCTAGCGTATCGTACCGTTTCTAAAACTCTAAGCTAGTCGGTCTAAGTCTACGACTTAAGTAAGACTGTAGTATTCTGAATTTGGTTATATATTACCATCACTCCAGGCTAGAGCCAACCGATAAAAGCTACCTGCATTTAGGTAAATTGGATACGACTGAGTTAGTTGCTGTGAATCAAGTAATAGCTCAGGTAAATTCTTTTAACTTATTTTCCCTTATACGGGCTTGGGATACGGTAGATTAATACCGCCTGGTCGGGTGTGGATCAATCAAACGCCGGATTGTGGCTAGTAAATCCATAAAACCTATTTTGATACTGTTCTGTTAATAACTTAAACATTGGGGGTTAACGACCATGTCCTGGATATATCCTTGGCTCATTCATTTGTAAATGGCCACGACCGATGCGCAGGGTGTAGGCATACACCGAAAAGATGCAAATAATAAATCATTAATTACCCACAAGTTGGGATAACTTCTTTATGGGTTTTATAAGTGGTGAGTCGTTTAATCATGTCTCAGTCGCTGTACTGGGCCCCAGATGTATGGTAAACATGTAATTCAGTATACAAGATTATCTTTAAATAATTGTCCCAAGTTATAAAAGGTTTTGTGCCTTGTGCACTTAAATCAATTTTCACAAACTCTTTTCAAATGAGTCGGTTAAATTGTATTTACCAGTGAAAACTGACGTATTTTCAAAAGGCTAAGTGGCAGGTACTACTCGTAATAGGCTTGGAGTTGCTCGGTGTCGAAAAAGAGGATCTTGCAAATCCTTAAAGATGCCATAAAGTCTGATAAGCTTCATTTTAAACATTCTGTAATGATCCTCCTGTGGATTTGATATTACAGACTCGTCTATAATAAATACTTTGATATTTTTAGACATTGAGTTTGTAATAATATTTTATATTCCAAGACTTCCGTTGTGCTATTCTGTGTATGTTTGACCATGATGATATCAACTACGTCACGATACTCCCCACCGGTGATATGTGGAAATATCGGGGTGTGCCATCTATAAACAATTGAGGATGTTATCTCCGTTGTGTATTACGAAACTCTTGGTTGTAGTTTAAGTGGAGCAGCGACTACAACTGTTGAACCCATTGGTGATCAGTTGGATAGTGGTTACATCATTAAGACTCCTTTGAAGGCAACTACTGATGAGGTTACAACTGTAATATCTGCTTCACTGGGAAGTGCCCAGAACGAAGAAAAAGGCGCATCTGTTTCTGATAATATGGAGACTTCTCCTATTATCAAAATAAAAACAATCACTACAGGTGGCAATTCAGATGATCCTATTAAAGTAGGTGATGAATTTACTTATAAGGATTTGACGGTTAGAGTATCTAACATTGAAACAGATGTTGCTGAAATGAAAGAATTGATTAAGCAAATGATAGAGCTTTTTAAAAGTCAACCTAGCAGACAGGAAATTGCCAATGAGCTTTGGAATTCGATGCAACCCATCTTTCAAGTTCAGAAGAATTTGGCTAAAAGTAACCGCAATTTCAGTTTGGAATTTATCAGAAATTTGGTTGATGCCAGGTATAAAGACACACAAGCAGACATTATGAACATTAAGGAACATCTGTTGGAACTTACTGGCTCCACTTCTACATCAATCTTTGAGAAAGATGATGATGATGATGATAATGATCCCAAAAAGGGGAAGAAAGATTCATTGAGAAAGTTGCCACCAGATTCAAAAGCTAATCCTACAGAAATTGTATTGCCTGCTCAACCTAAATCCCAACCTTCTCCAAAAAAACCATTACAAAAGAAGGAGAAAATACATTCCACACCATCATCACCCATTTTGTCAATAGATATTGGGAACACAAAAGTATCAGCAGATGTTTACCAAACAGCTGCTGAGACACCAGTTGTTTCAGCAGAAGTTTCTCAAACATCTGCCATGATCATTTTTACTACACCAACCACAATCCAAGCATCTCCAACGTCACAAATATTTCCCATACATTCATCTTCAGTACCAAAACATTATCCTTCACTAGAAATCATCTCCACACGTAAGAGAAAAACTCATGTCGATAGAATCACAAAAATGAACAATGATCCTCTGGAAAGCCAACTCAATCTAATTGGAAGAAAGCCAAAACAGTGGATTCAGATGAGGTATTGAAGTTTAAAAGAATGAGAGCAGAGCTTGTGGTTGCTGATTATGGTCCAGTTAGATCCATTGCCAGATGGTCTAAACTGAAAATTGTTGAGACCTACAAAAAGCTGGAAGAAGATAGAGTTGAACATTCAAATGTTCTTCAAAAGTCAGTGTATCCTACAACTCCTGCTCTGTCTCCAAAAATCGGTACTCCAAAAAACCTTCTCTCATCATCTGATTTGTCTGAATCAATTGTAAATTTAGTTAGCAGAACACAATCACTAAACTCATCTTCAATAATTATTTGCCCAAGAAAACCAACTGGTCCAACAATATTTAAGTGGAAGTCATGTTCAAAAACCCAAGTATTGACTTTGATCAGATCAGATGGTAGTGTTCAAGAGATTAAAATGGATAGTGCAAATAATCTGAATGCATACGATCTCCAAGATTTGTTGGACCTTCAACTTGAGAGGGATGATGAAGAAGACATGTTCTCCCTGGACTTTGAATTACAATTCAAAGGACAAATTAGGGAGATGTTGATGAGAAATAAAAATCAGTAATAAAGAAGGGTTTTCATATCATCTGTTGTATAGGGAGATTGTTGAATCAGCATCTGTTACATTGTTTGCAGTAGTATATTTAATCAGATCACAACATGTAGCGAAGGACATGTTGCTGCGTAACAAATTCTTGAATGAGGTTTGATGTGTGTTGTTTAGGCAGGTGATCGTATGTTCTTAGTTAATGTTTGTTAAAGTTAAGTTGTATTTGAATTTTATTAAGTTTGTTAGACATCTTTCATATGTACTCTCTTTTTTGAATAAGAGAATTGAAATAATCATATGTAACTGATGAATTTTATTAAGTTTGTTAGACATCCTTTAGACATCTTTTATTAAGTTTGTTAAATATCTTTTATATTTACTTATAGTTGTTTTTTAGCTATAATAGATAACACGTTTTGCTACAATATCTATACACATATCTATATGTTCTGTCAATATGTGTTATGCATGGTTTTCTAAGAAACGACCCGTGTTTGCACACGGGTCTTACCGCTAGTACTAATAAAAAATCTACTTAATGACACATGGCATTCTCATACTAATAAAAAAGTCTACATAATGGCACATAGCATTTTCTCCTTCAACTCAATATTATTATTGTTATTATTATCTTTATTTTTAATTAATACAAAACAATGAAAAATTCCTTAACAACTTATAATACTAATAATTTTTTATTGTTTACTTAGATATTGATCTTTTACTTTTGACTTATCTAAAATATATAATTATTTATTAGTAACAATTCTACTAGTAATAAACAATTTCAAATAACGTCAATGTGACAACACCTTCTTATTCTTTAAAATGATTTTTTTTTTTGCTATATGTTTAAAACTCTATTAAATAAATTATTATTTTATATTATAATAATACAAACTTAAATAATAGGTTAATCTGATACTGGAAAACCGGTTTACTTTCAAGCCTAAAAAACACTTTCAATGTTATTAAACCCATGTAATACACGAGTTTAAGAATAGAATATCTTCATACTGAAGCAAGTCTATACTCACCCGATGTCCTAAATGGAGTTTTATTTTTAGGCTTGCCAAACCATTGATAATTACTAAAGGTCAATATTCCAGTGATGTTATCAAAAAAAAAAATTGATCGAAATAATGGTTTCTGTAATGGAACTCAACTACAAGGCCTATCACCAATGTTTTAAAAACCGGTTTAAACCGGCCAGTTGTACCGGTTGAACCATCCGATAAACCGCCCGGTACCCCCGATTAAACCGCCCGATACACCCGGTTAAACCGTTTTTTAGCCAAATCCGGTACGGTATAAAAGCAGGTTTTTAAAACACTGCATATCACTCGAAGATCAGGTTATTAAGGCACTCATATTATCCAGAAGTAGTACTGGCACTCGAACGTTTATCCCTAAGTTTTGTTTGATACCGCCATATAGATGGATTCTGTGCTTGTAATCATTGTATAAACTCTGAATAATTCTTTTATCAATAAAGCAATGTGATTTGACCACAATGTTTGTTTATTTATGTTTGACATTTTGCATGTTTTGATTTTTGTTTAATTTCAAACTCTATATCGCTTTCTGGAGAGTTATACGCAAACCGATGCGTAAACGTAATCAGTTTAACGCGACAAACACTTCGGAACATTTAACATACCTTAAATAACCTTTACATAACTTAGAAATAAGTTTTGAAGGGCAAAATCAAGCTTATTCGCTCGCAGGGACTATTTACTTCAAACTGAGAAGATGATCATAAGTTAAACATACCATAGATATGCTTTACATAGCTTAGAAATAGGCTTTGAGGGGTTCGGTGTGCTAAAATAAACTTATTGGTCATTCAGGGACTAAAAGCGTCAAAAATTGCATAAGTTTGCATTTACACGCATATCTTACGTTCTGAACGTATCCGGACATCCAAAAATTTTTGTAATCATTAAAATATTTTATTTTAGTGATTGGCATGATAAAATTCCATTCGTCTCGTAATTTGGATCGTTTTTCACGCCCGTTCATGTTTCGTCGTAATTAACCAAATAACATGACCGTACGACCAAACGAACCGACATCCGAGATGTTTTTGAGCATATATCATGTCCCCTGTACTTTAACTTCATTATAGAGCCTTGAAATGGGGTTAACGGGGCTTAAATGTGTTGAAAATGCATCAAAAGCTAAGTTTTGCACATTCAGGGACCATTTCTGACATTCTTCCAAACTTGGCTCTCACGGGGCGCGTAAGAAGAGGTCTTCTCTTACACGGGGCACGAGAGCTGCCCAGATCAGAAACCCAGTTTTCACAAACAGCAGCTGGTTTCAGGCTTTTTGGACATGGTTTCTTCATACTTGGAGCTGGTTTTGGGCACCCATAGAATGTTAAAACAGTGGGTACACATGGAGGGCCAAGATTGAAGCTCGTAAATTGAGGAACGATCCTAACGGTGGTCCAAACTCTATAAATACCCACCTTGAAATCACTTGCATTCCCCACATTGATTTGAATTTATACTCTAAGTTGAAGCCTTTGCTTCACACCTGAGTATTCTAGATCAAATTCTTCCTTGCTTGGACCTTTTGTAAGTTTCTTTCATGCTTTTATGCATTTTTAAGCATGAAAGTCAAACAATGTTTGACTTTCTGCTTTGACCAGTCAATGGTCAACACGAAGTTCGTTTGAACTTCGCAACGTGAGCGTAATCACGATGGTCATAGTCCCTTATGACTATACCTACTGATTACCACGTTGATTAGGCGCAGTGACGAGTCATAGTTTCGGTCAAAATGCGTGTTCATGCGTATTTTGCAACCAAACTATTCTTGGGTATCAAAACCCTTTGTTTTGGTATCAAACTTGTTTTCTAACTTAGTTAAATATGTTTTAACATGTTTAACTTGTCACTTTTAGTTTAGTGCTTATACAGGGTCGTAAGATAAGCGGTCTAAACAACCGCTTAGACTTTCGAACCTGACCCGTTTGGTCGATCATTAGGATCCGACCAAACACATATTGTGACCATAGTTGTATAGGGAATTGCCCTCCGAGGTTATACCTTATGGTCACTTACTTTACTTAGTATGATAGGTAATTATATGCCTTAGGAAAAATGACCAAAATGCCCTTTTTGCGCATAACTTCATTCTAAACATATGTAACTTAACTTTTGCCATATAAACTGATTATTAAACATGTTAGGGCATATAATACTTGTAATAGGACTAGTTAGGCTACTCGTTTGCACTTTTGCGCAAATGACGTGTTAAAGTAGCATGAGCTACCTATAGGGGTCATAACGGGTCATAAGCACTTAGGATAGGTTCCGATTTAGAATATAGTCTTTGTTAAACCATATTACATGAGTTCCTATACTCATTTGGTTTACGAAACCTCATTCTATCCGATCTTCCAATTTAGGTCCGGTTTATTAACATAGTTACCTATATTAGGTGCCGATTGATTCCATGATCTCTCTAGCATTGCTTGGTTGTTATTCATAGACTTCTAAGCATTCTCAAGTGAGTACATAGTCCCCTCTTTTACTGTTTTCAAATATTTTGGGGTGAAACACATGTGCCTACTTGTTACTTTCGTGCTTTTTGTGCTTTCATAACATATACTTGCTATGTTCATTAGTACGCATATAGTACACGATTTCATTTATGTTTTGCTATGTATGTTCACTTAGCATGCTAGCACATTGATTTTCATAAACATTTTTCTTGCATATGTTCACTCAGCATATGGACACATTGATTTACATTGCATTTCTGTTGCATATGTTCACTCAGCATATGGACACATTGTTTTACATTTCTACTTTGTATGTTCACTTAGCATACTAGGTACATTATTTACACATAACATGCTTACATTTGGTATGACATTTGGTTTGTTTAACGAAACTGAAATACGTTCATTAACATTGATCACGCCACTCGGTAGTAAGTAGTGGTACCATAGGATTTGACAACTCCCATTCCTGAAATCCTAGGTTTTTTTGGACATAGGGAATGACTGAATCCGAAAACATTTTTGATAACCTTTGATTTGTTCTAGGGTTTATCCTTCAGTCTCAAGGCTTGTATGTATACATTTAAGATTACCACATAAGTGTTTATATTAGTATAGCATGGATTTTGCAAAGCATTTCTTTGACTTAAACTGTGTTTTATATCAAATACATTGCTTTGTACATTCTTCTTATAGGGTTGAGTAAATGCTTTTATTCACTATACATTACATTTGTTTTCACATAAACATTTCAACATTTGTTTAAACATTACATTTTGGTGGTTTGTTTGGGTAAGTGATTTAAAAAACGATGCGTGTGTAATATGATAAAAGCATAGTGGATAGGCCGCTGGTACTTCCTATATATAAGTGCTTTTATGATATTACATATCGTAGCGTTATTTAAACCATTTCAATTTAGACATAATACATTCTACACAGATAACATATTTTCACATAAACATTGTTTTACAAACAACTTATTTTATACAAACTCATTTTACTTGGTTACTTATTTAACTATACATTTTTCTTTTATATATCATCTGATTTTCTTATCACTTTTTATAAGGTTTATAAAAGAAAACATTTTCCTAAGATTCATGACTAACTTTTACAAAATAATTCTTTCAATTACAAGTCGTGAATCCTTAATCAATAAACCTATGTATCTCACAGGCATTTTTATGCTGACCTACCTATTTTCACATGTGTTTTCAGGAGCTGATGTATAGGATTGTTCAAGATAAACTTAGGCGAACTTAGGCCTTAGTGACATAAAATGAAGCAAGATTAGTATAATTATGTTATGTACTTTTTGTTTCTTCTGTTTTAAGACAATGTACCCCTTTTTGTTCATAAATAAAACGAAACTTTAAATACCATGGTTGTGAAATAATAATTCTGCCACTCCACTCCCCGACGTTTCCGCCGTGGTTTGTTATTTTACGCGGTTGGGGTGTGACAGAAGAGTTGGTATCAGAGCCAATGGTTATAGGTAATTAGGTTATTAGTAATGCTTTGACCTATACTATAACTTTTCTAGGACCCTAACACAAGTCATCTTGTGTTTAGATCTTAAAACATGCACTTCACCTATCCTTAGGTGATTACCAAAACAAGAACACAATTTTCCAAATCAATTTTGAAAATTCAATTATCCGTTCTTGAATGATTCTTTTGGCCTTGTGCCTTCCAAGTTTTCAAAATCTCGTCAAAGTTTTGGGTCTAAATGATGTGAACACGTGCAATCTGGAAGGGTGGATGCCAGTATCTCGAGTTTTTTTCTAAGCTAGAATGTTCGTACAAATCCACATAATCGGACTAGTCACTCTTACCTGTGAACTCTTGGGGTGAGTATCCACTTATAGGCTAAAGCATGTCTTCGCGATACATTATTTTGACCCATTTACTTTGATTAGTCATTGTGTGTCGTTTGTTTGCTTTATGGTACGAACGAATGACCACCATCCTTGCTTTTATCGATTTTTGTATCATCTCATTTTTTTCATCTAATCATATCACTCGTTTTCTCTCATGCTTCCTCTTTTAGAATGCCTCCTCGACGCGACAATCAGTTACCTAATGCCGAACTGGCAGCAATCATTGCGCAGCAAATGGCTGCTGCACTCCCAAACATTATTGCTCAAGTTAACCAAGCCAATAACAAAAATAATGCTCCATGCAACTTCAAAAGTTTCAATTCGGCTAAACCACTCAAGTTCAGTGGTTCTAAAGGAGCAACAGGGCTCCTACAGTGGTTTGAGAGCATTGAGAGTACCTTTCGTCATGTTCAGTGTCCTGATAATCGCAAAGTCGAGTTTGCTTCTAGTATTTCAAAAGAGGGCTCTTACTTGGTGGAATGGAGTCATGAGAGATCGTGGTGCTCTAGGTCAGACTTGGGAAGAGCTTAGGGCTCTTATGATGAGGGAATTCTGTCCTCGTCACGAACAAAGGGCGTTAGAAAGAGAGTTTGATGACCTAAAACAGGATAGTGGTGAACACCGGGCTTATACTGACAGGTATGAGGAGTTGAGTTTACTATGCCCTACAATGGTTACCCCACTCGAGAAAGCTATCGAGAGGTATTTTGATGGTTTACCTGACCCCGTGCAAGACATCATCACTGGTAGCAACCCTACCATAGTTCGTCAGGCAATCGAGTTAGCTGCGACTTTGACTGAGTCGCAAATCAGAAAGGGTAAGCTTCACAGGAAAGGTGACAAGGATAAGAAACAATCGTCTGACAAGAGTGAACGCAAGAAGGGCAAGAAAGCTGGGTCTTCAAAGAGGTCTAGGAAGCGCAAGGCTTCCCAAAACTTCGTTGTTACTGCGCAGGCCAACCAAGCTGCTCCAAATCAGCTAGTGCAACCACCTGCCAAGAAACCATACATTGGCAATACACCTTTGTGCAACAGGTGTAACAGTCATCATCAGCCGCACATTCAGTGTGGTTATTGTACTAATTGTGGAAGATTTGGTCATCTTGTCGCCACATGTCGTCTTCCTGCTAACCAGAATCAAGCAGCTCAAAACCCTGCTCAGCAAGCTACTCAACCGCCTGCTCAACAACAGGCTCAAGCTGCACGACCTCACTATCCTCATGGCTCATGCTACAACTGTGGGGATCTGACCAACTACAGAAACCAGTGTCCAAGGTTAGCAAACGCGAATCAGGCTCAGGCTCGTGGACGAGTCTTCAACATGAATGCTAACGAGGCACGAGCAGACAACGGAGTGGTTAATGGTATGTTCTTTGTTAACAATCAGCCTGCATCTGTTCTTTTTTATTCGGGTGCCGATAAGAGTTTTGTGTCATTATCTTTTGAGCCTTTGCTTTGCATGACTAGAACGAAACTAGGAAAGCCCTTGACAGTAGAGGTAGCTAGTGGTGAACCCGTTGTTCTCGATTCTGTTCTTCGAAATTGCCAGTTGAACCTTAATAACCATCTTTTTCCTATTGACCTCACGCTAATGCAACTTGGAAGTTTTGACATTATAGTGGGAATGGATTGGTTAGCCAAGTATCACGTAGAGGTAGTTTGTTTTGAGAAGATTGTTCGTGTGCCTCTTTCGTCTGGTAAGATCTTAGAGGTTCGTGGTGAGAAACCTGCTAGTAGCCTCAAACTCATGTCTTGTACTCAGGCTCAGAAGTATCTGCGAAAGAACTATTTGGCCTTTTTGGCACATGTTGTAGTGTATAAAGGCAAAGGTAAGTCTATGCAAGATATCCCTGTTGTTCGGGATTATCCTGAAGTGTTTCTTGAAGAATTACCTGATTTACCCCCTGTACGCCAAGTCGAGTTTCGAATTGATCTTGTACCTGGTGCTAATCCTATTGCTAGATCTCCATATCATCTTGCACCGTCTGATATTCAAGAGTTATCCAAACAGCTTCAGGAGCTTTCTGACAAAGGTTTTATCCGTCCTAGCTTTTCACCTTGGGGTGCTCCCATTCTCTTTGTCAAGAAGAAGGATAGATCTTTCAGGATGTGTATCGATTATCGTGAGCTTAACAAGCTTACCATCAAGAATCGATATCCACTACCTTGCATTGATGATCTCTTTGGTCAGTTACATGGTGCTACTTGTTTTTCAAAGATTGATCTACGTTCTGGGTATCATCAACATCGAGTGCTTGAAGAAGATATTCCCAAGACTGCTTTCCGCACAAGATATGGGCATTTTGAGTTCACAGTTATGCCATTCGGTTTGATTAATGCTCCAGCTGTTTTCATGGACTTGATGAATAAGGTTTGTAAGCCTTATTTGGATAAGTTCATCATCGTTTTCATCGACGACATCTTGATTTATTCTAAGACGCGAGCTGATCATGAGCAACATCTCTGTCTTACTTTGGAACTCCTGAAGAAAGAACAACTTTTCGCCAAATTCTCCAAGTGTGAATTTTGGCTCAGGGAAGTTCAATTTTTGGGACATATTGCTAACGAACAAGGTATTCATGTAGATCCCTCCAAGATCAGTGCTATTAAGGATTGGGATACCCCTACTACTCCTACTGAGGTTCGTTCATTTCTTGGTCTTGCGGGCTATTACTGCCGCTTCATCGAAAACTTCTCCAAGATTGTAGTTCCTCTAACTGCTCTAACTCAGAAGAACAAACCTTTTGAATGGGGATCTCAATAGGAAGAAGCTTTTCAGACCTTGAAACAGAAGCTTTGTGATGCTCCTATCTTATCTTTACCTGAGGGCAACAATGATTTTGTCGTGTATTGTGATGCATCAAATTTGGGTCTTGGTTGTGTCCTTATGCAAAGAAACAAAGTCATAGCCTATGCATCAAGGCAGTTGAAGGTACACGAGAAAAACTACACGACTCATGATCTTGAGTTAGGTGCAGTTGTATTCGTTCTCAAAATCTGGAGACACTATTTGTATGGTACAAAATGTGTGGTTTTCACTGACCACAAAAGTTTTCAGCACATCTTCAATCAGAAAGAACTCAACATGAGGCAACGACGTTGGGTTGAACTTCTAAACGACTACGATTGCGAAATTCGCTACCATCCTGGTAAGGCGAATGTCGTGGCTGACGCATTGAGTCGTAAGGAACGTGTTAAGCTTCATTGTGTCAAAGTTCGATCTAACATTTAAACTCGCATTTCTCAGGCTCAACATACTTGTGTTATACAAGACTTGATGGGTAAGGAATTACCATATCATATCAAGCCTGATCTTGAACTGGAGGACAATGGATCATATTATTTCATGGACCCTTTGTGGGTCCCAAGTCAAGACAATCTTCGCACCTTGCTTATGGATGAAGCTCATAAGTCTCATTATTCTATTCATCCTGGTGCAAATAAAATGTATAAGGATCTTCGAACCCAGTATTGGTGGCCAGGTATGAAGAAAGACATTGCCTTGTACGTATCCAAATGCCTTACTTGTCTTACGGTTAAGGCTGAACATGAACATCCCTCTGGATTATTGGAGCAACCAGAGATTCTAGTTTGGAAATGGGAAAACATTGCTATGGACTTATTACCAAACTTCCTCGCACTAAAAGAGGTCATGACGCTATCTAGGTAGTTGTTGAACGTCTTACAAAGTCAGCACACTTCTTACCAATCCGTGAGGATTTATCTGCTGACAAGCTTGCCAAAATCTATGTGGATGAGATTGTATCCCGTCATGGTGTTCCTTTGAACATTATTTCTGACAGAGATGCTCGATTCTCATCTCGTTTTTGGAGAACCATGCAATCTGCTATGGAACCCAACTTAATTTGAGCACAGCTTATCATTCGCAAATGGATGGTCAATCTGAAAGAACAATCCAGACATTGGAGGATATACTTTGAGCATGTGTGATCGATTTTGGTGGTAGTTGGGATTCGTATCTTCCATTGATTGAATTCTCCTACAACAATAGTTATCACTCCAGCATCAACATGGTTCCTTTCGAAGCTTTATATGGTCGAAAATGTCGTTCACCAGTCTGCTGGAATGAGATCGGTGAGGCTCAGCTTACTGGACCTGACCTCATTCTAGAGACAACAGATAAGGTTAAGAAAGTTCGCGATAACCTTCAGACAGCTAGAAGCTGTCAAAAGAATTACGCGGATCGACGACGCAAGCCCTTGGAATTTCAAGTCGGTGATAGCGTCTTACTTAAGGTTTCACCTTGGAAAGGTGTGATCAGATTTGGAAAGACAGGAAAACTTGCACCTAGATATGTTGGACCATTCAAGATCGTCGAAAGAATCGGAAAGGTAGCCAGCCTACAGACTTGAGTTACCTCCTGAACTTGGAAATGTTCATCCAACCTTTCATGTGTCCAATCTCAAGAAGTGTTTAGCTGATGAGAACCTTCACATACTACTTGATGAGATTCGTGTTGATGACACAATGCACTTCGTTGAGAAGCCTGTGGAAATCATGGACCGTGAAGTCAAATGGCTCAAACGCAAGCGCATTCCACTTGTCAAAATTTGCTGGGAATCTAAACATGGACCAGAATTTACTTGGGAACGTGAAGATCAAATGAAGGCGAAATATCCACATCTTTTCTCATAAGTTTCCTCTAAATAAATTTCGGGACGAAATTTCCACAAGTAGGGGAGACTGAGACATCTGTGCTTGTAATCATTGTATAAACTCTGAATAATTCTTTTATCAATAAAGCAATGTGATTTGACTTCAATGTTTGTTTATTTATTTTTGACATTTTGTATGTTTTGATTTTTGTTCAATTTCAAACTCTATATCGCTTTCTAGAGAGTTATACACAAACCGATGCGTAAACGTAATCAGTTTAACGCGAAAAACACTCCAGAACATCAATATATGCTTAACATACCTTAAATAACCTTTACATAACTTAGAAATAAGTTTTGAAGGCTTTGGTATGGCAAAATCAAGCTTATTCGCTCGCAGTGACTATTTACGTCAAACTGCGAAACTATACCGATTTGTATAGTAACGGACAATCCGAAACATGATCATAAGTTAAACATACCATAGATATCCTTTACATAGCTTAGAAATAGGCTTTGAGGGGTTCGGTGTGCTAAAATAAACTTATTGGTTAATCAGGGACTAAAAGCATCAAAAATTGCATAAGTTTGCATTTACACGCATATCTTACGTTCTGAACATATCCGGACATCCAAAAAATCTTTTAATCATTAAAATATTTTATTTTAGTGATTGGCATGATAAAATTCCATTCTTCGCGTAATTTGGATCGTTTTTCACGTCCGTTCGTGTTTCGTCGTAATTAACCGAATAACGTGACTGTACGACCAAACGAACCAACATCCGAGATGTTTTTGAGCATATCTCAGTCTCCTATACTTTAACTTCATTATAGAGCCTTGAAATGGGGTTAACGGGGCTTAAATGTGTCGAACATGCATCAAAAGCTAAGTTTTACACATTCAGGGACCATTTCTGACATTCTGCCAAACTTGGCTCTCACGGGGCGCGTAAGAAGAGGTCTTGTCTTACACGGGGCGCAAGAGCTGCCCAGATCAGAAACCCAGTTTTCACAAACAGCAGCTAGTTTCAGGCTTTTTGGACATGGTTTCTTCATATTTGGAGCTGGTTTTGGGCACCCATAGAATGTTAAAACAATGGGTACACATGGAGGGCCAAGATTGAAGCTCATAAATCGAGGAACGATCCTAACGGTGGTCCAAACTCTATAAATACCCACCTTGAAATCACTTGCATTCGCCACATTGATCTGAATTTATACTCTAAGTTGAAGCCTTTGCTTCATACCTGAGTATTCTAGATCAAATTCTTCCTTGCTTGGACCTTTTGTAAGTTTCTTTCATTCTTTTATGCGTTTTTAAGCATGAAAGTCAAATAGTGTTTGACTTTCTGCTTTGACCAGTCAATGGTCAACACGAAGTTCGTTTGAACTTCGCAACGTGAGCGTAATCATGATGGTCATAGTCCCTTATGACTATACCAACTGATTACCACGTTGATTAGGCGTAGTGACGAGTTATAGTTTCGGTCAAAATGCGTGTTCATGCGTATTTCGCAACCAAACTATTCTTGGGTGTCAAAACCCTTTGTTTTGGTATCAAACTTGTTTTCTAACTTAGTTAAACATGTTTTAACATGTTTAACTCGTCACTTTTAGTTTAGTGCTTATACAGGGTCGTAAGATAAACGGTCTAAACAACCGCTTAGACTTTCGAACCCGACCCGTTTGGTCGATCATTAGGATCCGACCAAACACATTTAGTGACCATAGTTGTATTGAGAATAACCCCCTGAGGTTATACCTTATGGTCACTTAGTTTACTTAGTTGTATGATAGGTAATTATATGCCTTAGGAAAAATGACCATAATGCCCTTTTTGCGCATAACTTCATTCTAAACATATGTAACTTAACTTTTGCCATATAAACTGATTATTAAACATGTTGGGGAATATAATACTTGTCATAGGACTAGTTAGGCTACTCGTTTGCGGTTTTGCGCAAACGACGCGCTAAAGTAGCGTAAGCTACCTAAACGGGTCATAACGGGTCATAAGCACTTAGGATAGGTTCCGATTTAGAATATAGGCTTATTTAAACCATATTACATGAGTTCCTATACTCGTTTGGTTTACGAAACCTCATTCTATCCGATCTTCCGATTTAGGTCCGGTTTATTAACATAGTTACCTATATTAGGTGCCGATGGATTCTGTGATCTCTCTAGCATTGCTTGGTTGTTATTCAAAGACTTCTAAGCATTCTCAAGTGAGTACATAGTTCCCTCTTTTACTGTTTTCAAATATTTTGGGGTGAAACACATGTGCCTACTTGTTACTTTTGTGCTTTTTGTGCTTTCATAACATATACATGCTATGTTCATTAGTACGCATATAGTACATGATTTCATTTATGTTTTGCTATGTATGTTCACTTAGCATGCTAGCACATTTCTTTTCATAAACATTTTTCTTGCATATGTTCACTCAGCATATGGACACATTGATTTACATTGCATTTCTGTTGCATATGTTCACTCAGCATATGGACACATTGTTTTACATTTCTACTTTGTATGTTCACTTAGCATACTAGGTACATTATTTTCACATAACATGCTTACATTTGGTATGACATTTGGTTTGTTTATCGAAACTGAAATACGTTCATTAACATTGATCACGCCGCTCGGTAGTAAGTAGTGGTACCATAAGACTTGACAACTCCCATTCCTGAAATCCTAGGTTTGTTTGGACATAGGGAATGACTGAATCCGAAAACATTTTTGATAACCTTTGATTTGTTCTAGGGTTTATCCTTCAGACTCAAGGCTTGAATGTATACGTTTAATATTACCACATAAGTGTTTGTATCAGTATAGCATGGATTTTGCAAATCATATCTTTGACTTAAACTGTGTTTTATATCAAATACATTGCTTTGTACATTCTTCTTATAGGGTTGAGTAAATGCTTTTATTCACTATACATTACATTTGTTTACACATAAACATTTCAACATTTGTTTAAACATTACATTTTGGTGGTTTGTTTGGGTAAGTGATTTAAATAATGAGGTGTGTGTAATATGATAAAAGCATTGTGGATATGCCGCTGGTACTTCCTATATATAAGTGCTTTTATGATATTACATATCGTAGCGTTATTTAAACCATTTCAATTTAGACATATTACATTCTACACAGATAACATTTTTTCACATAAACATTGTTTTACAAACAACTTATTTTATACAAACTCATTTTACTTGGTTACTTATTTAACTATACATTTTTCTTTTATATATCATCTGATTTTCTTATCACTTTTTATATGGTTTATAAAAGAAAACATTTTCCTCTAAGATTCACGACTAACTTTTATAAAATAATTCTTTCAATTACAAGTCGTGAATCCTTAATCAATAAACCTATGTATCTCACAGGCATTTTTATGCTGACGTACCTATTTTCACATGTGTTTTCAGGAGCTGATGCATAGGATTGTTCAAGATAAACTTAGGCGGACTTGGGCCTTAGTGACATAAAATGAAGCAAGGTTAGTTTAATTATGTTATGTACTTTTTGTTTCTTCTGTTTTAAGACAATGTACCCCTTTTTGTTCATAAATAAAACGAAACTTTAAATACCATGGTTGTGAAACAATAATTCTGCCACTCCACTCCCCGACGTTTCCGCCGCGGTTTGTTATTTTACGCGTTCGGGGTGTGACAGATTCCGTTTAAATAGAAAAGAAGAGAATTACCTCTCGCCTTACATTTTGCCATGACGATAAATAAAAGTATAAGACAATTTCTATGTAAAGTTAGTTTGTTTTTAAAAGAATCGGTTTTACACATCACCAATTGTTGCGTCATCTATGGTAAAAAAAATTCACTTATTTTAATTTATAAAGACAACAAAAAATTAAATAATTATAATTTTATATCCTTAAACCCGTGTAATACACGGGTCTAATAATCTAGTTACTTTATAAACGGCTGAATTTTGCAATTGTTACTTTAAACATTTGTGGTCTCATATTTATAATTTCAGTTATATATTGCCCGGTATTTTGTAATTTAATGGTTTTTTTTTATCTTTTCTTATAAACGGTAAATGTGACTCATACTCTATTTACACTAATTATACTAAAATTGCCTTTCATCCGAGGTGAACCTAGGGCCTCTCCATTAAAAGTCCATATGTATTTACCAAGTGAGTTAGCCCCATGATAAAATGTTTTCTTTCATATAATATAGTTTGTTTGAACTCAAATTCATTTTAATCGGAAAGCATTTGACATAAACTTAACTAATGTTGTATCTTGGTCCGTGTGTTTCCTAGGGCTACTATAAGTGTTAGAAAACCCATGAGCGCTCATAGACTAATAAAGTGCTAGTGATCTACCATCTAGTAATACTTGCAATTTCAATAGTTAAAGGATAACTATCGAGTAGACTTGACTCGTTGAATACTGAATTGACCATGGACTATCACTTTTTCTTAATACGCCCTCACAAGATGGAAAATTTGTCAGAGACTCCAATCTTACAGAGATAAAAGTTGAAACGGATAATCCGCAACTTTTTTAGAACATCTGCTTGGCTGAGTGTACATGAAGTACTTGAATGACGCAACTTTTTTAGAACATTCGAGTATTTATTATATTATTGTTTTAATTTATAAGGTAATAAGTGTTGCAATCTAAATGACACCTACCCTTAAACGACGTCTCATGCTAAACGATACCTTTCATTCTAAGTGATACGTTGCCATACTATTTCCCCTTTTTGTTTAAACGACATCTATACCTTTCAAACCACACCACACTTCAAACATCATCCCACCTAAACGATGATCTAAACCAAACGATAACCCCTCCCTTTACTACCAAACGACACCCACACCCACGCCTTCACCTAGACTACAATCTCCAAACGACAACGGTTCTCTTCCTAAACGACAACACTTCCCTTCCCAAACGACACCCCTCACTTTCTCTTAGTATACCCTAAATGATATCCCTCACCTAGCCCAAACGACAATGGCCCAATTTTCCCAAACGACAAACATCACACTTCAACTGATGTCTCATGTCGTTTGGTAGTAAAACAAACGATATCACACCTATGACAAACAACATCACCTTCAACCTCCCAACTTCTCCAAAACACGACTCAAGTAACCGAACCACCTTCAAATCGTCTAATTCATGACTTTTTGGCTTCTTTACTACCTTATTCAATTGGGTCTTGATGGTAGGACTTATTACAAACTTAATGGTAGTTAAACATCTCTTAAATTATACAATTAAAAGCTAAGTTAAGTCACAATTTTTCACTTTCTTGAACACTAAAACTCTTTACGAAAATTCGACCATTACAGAGCATAACACTAAAAGCAAACAACACAACCCACCTGCATATTATACGAATCCTCACTCCTAAAACCTGCAAATTCTCTCTCTAATCCACGGATTTAAGCTAGAACATTTCTAGGGCTCATAACTTGATTGAAGGATATCTCCGTCAATTCTCGATCAAATCAGGTGATTCAAAAGCCTAACTTGTTTAATTTTTTAAGCTCTACAAAACCCTACTATCCAAATCTGGGATAGAAGGGCACACGAACCTGGATTTAATTTCTTTATATTTTAGGGTTCTTAGTTGATAAATTTTGGGGCTTTTGATTCTAGGCTTGTGGTTTGATGAAATTGAAAGTAGGATAGTGCTCCTTACCAATGGGATTTATTGTAGATTTTAATCGAGATATACTATATGAAAAAAAAATATAAGAATATGAATTAATCAAAATATAATATTATGAATATTGTTTTCTGATTTTTCTGTGAAATACAAAAGATTTGGAATTTTCCTAAGTTGCCTAATTCATGGTAAAATACTTGGTAATAGAAGTACTAATTGAATTATACATATAAATTTAGTCTTTTTAATAAACTAAATAGTTTAAAATAAAAATATAAGAGATGGACAGATTTGTGGATTAATATAACGATAAGGTGAGTTTTTGCTAATTTAACTAGAATTAATATTTTCAACATATAATAACATGAATTGTTATTATTTTGCCCTATTATTTCATTCTCATAATTTTGGTCTTAATAGATATGATTTAACAATTTGATTTGATTATAGATATTTATAGTTAGGTGAGAAATGAATAAACTAAACTTATCTTATACTACAATATATAAATATTGACATAAATACTTTATGTTAGTTATTGCAATTTGTCATATTATTTATCTAGTCACAAATATTAATGTAGTTTTTAAGTTGGAATTAATATATGTAATTTTAGGTTATACAAAAATCTCCAAATCATAGGATTTATTTTATAGTTTGTTATGAAAATGGTTGTTTAGTACTTTTGTTATTTTTATATTAAGATAACATTGTCTTTTGGAGTTTTTCCTCAAATTCGTCTGGTTAATCCACAGATCAAATAAACGCAAAACTGTGAGTAGACCTAACTCTTTCTAACTCTTTCACTTTTTTACATTTAAACTTTTGTGGTGTATCATGTGTCATATATTCGCATACATTCTCACTTTAATTATAACATGCAAAGTCAATGTGTAAATTATGTGTTTGCGTAATTATGGTTTGTTTATTTATTTATTTATGTGAAGTCGCAATCAATTGTATTCTAGCACGTCATTGTGGATCCACTACCTGACCGGTTCCCTATGGCCATGGGTTGTAGCCTGGTATTGCTACCATCACTAAATTCGCTCTTCGAGGCTTGAGTCTCCCATGATCGCATAGTCATATATTCGCATAATCGCTTTATTCGCATATTCTCATGATCGAATCATCTTATTTGGTATGTATGAATTATTGTTATTTTTATCTTGTGATCATTATGCTAACACTTGAATTGCATATTAAATATTTTCTAAAAAATAATAAACAAATTATTTTATTAAATATAGATTTACTCATCAACATTTTTGTTAACCTAAAATTACTTTTACGCATGATACGGGAAATCAGGTGTGATGAGTTGAAAATGAAGACACATAGGACGTGCCTAGGAAATAAACTGGATTTTATCTTATGTTTTATGACTTTGAATATTGTATGGATTATTTGAAAGTTATATTTTACGTGAAATTTTAATTTTGACATTATTAAATATTTAGACAAAAGATCAAATACAAATACAAATACAATTATCATACAAAACGTACAAATAGGGTGAAAATGTAAAAAAATAAACGCGATGACATTTTCGTAATTATTTACTCGTAGAGTAATTATCAAAATTACTCTACAAATGATCTTGTAGTGTAATTTTGATCTTGTAGAGTAATTTTGTAAAATGTTCTTGTAGGGTAATTTGATCTTGTAGAGTATCATAATTACTCTACAAATGATCTTGTATGGTAATTTTGATCTTGTAAGGTAATTTTGTAGAGTATCATAATTACTCTACAAATGATTTTGTAGAGTAATTTTGAATTGTATGTTGTTTGATAAACTTGCAGAGTAATTTTGATACTTGTAGAGTAATTTTGATACACTTATAGAGTAATTTTGATCATTACCCTACAAAATCAAAATTACTCCACAATATCATTTTTAGAGTAATCTTGATAATTATGAAAATGCCACCATTTTTTTTTTTTGGCTTTTTCATGCCTTTCGTACGTTTTGTACGATAAGGCACTTTGTACGTGAACTTAACCCTAAATATTTAAACTTATAATAGTTTCCATAAACTTTGGACAATCATCTTGCTCTGACCGATAATCCATCATGGGTCGAGATGTGACAGATTGGTATCAGAGCCAATAGCTATAGGGATTTAGGTTTAGGTTATTAGACCATTAGACCTAGGCTATAGCTTAAGTGGGTGCCTTATGTGCCTCATGTGCTTAATTATTTATTTGCCCTAACTTATAAATATTCAAACTGCCTCTTGTTTTAAATTTCATAATGTCACATACATATCATGCAACACTTTTAGTTGTTATATGGGAAGTATTATGTACTTTACATGTTAACATATGCTTTATTATTCCATAGTTTATTATTTTAAATGTCACATTGACACACACTATACTATATATAAATATCAAATCTTCTAATATTATTCCATTTCTATCCCTATTTATATAAAGTTATCAATTATCAATTTGTTATATGGTAAGTATTATGTGCTTTACATGTTAACATATGCTTTATTATTATTCCATAGTTTTTTATTTTAAATGTCACACTGACACACACTATACTATATATAAATATCAAATCTTCTAATATTATTCCATTTCTATCCCTATCTATATAAAGTTATCGATTTTTTATGCATTTTAATTATTCTTGGATTTTTATTTTATTTCATTTTTGAGTTTCACGAAATGCATTTGAGTTTTCACTCTTGTCAAAGTGAGTACTTGTGACAGACATGTAGTAACGGGAAGAGTTAAGTACCAGTAGTCGAGACGTCCTGACTAGGCTGACATTCGTATAAATCCAATCAACAGACGGACCAGTATGCCTACCTGGGGACTAACGATGAGAGTATGATAACCTATTAGGACAAAGCATGTCACACCAAACATCACGTGAACTATCAACACTTTGATAACTTAATGTGTCCGTGTTAAGACATGGATAACTTACAACATCATTTCATATCACCCCAAATTCGAATTATTTATAATTTCACGATTTTTAGTTTGGTCAAGTGTACATCACCGGGTAAATATATGCGGACCATGTGAAAGCTCGGTAATTGTTGCCCCCCCCCCCCATAATTACAAAAGTGACGCATGGAAAGCATACCAAACTTTATGATGTTACAAACCTAGGAATCTTCTATATTTCATTTTTGAAATATCATTTTATTGTAAGTTGCGTTACATTCTCATAATTCATATGGTTTTAAGTTTTGGATATAATATTTCATGTGATGTCACATTTCAAATTTCCATTTTATCATAAGTTTTATATTTGGTGGAGATTCTTTATTCACTTTATCAATCAAATTTATATTCAAAGACTCACGAACTATTTTGCGATTGATCTCTGTAGATGCCTGTTAAATGTCACCGTACTGGAAAACAAGCTGTAAACTCCGAATGTCGCATGACTGCTCGCGGAAGAAATGGCCGTTGTTATCCCTATCATTGTGGTTCAAGTCCAACAAGCCCTAAACAATCAAGAGGCCGATAACCACTGGAACCTTGATGATGCTAACCCTACCAAGTGTTCCTTCAAACAATTCCAGTCATATGTCCCTCCCACTTACGAGGGCACTGAGGGTGCTACATCTATTATTCGTTGGTTCGAAGAAATGGATAGTAATTCACGAATTGTGACTGTCCTAACAATCGTAAGGTATGTTACACAATTGGTCGTTCGTTAGGAAATGTGTTAACATGGTGGAATGGAGAGAAGAACACGTGTGGTGCTGAAGAAGCCGCGTGTAGCCGTGTATGACGCAACCGCTTGTAAAACCAAAGTTGGTCCTTTCTGGTCATCGCGTGTATGTTGACCTCGCCATGCGGTTGGACATTATACCAACGTCATTGACGACAATCCAAACTACCAATCATGCCAGGTATTCCATGCTTTTCTAGATGCACCTCGTATATTTGTTGAAGGTCGTTCAAAGTGGGATTTCTCAAATAACGTTTTCCATATAACTGGCATATACCTAAAAGATAATTAAGTATACAAAATTTAATATAAAAGTTTTACTAGTGATGCACTTTAAAATAAAAATAAATATATAAAAGTGAGTAAAAAAATACCAAAGCAGAAATGTTCCACGTTATCTCGTGTTGTTTTCTCCCCCATCTTCAAGTACTCGTCGTTGATGTCGTACGTGTTTCCGTAGGCTAGTATGCGTAAAGCGGAAGTTACCTCTTGAATTGAGGTGAACCCTAGATATCCTCTCGCGTCCATTCTTTGCTTAAAGTAGTCATACTTAGCTTCCAAATCATCATTAATGCGCAAAAATAACCTTTGGCTCATCCTAAACCGCCGTTTAAAAACATTGGGTCCGTGAACCGGTGTGAGATCAAAATAGTCTTTCATCAAACGCTCGTTTGCGGCTTCATGGTCTCACAAGATAAAGGTGCGCCTCAAAATGGGGCGTGGAGGGGAACGCCCAACGTGTTCCATGGCTTGTATCGTGAGAGCACATGCACTCGTAACCGCTTTTTCCTCCTCCGCGATTTCTTCAGGTGAGAAAAATCTTCGGTAAATATCGGTGAACGAATCTTCCGATGGGGAACCCATTATTTTTTAGAAGAAAGTGGGAGTAATTTTGATGAGTGAAAGTGTTGTTGAGGTGAATGTTTAAAAGAAAGATAAATGATATATATATATATATATATATATAGATTATTTAGGATTTTTTTATTAACATATGACCGTTTTTAACCGTCAAAAAATTGAATTTCCTTTCTTCCTCGCGTTGCGATGCTAGTCACGGGACCTCCATTTTACTCCCCCATAGCGCCCCCTGTAATGGTGTTGGGCGGCGCTATGGGGGGCCATAGCCTCCCAAGCCGTGATATACCGCCCCATTACACAAGGACTTACAACAACAACAACAGTTCATTTGGACAAAATTGCCATCCCAAAAGCTCGGCTCTGCGTGACAGGAATGTCATCTTCGATGACGGCCGGTGTCCTCTTTGTGGTATATCGGTTGAAACTGTTGACCATTTACTCGTCTCCCGCCCATTCGCAAGCTCGGTCTGGTGGAGTATATGTGTTTGGGTCAAGGTACCGGTTCCAGTGTCATTCAAGTTGGTCAGATACATCCTGCACTTGGATATGAAGGCAAAGAGAAAACAGGTGGTGCATTCTAACTTTATGGGAAATATGGAAATGCCTTAACGAGAAGAATTTTAAAAGGAGACACGTTTTTCGGTGAGAGCAGTTGTCGAAGGTATAAAAGAAAGTAGCTTTTGGTGGGTAAAGAAAAGATCGAGGACTGCAATTGAATACAAGTATAAAGCATAGGTTGAAAGTCAAAGTCCTCTAAAATTACATATTACATAACAATATGAAAAAACAATGAGACAAACAAACAAACAATATACATCTTGAGTATGCTAAAATGATATATGCTCCACCTCCACCTCCACCTCCACTTGAAACAAAAATTTTCATCTTCATTGTGTATGCTTTTTTCAGCTTTTTTCAACTTTCTAGTTTGCTTTCTTCTTTTATAATAAAAACTCAACTGAGTGATTTCATATGGAATATCTGACAGGTGGACTGATAACCCTTCTTTGCTGCAGCCATTTCAAACTTCTTAGTAGCAACTTCATTCTCTTCTAATCTCGTTTCAACGAAAAACCGAATCCACCATGAAGAGCTTCGCAATTTGGCCTAACACAAAACCAACCAATCTTCAACTCATTAACGGTTCATGGTACGTCGGGACTCAGGCGGGTTGGATAATGGGTCAAAATGGGCAAATCTGAGTATGGATCATAATGGGCAGGATCTACCTACAAAGACTAGTTTTGTTCTTTTGACATGTTGGATCTCTTTAGGAAAATAACACTATTACAACAATAAACTAACTTATTTAAGAAAAAGAGAGATTTAGAAAGTTTTATGCATTTAAATACATTTTGATCTGTTTGGCCCATTAGAGACGAAACACGGATTGAAATTGCCACCTTCACAAAATAAAGATCGAAAGCATAGTGAAGGCAGCCTTCAGATTTTTTTGTATTTATTAATGTGGGGCCGAGTGATTAACAACGAAAGGGAACTCATTTGGAAAAAGGACTCACAGGGCGACCGAACTTGGACATCTCAGCCACTTTAACCCTACGTTGACCGGGATAACCTGCATCAAGAAACTTCAACATTACAAGCTTCGCATGGTAACTTCAACCCACTAACTTATCAACGGGTGAATTTGGATTATTGTTTATCCCTAACGGATCAAACAATCAGTCAAAAGGGAAAGAATAACAATAAGACTGATGTACCAGAAAGAATAAGAAATCCATCTGAAGATACTCTTGCTAGTTCAGGAAGAGTCTTGTTGAGGTACTTTGGGGACAAATAGTCAAGAGCATCCGAGACTATGACAAGTGAAAATGAATTTGACCGATATGGCAAAGGAAACTTTATATCAGCAACACGAACAACGCCTTTGCGTATAAGGCTCTTGCAGTTGGCATCACTGTCATCCAAATCATACGGTTCCAGACCCCAAGCTTCTATGTCTTCTTCTTTTGACAACTTGGAGACCACTGCACACGAGTCGGGACCTATATGCAGAAGTTTATGCATGCCATCACCATACGCCTTCTTCAGATATGGTAATGCTTGATTAATCTCTGCTGAACATGAAACATCACCTGCAAATAACATGAAAACTTTAATAACTATAATTTCTTTTAATATTCTAATTCCTTGCACAAAAGTCATATGAAATAGATGAAGTATATCTTTAAAGATTTACCTTCAAGCCTACTTAAAGCTGCATGGCTTCGACCTGTCACCACATAACTTCAGTCTAAGTTTGTTTATGTGTAAAATGTAAATCAAATCATCTCGTGTTCATGTTGGCATAAATAATACACTAACCTGGAGCACTATAAATGTAACCAATTATCAAAAAAGCTCCCTGAAAGTTTCCATCACAAGCAAATTCTCACTCAGTATACGTTTTAACCAAAAACATATCCAAATCACCGTTAATTAACGATAGTAAATCTGAAGACCGTAACATTAACAAAAGTAAATGCAAAGGCGTTGCTTAACATTAAGCAAAAGTATATCCGGATGTAGAAGCTTTTCGAGGCTTACCACTAGTACAAGTCCAACGGATAAGAAAGGCGATGCACGTGATTTTGGGTTCAAGGAGCCCATAAAGGGAATGCCAGCTCCATCTCCCAGACGCCGAGATAAGCTAGCCGGCCTCCTCGACATTCCTATATGTTGCCAAATCCAAATTTTAGTTACAGGAAAGTATAAAACCCTAACTAACACAAGTAAATGGTGGTGAACTCATATCTCACAAATGTCAACATAATTAATTCAATTTGACAGTCAAGTCAATTTAATACAATCCAAAATTGTTCTAAATCCAAAAGCACAGAGAAGTTAATCGCACTAAATCTCACAAATTTAATAAATCAATGAACCAATCTACAGCAACAATTTACACTGGAATTAGTGATTCAAGTGCAAATAAATAAGCAAATTGTTAAGTAAATGCGATAAAACAATGAAAATATGTGTGCGAACGATGAATTGGACGAGAGAGTGACCTGAATGAAGTAAGAGTAGTTACTTGGATCTAGATCTGTGTGTTTGGGCAGTGAGTTGGTGCCAAAAATGAAGATACTTTATTGCATTTAACAAGAAACCCTTTTCACGCGGAGGGAATCTCTTTATCCATTTCAAGTAAAGAGCACGTCCCTTCCAATTTTTTTCTCTGCTAGTCATAGTCATTTACATGTATGCGGCGGGAAACATATCACTTAGATTAGTGAGTTTAGGGCTATGTACGGGGCGGTTCAGTTTTGAGCCATAACCAAAACCAAATGCGTGATACAACGGAAAACACAACACTTGTTAATAATTCTAATGGTGTGCATGAGAAGGTTCAGTTCAGTTGGATCAGAATCTAAATTTTCGGTTAAGATACTTCAAAATCGGTCATCGGGATTTAAAGAGTTTTAAAAGGATGTAAACAAACCGAACTGAGCCAAGCCAATAAAAGCACAACCATAAGCTCAAAACTAATCAAACCAATCTGCCTTGGATTGTTTTTCCTAACAAGCTAAAACATTCAACCCAACTTGTGTTTCTTAACAAGCTAAAACGTCTATCTCAACTCGGAAAAACCAAAGTTTTTCTTAACAAGCCAATACCTTCCGCTAACTTGTTTTTCTTAACACGCTAAGAGTTTAAACTAAGTCACACTGCATTATTATTACTTTTGTAATCTAAAATGATGAGTTTTCAGGTCGGTTTGGTTCAAAAATAACTAACAGTTCAAACCGAAGTTGAAGTTGACTAATCGAACCAATTATAACTTTTTTCAATCAGTGAATGAAAAAACATAAAGCTACTGTGAATTTTGTTCTAGCCTTATGCACTCTGAACAAAAAGCATCAATCGTTCTTTCTGTCACACCCTGGCTTTGCGGAAGCGTGGGTTTATTTGGTGTGACTTCTTAATACCATAGCTTAATCGCAACAAGCTATATGAAAGTAAAACCATGCAGATCATCCATTGATTTAAGTTTTAAAATAAAAGTACCACAACATAGTTTTAAAAAAATGTCGACACATGCAACGGAATTACAGCATAACAATATAAAAACATTGTTCAGAAGATATAACCACAACCATCAAATAGACGCAGTTTAAGAACTGTGACTCGTACAGGTAAAAGCCACGACCCCTAAACTTGGATGACCCCATAACTCTTACGCAGCGTGAAAACGTAGCATACCGTGCCAGATCCTTAATTCCCTGAAATACATGTAAGTTGGAAAAATCAACAAAAATGTTGAGCGAGTTCATATGTAGTGAGTCTGTAAAACCTTTGTAATATGAAAATCCCTGGTATGTAGCAAATAAGGAAATAAAGAGATCACCAATGGTTTGCAAGGCCATTGATATGTGTGAAGTGCAGTAGGAAGACTCAAACCTAGCAGATTTTTGCGTCGGGTACCAAGTCACCCCGAGGTCTGTACTGTTGGGCCTGGGGCTGGGCTCGCTACACCCAGATAGATCTACCGCTAAAGACCCTCGGTCCTACAACGAGGATTAATGGCCTCCAGTTCCCGCCTACCCACTCACATGATCTAAGTAGTAACCCTCCTTACGCTAACCATACCATGTAAAAAGTATTCGTAATCATAGTAACATGTATTTCACCCCCGAAGTATAAAAACTGAAAACAGTTAAGAGAAAAGGGGGACATGAACTCACTGAAGTGCGTCTCGAAATAGTAATCTCCCAGTCAACCTGCTGCGTGACGACCTACACGTACTAACTTCTATTAGACGGACGGCCGTGCCTTAGCTTAAGGTTTAATGTTTTTGGGAAATAGTTAGGCAACTATTTCGTATTGACACTTCTTAATTATTTAGTAATTATATACCTTCCCAAGGACGGGGGTTTTAATACATGTGCGTTTTTATAACTTCAAAAATATATTATTAAGTCTCACTTAATAAAATATATTTTTATTCATTTGTCTAAAATATTCTATCTCCAAAATATACATATTTTTCCCAAAAATATTATATTTTTTTCCATACAATTTCCAAAATAATACTTTTATCAAAATACGCATTTAAGAGTATTTTTCCGAAAATACATAAGTTACATTTAAAGTTCGGGTGGTAGTAATAATACCGGTGTAACTTAAATATTTATTTGTGAGGGCGTTAGTATTATTTTGGAGTCGTTAATATTCAGTATGTTCCAGTAGTATTATTTTTATTCTAAAAATAATATTTATGTAGTTCACAAAATAATCATAAAATTCACACAAGTGTTGTTATGAAAAATATATATTCTAAACATACATTTACCAAGTCTCATTTATGAAAATTCCACCTCCGACACTTGGAAGTTTTGTAATAAAAATCATGGCGAATGTTATTTTGGAAAACAAGTTAAGAATATATTCACAACACTTGTTACAAAAATATTTCCAAGTGTTATATTTCTGGAAAAATTTCACCAGAGTTTCCTCTGTAACTGGAGGTGGCCACGCTTACTAGCGTATCATTTTCTTTTCAAAATTAAATCAACAATTTTCCCATCATCAACAAACAATATTCAAACATTAAACTAGTCAAAACCAGTATAAATCGCATACACATGAACTTGTAAGTTGTAAAAATACGTAGTAATCTTCCGACCTTTTTAGTAGATCTTTCTATCTTTAAAAATAAAATCGGTTTATTGAAAACTTTATTTTTAAAGAAGATGTAATTTTACAACTTCTTAGTCATAAATTACGAAAATATTTCTTTGTTAAAACCTTTTGTCACACAAGTGTTTACACACTTGTTTGTTCACAAAATGCTTTTGTTTCATGAAAGATTCGGCTTTTAAACAAGATTTGCATCATACACTTGGTTCTTCGAAAATACCACTTGTAGATCTTTAGATCTACTAGTTTAGAACTCCTTTTTACAAGAAAAACTATTTTTACACAAGTTCATGTTTATGTATGAAAGGGTTCGTCATCTCGTAACTTTCCTACTTAACATAATGCTAGTTCATGTTCCATGAACATGATCTAGCGTGGTTAGATGACGATCCGTTCCACTACTAGCAACCAACAACATAAAATAACCATTACTAAACAAGATTCATGAGTTTTACACCATTATTTACTCTTTAACCATCATGTTCATCTTTCTTACAAGACTTTTAGTTTTGTTTTCGCATGTTCTTGATTTTTATTCGTTAAACTTCTTATTAACCACTTTAGACAAGATCAAGAGGGTGTTTAGAAGCACTTACAACTAGCTCAAGGCTAGGGAAGAATCAAAGCGAAAACAAGGTGGTTAATAGCGATGTAGAGAGGTCCTTGTGATTCCGTAAGCACCGGTTCTCCTCGTATGAACTCTAGCACGCTTGAATGTATGTAGAATTACAAGATCAAAGTTTGATGATGGTGAGATAATGCTAGTGGTGTTCGGCCGAGAATATTGGCAAGAGGGAGAGAGGAAAATTTTTGTTTAGTGTTATTGTGGTTATGAATGAAATGGTGAACTTATGGTCACATTTATAGACCAATATCTCTAATTACCCATGGGTTAATGTGTAGCCAAGATATTAAGCATGTCCAAATAAAATAATCAAAAAAAATTGTGAAGTGTCCCCCACATGGGACCGATTGGGTTGGAGGGGGGGTCATGGTTTGTTTCCAACTATATAGTTAGGTGATAAGTGAGTTTAGTTAGGGGTTTAAGTAAGTTACTAGTGTGTGGTGTTTTGTAATGGGTGTTAGCGTATTCGGGGACCCTAACTGGCTCAGAAAAGAAAAAACAATGTCATTGACATTATTTTTATGTTCCGGGTAAAGTCCGGTTGTTCGGTTGGATACTGATCCGTTAAAGTGCTTAATAAGCATTTAAAGTGTCCTTAATATTATTTTTAGTGACACAATGAATTCCCGACACTTTGGAAAGTGTCTAGTATTATTTTCCCATGTTTTTTTGCACTTTACTAGTTAAATAAAATGCTAAATTTTGTATTAAAGTGCAGAATTTTGTGTTTAAAACATGTTTTAGGCACATCCGGTCACTATAACTAATACCTAGTGACGCAGTTTTACAATCCTCACCTCCCTACACTCCCTACTAGTGTAGTAAACTATTTCCGGCTCATACTGGCCTTAGAGACAGTGTCTGTCTGGTGCTGGCTATGTCAGCACGTTTACTGGGTTATCCGTTCACTGTGCTACTGTGCTTTTGTGCATCAAGTTTGTCACTATAGTTTTGTGTGTAAATAAATGGAGTGACAGTTAATAAGGTATGATGCATGTATATGTATGTATCAGAATTCACGTAGCAGTTTAACCACAATTGTAAGCAAGCACAATAATTAAGCATTAATTAAACATTAATTAATTCGTACGGATACCTGGTTTGGTGAGGGTTGTCACATTCTCCCCCCGTTAGAAAAATTTCGTCCCGAAATTTTAGGCTCTGCTTCTAGTTGCAGGGGTCTTGGGAAATAAGTGGGGGTACTTTTCTTTCATTCGGTCCTCACGCTCCCAGGTGTATTCTGGCCCGTGTCTTGCATTCCAACGAACCTTGACGAGTTTGACACTGCTCCGACGGGTTTTGTTCACCTTCCAATCTGTAACCTCAACCGGTTCTTCGACAAAATGGAGCGTGTCGTCAATATGAATCTCGTCTGCGGGATTGACAACAGTATCTTGCGTTGGACTCTTTTTCAGATTTGATACATGAAATGTATCGTGAACATCGTTCAGCTCGGCAGGTAAATCCAACTTGTATGCTACTAACCCAATTCTTTCCAGAATCTTGAATGGACCAATATACCGCGGATTCAACTTTCCACGCTTCCCGAAGCGTGCCACACCCTTCCAGGGTGCTACATTTAATAATACCATATCACCTACCTCAAACTCTAGCGGTTTCCTTCTTCTATCCGCATAACATTTTTGTCCATCGCGAGCCGCCTTGATGCGATCTCGGATCTGTGCAATCTTATCTGTGGTTTCCTGGACCACATCGGGACCAACCAATTGTTTATCACCTGCATCAGACCAACAAAGCGGTGATCTGCACTTGCGGCCATATAGACCTTCAAATGGCGTGGCACCAATACTGGTGTGGTAGCTGTTGTTATATGAAAATTCGACCAATGGTAAATGTTTATCCCAGCTACCACCCAAATCCATAACACATGCTCTCAGCATATCTTCTAATGTCTGAATAGTCCGTTCACTTTGTCCATCGGTCTGTGGGTGAAATGCAGTGCTTAGATTCAATTGCGAGCCAAAAGCTTCTTGGAAAGACTGCCAAATCCTTGACACAAACCTTCCGTCTCTATCAGAGATGATCGAGAGAGGCACTCCATGACGTGCAACGATTTCTCTCATGTAAATTTCAGCTAATTTGCTCGTGTTATCTTTCTCTCTGATGGGTAAGAAGTGCGCAGATTTCGTTAATCGGTCCACTATTACCCAAATAGTGTCATGACCTCTTGGCGTTCTTGGCAACTTCGTTATAAAATCCATTGAAATTTGTTCCCATTTCCACTTGGGAATCTCAGGTTGTTGCAGAAGTCATGAAGGCTTCTGGTATTCAGCTTTCACTTTGGCGCACGTCAAACACTTACTAACGTAAACAGCAACATCGCCTTTCATCCTAGGCCACCAATAATAATCTTTAAGATCCTGGTACATCTTATCCGCTCCTGGATGGATAGAGTACCGCGATTTGTGAGCTTCATCAAAAATAACCCTTCTCAAACCACCAAATAGAGGAACCCAAATCCTTTTCATAAAACATAACGTTCCTTCCTCGTTTGGTGCCAACTGCTTCTCCATCCCACGGAGATATTCTTCTTCGATGTTTCTTTCCTTCAGAGCTTCTTTCTGCGCGGCACGAATGCGCAGAGAAAGATCTGTCTGAATAATCATCTCCAAAGCCCTAACCCTTATGGGCTTGATCCTCTCTTTTCGACTTAGGGCATCGGCGACCACATTCGCCTTCTCTGGATGGTACTTGATCTCGCAGTCGTAATCATTCAACAACTCGACCCAACGTCTTTGTCTCATATTTAGCTCTTTCTGGTCGAATATGTGCTGCAGACTCTTATGATCTGTGAAGATTGTACATTTCGTACCATATAGATAATGTCTCCAGATCTTCAATGCAAATATCACTGCGCCTAGTTCCAAGTCATGCGTGGTATAGTTCTTTTCATGCACTTTCAGTTGGCGCGAAGCGTAAGCTATAACTTTCTAGAGTTGCATCAACACGCAACCCAATCCTTGACGCGAGGCGTCACAATATACCACAAAATCATCTGTACCCTCTGGTAGTGCTAAGATTGGCGCATTGCAGAGCTTGTCTTTTAACAGCTGAAACGCTTCCTCCTGTTTGATTCCCCAATCAAACTTCTTATCTTTCTGCGTAAGGTAAGTCAATGGTTTAGCGATCTTTGAAAAATCCTCAATAAATCTTCGATAGTACCCAGCCAAACCTAAGAATTGTCGAATCTCAGTTGGCGTCTTTGGAGTCTCCTAATTCTTTATCGCTTCGATCTTTGTGGGGTCCACATGAATCCCATCTCCATTTACCACATGTCCAAGAAATTGGACTTCGCGTAGCCAAAACTCGCACTTAGAGAATTTGGCATACAACTGTTCCTTTTTCAGTAACTCCAAAATGGCTCTTAAATGTTGTTCGTGTTCATTCTTCGTCTTTGAATAAATCAAAATATTATCGATAAACACAATCACGAACTTGTCTAGATACGGTTTGCAGACTCGGTTCATTAGGTCCATGAAAACCGCAGGTGCGTTTGTCAACCCAAACGACATAACTAGGAACTCATAATGTCCATAACGAGTCCTAAAGGCTGTTTTCGGGATACTTTCCTCTTGTATCATTAGCTGATGGTAACCTGATCGCAGATCAATCTTAGAGTAAAAGCTTGAACCTTGCAACTGATCGAATAGATCATCAATCCTTGGCAGAGGATATCTATTCTTGATCGTCAACTTATTCAACTCCCGGTAGTCAATACACATACGAAAACTACCGTCTTTCTTCTTGACAAAGAGGACCGGAGCTCCCCAAGGTGAGAAGCTTGGTCTGATGAATCCTTTGTCTAACAACTATTGGAGTTGTGTCGATAATTCCTGCATCTCAGACGGGGCAAGTCGATATGGTGCCTTAGCCACAGGCGCGACGCCTGGAACTAAGTCGATGCGGAACTCCACTTGCCTTTGGGGTGGCAATCCTGGCAAGTCCTCTGGAAAGACTTCGGGATATTCCCTCACGACAGGGATGTCTTCGATCTTCGGTTCAGCAGCTTTCTTATCCACGATGTGTGCCAGGAAGGCAGCACATCCCTTTTGTAAACACTTTCGGGCTTTCAGGAAGCTGATGATTCTCAAAGGTGTATCGGGCTTCTCCCCATGAACCACAATTGTTTCACCATCTTCGGTTGGGATGCGAATGATCTTTTCGTGACAAACAATCTCTGCCTTGTTCCTTGATAACCAATCCATCCCTACTACCACATCGAAGCTTCCCAACTTGACTGGTAGTAGATCCAAGGCAAACTCACGCTCTCCCAACTCGATTACACATCCTCTGACAACTTCATTAGCTTCAACCAGCTTTCCATTAGCCAATTCAATCGAGTACGGGATATCTAATTTACTAGCGGCTAACCCAAGCATATTCTTAAATTCTAATGACACGAAGCTATAATCGGCACCAGTATCAAACAAAACGGATGCAAAACGTTGGTTTATAGGGAACGTACCAGTAACAACATTGGGATCCTGGCGCGCTTCCCTCGCCTCGATGTTAAAGACTCTTCCCCGTGCTTGGTTCAATTCCGGGCAGTTTCTCTTAAAGTGTCCAATGTCACCACAGTTAAAACAACCAATTTTCTGCCCATTACCACCTCCATTCCCAGCTTGTGTATTGTTGTTTCGGTTTGCATTACCCGCTTGATTCGTGTTGCTGCCTCGGTTTCCATTTCCTCCGTTATTTCCTTGTGCACGATTTCCATTTCCACCACGATTATTGTTCCTATTTCCAAAACCTCCTTGGCCACCTCGGCCAGCATTAGCCCAACAGTTATCCTTCAAATGTCCAACTTTTCCACAAGCTTTGCATACTTTTGGCCCACACCGGCCAGAATGGTGACGCTGGCAGGTGTTACACTTGGGGTGTGTACCCATATAACCCTTTCCTTTCTTTCCAGCACCGGTTGCAGCTTGGACCGGTGTGCTTGATTCTCCTTTCTTACCAACATCGCTAGTTCCCTGCTTGAAGTTCGAGAACTTCCTTTTATTCTCGCCCAATGACTCTACGTGAGTCTCCTTCTTCTTTGGCTCAACATTCGAAAACTTGTTTAAACAGGTGGCTTCCTCAGTAAGAGCTACGCTCAGATCGATGGCCTCTGTGATTGTCGCATGCTTGGATGTAGTGACCATACTCATGATCTGAGGAGCTAAACCCCAAATAAAGCGCTCGATTCGCTTGAATTCCGGTGTAACCATATAAGGTACCACATGTGACAAGTCGTGGAATCTCTGAACATACTCCGCGATCTTGGAGCCTTCCATCTTTAAATGCCAAAATTCAGTCTCCAACCTTTGAATTTCAGCGCGAGAGCAATACTTTCTTCGCATAAGCTCTTTTAGCTTGTTCCATGTCATTGCATATGCAGCGGCTTCACCAAGAGTCTGTACTTGTAAGTTCCACCAGGATAGGGCTCCGTCCAGGAATAGCCCAGAAATGTAGGTAAATTGTTGGTCTGGAGTGCACTTGCTCATTCGGAGAATAGATTCCGTCTTCTCGTCCCATCTGACAAAAGCAACAGCACCTCCGGTGCCATCAAAGTTTACAGGCGTGCAGTCAAGGAACTGCTTGTAAGTGCACCCTGCACATACGTTAGAATATACAAATGGCATTAGCAAACGTGCTAAAAATGTCCAAATGTATTGTAGTATGTCTCAACGACTTAACATTACCATGAGGCGGATTGTTATTGCCGTTGTTGTTCGAATTACTTCCACTGGTTCCTCCTTGTGAGGCTGCATACTGCGCAATGGCGGCAGCGATGATTCCTTGAAGTTCTGCCTCGTTGACAGGCATACGCGTCTGGCGTCTTGGTGGCATCTTCTAAAAAGATGTTTTACGTTGGTCAGGTCATAGTAAGTAAAGTGTACGTACATAGAAAATATATCAACACATAACATCTCATGTTATAAACAAGTCAAACACATATCATCTCATGTTATAGAACATAAACAATCAATCAAACATCACATATGATGAGAATACTACGATTGCATTGCCATAAATCGAGACCACAATGTAAGGTTTACAAGTACACAACTGTATCATACAACATCCATGACTAAGGGCCACATCGCCCTAGTCCAAAACTATCACATCAAGGTCCACAACTACCAATATACAAAACATCAAAAGTCATAATCATCAAAAATGCGGTCTCCAAAAGTTGTATAGTCTGCGCAATCGTCGTCCTCTCATCAAAAGTCTACCCGTGTCGTACAAAATGGCCCTAAGCCGATGGCGGTGGAGGAGGGGGAAAATGAGAAAAGAGCAAACGTCGCATATGAAGCCAATCCTTCTCCATAGCGCGATGAGATCGCAACAGATATGTTATCTGCTGCTCCGGAGTCCAAAAACGAGCAGCAGAATCGGGAGATAATGGACGAGGAGGGTGTGATACTACAGGTGGAGTCTGTCACTGGCACGGGAGTCGCTGAGCTCTCTCCAACTCCTGCACGCGACGGGTCAGCGCCTCCTGCTGTATCATGAAGGATCTGAGAATATCCTCTGTAGAATACCCCACGTGGTATGGATGATATGGATCAGATGGTGGCATAATGGGGGGCGAAGTCCAGAGGAATGGCTCACCAGATGGAGCAAAGGATGGTACAGCAGATAGTGTAACAGGGGGAACAAAAGTATGATGAGGAACCTGGGGTACAAACTGATCTCCTCCTGACACGAAAGGTATATGACCAAACGGCTGAAGAGATGAACCCTCCCCAGGACGTGGTGGAGGTATGTCCTGAAGAAATGTAACAGGTAAGTCGGTGCGGTGAACATCAGTAGTATGTGTGGGTATCAAAGGAACATCAATAGGAACTGTAACAGGGGCTAAAACAGGTGCCACAGGGGGCGTAACAGGTACCACGAAAGGTGGAAAATCATCATCATCGTCTATCCACCCGTTGCGGGTGTGCGCGTATCGTGGATCAATATGGGTCGCGAAAGGTGCACGGTCGAACATCACCGGCACTGGATCAGGAAGAGGTGCGACAACAGGATCAGCAGGAATGTCAGCAACATGAGGAGCATCAACATGAACATCGACAACATGATCATTCACCAACAGTGGAGCATCAACAGGATGATCATCAACAGGTACATCATCAACCAAAGGAGCAACAGCAGGTGCATTGGCATGATCAGGGTCATGCTCAAATGCGGGGTCAGGAGCAACAACTGGCTCAAGGGCCACAGCAGGCTCCGGATCAACAAACTCCATGTCAAAGTCAGCTGGATCAGCAAACACAGGATCGACAGGGGCTACGGGATCCTCCATGGGCTGATCTAAATGAATAAACTCAATGTCATGATCGGGATCAAAGCCGGGCGGAAAAACAGGATCCGAATCGTCATCAACATCATGATCGAACTCAAAACTAGGGGCAGGTGCAGGTGCAGCGGATGACGCCATGTCAGGGTCTGTGTCACGCGAATGGTGTTGCACTCCCTGCGCATGTGAAGGTGCAGATGCCACAGACTTAAAGGAGTCTGGGACAGGCGAATGGACGGGTGCCTCCTCTGCAGGAGCATCAACAAGAAGTAGGAGATCGCCAGCAGCAATATGGGCCTCGCCCTCAAAGTCATCCTCGAGTGGGTCCTCATCAAACAAGTCGACGTCGTCGTCAGCGACTATGTCGAGGGGCATATCAACAATAGGATAAGCTGCAAGAGGTACAGGAGCAGGGATCACCGCGAGCGGCAAGTCCCCAACGAGATGGCCATCAGCGAGCTCTACTACGACATCGGGCAGCGCAAAGGGCTGGAAGTCGTCATCGTCCGTACTGGTGGTATCTGAAGTATACACCTCGTGCTCTGATGAAACTATGTCGTCTGATACTATAGGCATGGGGTCTGTAGTGTCCGACTCTCCAGTACCAGATGAAGGCATGATGTCTGTAACACAAACACACATATGCACAAATAATCAATCACATAGTCAAATAAACGTGTTAGTCACCAATAAGCAATCAAATAGTTCTCCTAGTCCCACTAGTCTAACCTCCCAGCCTCTCAGACTGAACCTCCTAGTCTCCCAGACTACCTTCCCAGCCTCTCAGACTGAACTCTCTAGTCCCACTAGACTAACCTCCCAGCCTCCCAGACTGACTCCCTAGTCCCACTAGACAATCCCCCCAGCCTCCCAGACTGACTCCCTGGCCTCTCAGACCAGAACCTTCCAAATCTCTCAGATTGGCCCCTCAGTCTATATGACTGACCCATAACTTTTGGAAAAAGTGTTCATACTTTTTGTTTGTAAAAATATTTTGTACTCTGGATCTGGACGTAGTGTATGCAATGTAAAAATGTTTTCGTGAGAGCCCTAGTGATCATAGTCTAGACTCGAGAAGGAATCCTAGTTCGCTATGATCAAAGCTCTGATACCAAGCTGTCACACCCTGGCTTTGCGGAAGCGTGGGTTTATTTGGTGTGACTTCTTAATACCATAGCTTAATCACAATAAGCTATATGAAAGTAAAACCATGCAGATCATCCATTGATTTAAGTTTTAAAATAAAGGTACCACAACATAGTTTTAAAAAAATGTCGACACATGCAACGGAATTACAACATAACAATATAAAAACATTGTTCAGAAGACATAACCACAACCATGAAATAGACGCAGTTTAAGAACTGTGACTCGTACAGGTAAAAGCCACGACCCCTAAACTTGGATGACCCCATAACTCTTACGCAGCGTGAAAACGTAGCATACCGTGCCAGATCCTTAATTCCCTGAAATACATGTAAGTTGGAAAAATCAACAAAAATGTTGAGCGAGTTCATATGTAGTGAGTATGTAAAACCTTTGTAATATGAAAATCCCTGGTATGTAGCAAATAAGGAAATAAAGAGATCACCAATGGTTTGCAAGGCCATTGATATGTGTGAAGTGCAGTAGGAAGACTCAAACCTAGCAGATTTTTGCGTTGGGTACCAAGTCACCCCGAGGTCTGTACTGTTGGGCCTAGGGCTGGGCTCGCTACACCCAGATAGATCTACCGCTAAAGACCCTCGGTCCTACAACGAGGATTAATGGCCTCCAGTTCCCGCCTACCCACTCACATGATCTAAGTAGTAACCCTCCTTACTCTAACCATACCATGTAAAAAGTATTCGTAATCATAGTAACATGTATTTCACCCCCGAAGTATAAAAACTGAAAACAGTTAAGAGAAAAGGGGGACATGAACTCACTGAAGTGCGTCTCGAAATAGTAATCTCCCAGTCAACCTGCTGCGTGACGACCTACACGTACTAACTTCTATTAGACGGACGGCCGTGCCTTAGCATAAGGTTTAATGTTTTTGGGAAATAGTTAGGCAACTATTTCGTATTGACACTTCTTAATTATTTAGTAATTATATTCCTTCCCAAGGATGAGGGTAGGGATGAGCATATGCCACCGAATACCGATCCCGTACCGATCCCGATCAGTATCCCGATCGGTATCCACTTTTTGGCGTTTTCGGTATCGGTATGGTATGGTATCGGTATTATACCGTTACTGACCCTCAAAATACGGTATAATACCGATACCGTACCGATACCTAACCGACATGTTTCGGTATCGGTATCGGTACCTAGTTTGGGTGAAATTCGGGATCGGTATTAGGCGGTATCGGTATCGGTTCGGTATCGGATACCGATATGCTCATCCCTAGATGAGGGTTTTAATACATGTGCGTTTTTATAACTTCAAAAATATATTATTAAGTCTCACTTAATAAAATATATTTTTATTCATTTGTCTAAAATATTCTATCTCCAAAATATACATATTTTTCCCAAAAATATTATATTTTATTCCATACAATTTCCAAAATAATACTTTTATCAAAATACGCATTTAAAAGTATTTTTCTGAAAATACATAAGTTACATTTAAAGTTCGGGTGGTAGTAATAATACCGGTGTAACTTAAATATTTATTTGTAAGGGCGTTAGTATTATTTTGGAGTCGTTAATATTCAGTATGTTCCAGTAGTATTATTTTTATTCTAAAAATAATATTTATGTAGTTCACAAAATAATCATAAAATTCACACAAGTTTTGTTATGAAAAATATATATTCTAAACATACATTTAACAAGTCTCATTTATGAAAATTCCACCTCCGACACTTGAAAGTTTTGTAATAAAAATCATGGCGAATGTTATTTTGGAAAACAAGTTAAGAATATATTCACAACACTTGTTACAAAAATATTTCCAAGTGTTAT